>NC_057800.1:451807905-452158170 GCF_018294505.1 Triticum aestivum
TCCCTGAGCCCTAAATAAAGTACTTGTGTCATAGAGTCATGTTGTGATGCTTCGTTGTATTTGCACATATCGAGCATATTGTGTGTATGATTGAAATGCTTGGTATGTGTGGGATCTGACTATCTAGTTGTTTATCTTTAGTAGCCTCTCTTACCGGGAAATGTCTCCTAGTGTTACCGCTGAGCCATGGTAGCTTGCTACTGCTCTGGAACACTTAGGCTGGCCGGCATGTGTCCTTCTTCGTTCCTGTGTCTGTCCCTTCGGGGAAATGTCACGCTTTGAGTACCGGAGTCCTGTTAGCCCGCTACAGCCCGGTTTACCGGAGTACTGCTAGCCCAGTGCTACAGCCCGGACCCACTTGCTGATGACCGACACGTTCGAAGCTGGGTCATGGATGCCTGTCCCTGTAAGTCTGTGCCACTTTGGGTTTACGACTAGTCATGTCAGCCCGGGCTCTATATCATATGGATGCTAGCGACACTATCATATACGTGAGCCAAAAGGCGCAAACGGTCCCGGGCAAAGGTAAGGCGACACCCGTGGGAATACCGTGCGTGAGGCCGCAAAGTGATATGAAGTGTTACCGGCTAGATCGATGTGACATCGAGTCGGGGTCCTGACACGTCCGTGCGGCAAGACGGCCGTACCGCTACTCCCTCGCTCACCCCAGCTGGTTCTTCGTCCCGCGCGCTCCGCGCACCCATGGAGGCTCGAGCTGCGCTCATTGCGGAAAACGAGCTCCAGCTCTACCGTCCCGTCAATGACGTCTATGAAGAATGGCTCGACCGCATCGCCGAGCTCGTCCGCGCCGCAGGGGGCTCTCCCGCGCCGTCCGTTCCGCTGCACCGCACCCCGCCCCGCGCGGGCGACGAAGCTCCGGCGGGGCCCCGACCGCCTCCTCCTCAAGATGGCGCCATGGCTCCAAGGCACGTGGCCCTTGGGCGGAACCCGCTCCGTCGGGTGCCAGCGCGGCAAGAGCAGAGCTGCCAAGAAGTCCCTCGCCCGCAAGAAGCTGCCCGGGCGCTCCCTACTCCAGCACGTCGCGACCATGCTCCTGCTCCTGCATGTCAAGACCCCGCGCTGCTCCCAGCTGCAGCGCGTGGGGACATACAAGACCAAGCTCTCCGTCACCCAAGGCCTCCTGTGGCCACAGCAGGCTGCCGCGCCTTCACCACCGAGCTACGCAGCGTCGCGTGGCCCGGCAAGTTCAAGCCAGACCTGCATCCTCATTACGACGGCACGGCCGACCCTGCGGAGTTCCTCCAGCTCTATGAGGTGGGCATCGAAGCTGCCAACGTAGACGAGAAGGTCATGGCGAACTGGTTTCCCATGGCGCTCAAGGATGGGGCCCGCACCTGGCTCCTGAACCTGGCTCCAGGCACGATATCCTCCTGGGACGAGATGCGCACCCGCTTCATCGCCAACTTCCAAGGTACTCGCGACCGGCCACCCGCCGTGAGCGACATGCGCCGCATCAAGCAACAACCCGGAGAGATCCTGCAGAAGTACATCCAGCGCTTCAACAACGCACGCCTCAAGATTCCCAAGGTGACTGAGGAGGCCATCATCTCAGCCTTCTCCGACGGCGTGTGCGATGTCAAGATGAAGGAGGAGCTGGCGATGCATCAAGACCTGCGCACTTCCTTGGAGTTGTTCAACTTGGCAACCAAGTGCGCCAGGGCTGAGGAAGGGCGTCTCTCCCTCCTTGAGCTGCCTGCCGTAGACCCAGAAGAGAAGAAGCCCAAGGCCAAGGATGTGAAGCGCAAGGGGGCTGCCGTGCTCGCGGCAGAACCAGACACCAAGCGAGGCAGAGATCAGCCCGAACATTCCAAGGGCAGCCGGTACTGTGTGTACCATGACCTCCACACCCACAACACCAACGAATGTCAAGAGCTCCGAGCCGTGCGAGAAGGAAAGATCGGCCGTCGCCCCGACCGCGGTGACCGGGGCTACGGTCGAGGAGGAGGAAGGAATGCAGGACGCTGGGAAGACCGCGGCCCGCGCCAAGGGTGGCGCGATCTAGAGGGATCATCCTCGCGAGGATCGCCCGCAAGGCAACGCAGGCCTCCCTCCGCTTCCGCCACAGCCAAGGAGAAACGAGGACCGCCATCAGGACGAGGGGGCTGGGGGCTTCCAGGAGCCGCGCGCGATCGCCTGCATTCTGGGCGGGGCTCAAGCCCCAGCCTCTCAACGCATCTTCAAGCAGTTCGCCTGCGAAGTGAATGCAGTCCTCCCCAAGCTCAAAGCCACGTGCCCTCTTAGGTGGTCGGCGTGCGCCATCGCATTCAGCTCAGCAGATCAGCTCAAGTGTGCGGCTACAGCCGGAGTCCTCCCGATGCTTTGTTCCCTAATCATCAGCAACGTGGTGGTCACCAGGACCCTCATCAATGGCGGGGCAGGGCTCAACGTCCTGTCCGTGGAAACATTCAACAATCTCCAAGTGCCCTACAGCCAGCTTCAGCCGACCAAGCCTTTCTTCGGAGTCACCGATGGATCCACGGTCCCGATTGGGTAGGTCCGCCTCCCTGTCACCTTCAGGGCACGCCACAACTACTGCACCGAGCTCATCGACTTCGACGTCGGTCACATTCGCCTGCCGTACAACGCCATCCTTGGGTACCCAGCGCTGGCCAAGTTCATGGCCGTAACTCACCACGACTACAACGTCCTCAAGATGCCAGGAAGTGGCGGAGTCATCATGGTGCCCTGTGAAGAGAAGGACGCGGTGTGTTCCCTGGAACGAGCCTTTCAGGCCGCATCACTGGAAGACCCGGATCGCGGAAGCAGGAGGCTTCCCGAGACCACCCCCAAGAAGAAGAAGACATCGTCCGGCCCGGCCCCTCGGGAGGCAGGCCCCTCTGGGCCTGCGCCTGCCCAGGGGGAACCTCCTTCCATCGCATAGGAAAGTGCGCCCGGCGCCCTCCTCAGGCAGGGCTCGGGGGGCTCTCCCCTGGAGGGCCACTGACCTGGCTAGGGTCACGAGGGAGGCGCTTGGGCACCACATGGAGGCGTGTTTCGAAGCACGTTTCCCTCAAGAAGGAGTAAGGCAAGGAGAGCTAGACCCTCAGGAGTTCGTTAGCAAGGCCATTCAGGAGCTACAGGAGTCAAGAGTCATGAAAGGCGGCCGCCGCCTACCAGCAGCGGCTCCCCATCCAGGCGAGGATGGTGGGCTGCGCGTCTGTATCGACATACCAGGGCTCAATCGAGTCGCCTCTCTGGAGCGCCTCTGGCCCTCGCGAGTAGGGCGCTGCGAAGGTCCACCCCACAGTTACGTTCGCATGCCTTATGGCTTGCCGAACGCGGCTGCCACGTACCAGCGCCTCATGAGGGACATCGTGGAGGCTCAAGAGGCCAGGCGTTCCGCAGCCCTGGCGGAGATGGAGATGGTCCGCGAGGAGCCACCAGCGCCTCCGGAGCCTCCCGAGGCCCCTGGGCTTGGGGGCTCGTGAGGATCGGCTTCCGCAGCCCACCGAGTCTGCTACACCAACACTCCTTCATCCTCAACATCATCAGGTGACATCTTTCAAGTTTCATTTCCAGCTAGGAGCGCCTCCCAGGGCTGCATTATTCCCAGGCCGCATGGGTCCGTCCCTGCGGCATGTATTCCTTTTATTTCATGTTGTTAGCTTACATTGTTGGGGGCGCCCCTCGAGCTGCATCATCCCCCAAGTCGCTCGAGCCAGACCCAGCGGCATGTATCCCTTTTGCATTTATTTCCGGCTATGCGTTCGACCCACCATGCTTGATTATTTGATTCCTGTCCACGACACCTCTTCTTCTCCATGCCGACCACTTGCACATTAAAGGGGGGGTACCTAAGCATCGCGACTCAGGGCTCTTACTGGCTCTCCAGCCCTCACCCTCTGGCTTTGTCCACGGCATCGCGACCTGGCATACCAGCGACGGCTGAGACCAGCTCGAGGGCCGGGACCCGAGGACGTAGAGTGCCGGCATCTAACCAAATTTGCAGGGACACATCACAAGATAAGGCCCAGTGCCAGGCGCAACCCGCCTAGAGGTAGGGCCCCGTGAGTCCCGCGCTGGCTCACGGGTGCCGAGATACACCTCGCCAGGCCCTACCATGCCAGCCACTTGTCAGGGTGGGGATGTACACGCCCTGGAGGCTCCTCCCGGAGGGGAGCCCCCTCCCACGTACCAGTGGAAGCACCATGCTCCGTGCTGGCTGACGACACTGCCGAGGAGCGGCTATGCCCGTACACATACAGAAGCGCTATGCTCCGCGCTGGTGATAAACAACTGAGGGTGGCCCCCGGGCCGCATCAACCTCAGGGAGCCCAGAGCTCAGTGTCTAGCCTCATCGTAATGCCTCCCCTCGGAAGTGCCGTGCGAGGGGGCTGGGCACGGGGGCTGCGCCTGGGCCACGCCCAGACGCACGCCGCCCAGCTAGGCACCCCCGGGCCTGGTTCGTCGCGCGTCTCTCCCCGAGCGGAGCCATGGTACAAAGGCTGTTTGAGCGTCAAGGGGGACTCCTGAGCATCGCGACTCAGGAGCCTAACTGGTCACGTAGCCCCTCACTGCTTAGTTCCAAAAGGCTAACGGCGGTTGAGGTATGCACGCGGCCGGGCTCTGCAGACGTAGAACGGTAGATCCACCCACATCACACCTCCCTACTTGCTGTTCGTGCTCCAAGGGGACTCCTGAGCATCGCGACTCAGGAGCCTAACTTGTCACGTAGCCCCTCACTCCTTGGCCCCGTCCTCGTTTCCAGTCGGGGCTAACGGCGGCTGAGGTATGCGCGGGGCCGGGCTCTGCCGGCGTATAACATAAGCAAGTAGGAAGGAAAAGCATAAATTTCAAGGAATTCAAAAGCAAATATTACAGTCCACACTGTTATCTCAATGCCAAACGCAAGTTTAAACGCCTCCCCGAGGCATGATACATGTGCAGGAATTAAAGGCAGGACAGGAGCCACAACGGAGTCACTTCTCGGTGGTGGAGCAGCGCGGAGTGGGTTCGCCTCATGGAGCAGTGGGGTTGGCAGCGCCTTGCTTCAGCTTGGTGTTGAAGGCTCGGAACTTCCCCAGCAGAGCCTCCATGCGACCCTTCACGGCCTCGACAGCGGCAGCGGCATGCTCGCCGCTTACTGGCTCCAGCAGGCTGTCGAGGTCGACGCCGGGATCGCGAAGGTAGATGTGGGTGAGGACCTGCGTCAGCGCTGCAGAAGACAGGACACGCGCCTCAGCCTCGGTCGTGGGGCCAAGGCCAAGGGTGACATCTTCAAGAGTGCGAACCGGGAAGGGAAGCAGCTTGGCGGGGCCGTCCTCGCCGCCAGCCAACGGGCTCTCCAGGCCGCTGTCATAAAGCGTCCTCAGCGAGGAGCGAGCCTTCGCCTCCATCTCCGTGAAGGCCACGCGGTCCTCAGCAAGAACCTGGGCCTTGTCGTCCAGCTCGACCTTCGTCGCCCCCAACTCCTGCTCCAGCACGCCTAGGCGGTCGCGGCGCTTCCTAAGCTTGACCTCCCTCTCCTTGACGGCCGCCTCGCGAGCCTTCACGCCTTCTTCCTACTCTTGGCGAAGGCGGACCTCTTTCGCGAGCTGGTCCCGTAGGCCTTGCAGCTCGTCCTCCAGCGCCTTGCAGCGACCACGGACATCGACCACCTCCCCCAGGGCTGCATCACGAGCAGCCTTCGCCTCAAGGACGGCCTGCTTCTCCTCATCGCAAGCTGTCGAGGCCTGGACCAGCGCCGCCCGAATCGAAGCGTCGGAGCGAATCCATCCTGAAGCCAGCTCCAAGCGCCCGGCCACCAAGCGAGGGTCGGCGCCAAGAAGATCCTCCCACAGCCGGTCCAACTCAGCTGCAGCACGATCCAGAACGGCAGGAGGAGTCGGAGAGACAGCAGTCGGTGGAGTAGAAGGAGAAGGCGGCAGCGCGGCCACAGCATCCAGAGGCGGAGCCTGCTGCGCCCCAACGGTTGTAGTGGCGGCAGCAGGCAAAGGCACCTCAGAAGTCACTTGGGCCATGGGGGCTGAGCTCGCCCCAGCCGGCTCAGCCAGGCCTCGCAGGGATGACCGGGCAGGAGAAGCCCGTGCGTCGCGTCACCTTCCTTCATGGGCAGAGGCGCTGCCACGGATGGAACCTCAGGAGTTCCCTTCGGCTTCTTTGCTGCGGGCGCCAGCCTATCCAAGAGATGCGGACGTCAAGCCTCAGAAGTAGAACAAGAAATAAAGACAAGAATCAATCGCTTACGGGTCATCGCCAGTGAGCTCAAGCGGCCTCCGGCCAAATTGGAAGCCCGAAAGCCGGCTGGAACGGTCAACCTTGGGAAGCTTGGAAGTGAAAGGTGCGTCTGCGGTCCGCCTCGGGGCCGGGGCAGACCCGTGGGAGATCAGCCCGGTCCTGTCCCTCTTCGGGATCGGGGGCAAGCTCCCGCCGTCCTGCTCGTCATCATCCTCGTCATCATCGCTCGGAGAGAGGTGGAGAATGCGGGACCTGCGCAAGGGGAGGGGAGCCCTCGACTCTCCGTCAGTTGCCTCGGAGTCAGGCCCTTTTTTCCCGCTCCCCTCCTTCCTCCTTGTCGCTGGAGTCGTCGGAGGGCACGTCCACTGGTTCCTCGGGAGTTTCCATGGGCATGGGCCCGTCCCCGTTGAAGACAGGCATGGAGTCCACTACCTGCTCCCAGTCGTCGCGGAGGAACAAGGGCGTAGGAGCGCCCTCCAACCTCGCCACATCGCCCCTGGCCAGGGATTGGAGGACCGCAGCCAGATCTCTGTTGGCCAAGGCCGCGGGGCTCGGATGGAGCCTCCACATTGGAAGTGAGTACTGCCGAAGCGGAGCCAGCTGGTGCTCCAGGAATTCCCTCAGCAGCGATGCGCCGGTCAGCTTCGCCGCCGCCGTGTTGGCCGGCCTCAGATCCGCGTCCATCTCCAACACCAGCTTCGCGCGGGGGTCCGCGAGCTCTGCTCGACCCCAATCGTTGGAGCTCATGGGTTGCTCCATGGGCAAGATCAGCCGAGGGTGGATGCGCCCAGCATCTTCCAAGACCCACTTGCTCCTGAAGCCCTCAATCCTTTTCCCGGGGTTCGAAATGGAAATGGCGCCACCGTACGTGATGAAGCTCGCGCACGTGGAAGCAGGACCGCGAGAGGTCCGGAGGTAGAAGTAGTGGCACAACAAGGCCACTGAGGGCTGCACCCCTACGCGAGCCTCGCAGTAATAGGCGAAGATTGCGAGGAGAAGGACGGAGTTGGGGTGGAGATGCAGAGCCTGTAGCTTATAATGGCGGAGGACAGAGAAGAAGAACTCGGAGAAGGGAGGCACCAGGCCAGCAGCAATGGCGCTTATGAAGAATGGATAGAAGGTGCTCCCTTGGCCCTCAGGGGTGGCGGAGCCGGCCTTTAACACCTTTGCCCCGTTGATGCCCCGCGCCGCCGCCATCCGGCGCAACCGGGCGAGGCTCGCCTCTGACATGTTCGGCGAGTCCAGGGCAGACGAGTACCGAGCTCCGGCCGGGGACTGACGAGGCGCCATGGCTTCCTAGGTCACACGGTCGGAGTAGATCTGGAAATTTTGGAGGAAGGAAGGAGAGGCGCAAGAAAGGGGATCTGAGCAGCAACCGGAGAAAGCAAAAAAGCAAAGCCTAGGCAGATGCCACTCCTTTATCAACTCGCGTGGTTGCTAAGGCGCTCACGTCCAATCAACCGCCACACGGCGCCCAAGGCCGCAGGCTGTTAGGACCCGCGGTGCTCCGCTCTTGCCCTTTCGCCTCCCTGCACGGTCAAGTCCGGGCGCGCCTTGGGCCCAGGGGCTACTGTCGGTGTTCTGGGAACGGGGGTCCCCAGACTTGCCTGCCTGCGGCCTGCAGCGTGGCTCAAAGGGGGGCCCAGCACGGCCCATCTTCATCAACACAGACCCAAGACCTTCGCGAGGGGCCAAGCCTCGCGGGGCGGACGACACGGAGCTTTCTCAGGCACGGCTTCATCAGGCTGGCTCGCGAGGAGGGGGAGAGATCAAGGCGGGGTACCTCACGAGGTGCCCGTGACGCAAGCCATGACGACCAAAGGCGCCAGGCGGGTGGCAGCCACGCAGTGTACTACTTTCCTCTTTGGTGCAAAGGGAGCAAGCGCAGGTGAGAGCATCAAGCAAATGTACCCGTTTTGGTGCAACAAGACCAAGACCAGTCCAACGGCAGGGAGGAAGTCATTGTGGAGCCCAAGGCAGCGTCACCACCAGAGTCTTTGGCAGGCGAGGACCAACTTTAGTTAGGATAAGTGTACCAGATGTTCCCCTTCAAAATGGCCAATTGTTGGCGCCCTTCCCGCTCAAAATTTGGGAAGAGGCCCAGGGCCTTTGCCTATAAATAGGACCAGCCACCCACAGGGTAGAGGGTTGGGGGATCGATCGGTTCGAGATCGATCGGTTGGAGATCGATCAGAGAGAGATTTAGAGATCAAATCAGAAAGAGAATCGAGGAGAGAGAGAGAGAGAAGGGTGACTGAACTCCTCCTAGCAGTTCGTCCCCCCAGCCAAGAACAGACCCTTGCGAGGCTGTTCTTCCTTGTATTGCTCATCATCATCAGCCCAAGAGGCAATCCACCACACCACACACTGGAGTAGGGTATTACACCACAACGGTGGCCCGAACCAGTATAAACCCTGTGTCTCTTGTGCTGTTCCTTCCATAGCTTTGATCTAAGCGAGGCGGACGGGTGCAGGTAGGTAGAGGGCGAGATCTCCGCGCGCACCCAAGTGTTCGAACCTCAAGGGTCTGCTGGAATCCGAAATTAGACACTTGGCTTGTCATCGGGGTTGTGCATGATTTAAATACTTTGCGTGGTGAAGATGGAGCATAGCCATACTATATGATTTTGTAGGGATAGCTTGCTTTGGCCATGTTATTTGGAGGAGACATGATTGCTTTATTAGTATGCTTGATGTATTATTATTTTAATGTCAATATTAAACTTTTGTCTTGAATCTTATGGATCTGAACATTCATGCCACAATAAAGAGAATTACTTAGAGAAATTTGTTAGGTAGCATTCCACATCAAAAATTCTGTTTTTATCGTTTACCTACTCGAGGACGAGCAGGAATTAAGCTTGGGGATGCTGATACATCTCCAATGTATCTATAATTTTTGATAGTTCCATGCTATTATATTATCTGTTTTGTATGTTTATGGGCTTTATTATGCTCTTTTATATTATTTTTGGGACTAACCTATTAACCCAGAGCCCAGTGCCAGTTTTTGTTTTTCCCTTGTTTTAGTGTTTCGCAGAAAAGGAGTATCAAACGGAGTCCAAACGGAATGAAACCTTTGGGAGCGTGATTTTTGGAATGAACATGATCCAGTAGACTAGGAGTTGAAGTCAAGTAAGCTTCGAGGTGGCCACGAGGCAGGGAGGCGCGCCTGCCCCCCTGGGCGTGCCCCCCACCCTCGTGGGCCCCTCGTGGCTCCCCTGACCGACTTCTTTCGCCTATATATACCCATATACCCTAAAAACATCGGGGAACAAAATAGATCAGGAGTTCCGCCGCCGCAAGCCTCTATAGCCACCGACAACCAATCTAGACCCGTTCCGGCACCCTGCCGGAGGGGGGAATCCCTCTCCGATGGCCATCTTCATCATCCCGGTGCTCTCCGTGACGAGGAGGGAGTAGTCCACCCTCGGGGCTGAGGGTGTGTACCAGTAGCTATGTGTTTGATCTCTCTCTCTCTCGTGTTCTTGAGGTGGTACGATCTTGATGTATCTCGAGCTTTGCTATTATATTTGGATCTTATGATGTTTCTCCCCCTCTACTCTCTTGTAATGGATTGATTTTCCCTTTGAAGTTATCTGATCGGATTGAGTCTTTAAGGATTTGAGAACACTTGATGTATGTCTAGCACATGCTTATCTGTGGTGACAATAGGATATCATGTGATCCACTTGATGTATGTTTTGGTGATCAACTTGCGAGTTTCATGACCTCGTGAACTTAGGCATAGGGGTTGGCACACGTTTTCATCTTGACTCTCGGGTAGAAACTTTGGGGCACTCTTTGAAGTTCTTTGTGTTGGTTGAATAGATGAATCTGAGATTGTGTGATGCATATCGTATAATCATACCCGCGGATACTTGAGGTGACATTGGAGTATCTAGGTGACATTAGGGTTTTGGTTGATTTGTGTCTTATGGTGTTATTCTAGTACGAACTCTATGATAGATTGAACGGAAAGAATAGCTTCATGTTATTTTACTACGGACTCTTGAATAGATCGATCAGAAAGGATAACTTTGAGGTGGTTTCGTACCCTACAATAATCTCTTCATTTGTTCTCCGCTATTAGTGACTTTGGAGTGACTCTTTGTTGCATGTTGAGGGATAGTTATATGATCCAATTATGTTATTATTGTTGAGAGAACTTGCACTAGTGAAAGTATGAACCCTAGGCCTCGTTTCCTAGCATTGCAATACTGTTTACGCTCACTTTTACCACTTGTTAACTTGTTGTTTTTATATTTTCAGATTACAAAAACCTATATCTATCATCCATATTGCACTTGTATCACCATCTCTTCGCCGAACTAGTGCACCTATATAATTTACCATTGTATTGGGTGTGTCGGGACGCGGATCTAGGCTAAGTAAGGACGCGAATCGATAGGGGGGGGAGATCTTCGCGTGCACCCCAGTGTTCGGACCTTAAGGGTTTTGCCGCAACCCGTGATCCGACAAGGTATTTTGTCTACCATCCAGGGCTTCAGACGTGGCTGGCTGCTTGAAGCAGCTCTGGTGCCTTTAGGGCCTTTCCTATTCGGTCTCCTCCTTTGCTTCTTGGCGGGTGGCAGTAGTGAGCCCACCATACCTTCCCTAACCACCACCCCCAGTGTCGTCGGGCTAATCAGTGGACGGGCCTCGGGGGTGGGGGGTTGCTGGGTAGAGGCGGCATCTGGAGGCGTCTCTTGCGATGATGGCTTGAAGAAAGACCCTTTGCATTCCGCCTTAGGACGTTCCGGCTCCGGCATATCACGCAACATCAAGTCATCATCTCCATGCTCATAGCCTGAGTCTTCGTCAGCCTGAGCCATCAATCCTCCATCATCATAGGCGGTATTGAAATACTTTTATGGGTCATCCTCCTCCTCCTCCACATCATCATCAACCTTTTCTTCTTCGACAGCGTGGGCGACATGATCTGGCACCAATGGAGGCTCTCCCTCGCGTCGTCCGCTATCACCTGCCACGATAGGTGCAGGTAATTGGGTAGGTGGGGTGGTGTTCATACCTTCTTAAGAAGGTGGCATTGGGGTGATACTGGGCGCCTCGAGACAAAGAAGAGACTTTGGCCAAGGCAAGAACCGGCTCTTGCATGCGCCAATCCTCGCGGGGGTCTCATCGTCATCGACGGGTACCGGAGGAGGCAAATCCTCGAAGCCCGCTAAGACACTGTCCATGTTAACCTTGAAGACGCCATCGGCCATCTCTCGATTCTGGAACATGCGGTCCTTCGGCTTCACGATCGTTGCCTTTCCCGCCGCCACCTTCTGGCCCTTGATGTTGTACAGTAGGATGCATGAGGTATCGTCGGCCTACGAAGAAGACATGTCTGCAACGTCAAACATCCGAAAGGCAACTGAAAAGAAAGACTATAGACATGCTGATGAAAAGGGTATGATGCGTAATTACCATGAGGGCATCGAGCTCAGCCAGCGATGAAGGCCCGCCGAGCATGCCAGGGATGGAGGTCGGGCTACTATGAGCAGGAGCGGGACCTTTTGCGGTTGCTTGAGTAGGTGTTGTGGTGTTCGCTAAATTGCTCCCGGCAAAGCTGGGAAGGGGAAAGTCCTCTGGCCATGCATTTTGATTGTTCTTCGACCAATCAAAAATGGCCGGAATCAAGCATTGCACCATGTCAGTAACCGCTACATTGACTAGCCTGACCAACTCTTCCTTGGTCTCGGCATTGGTCTTATTGACCGCAATCACGACCTTCTCGTTGATGGTCTGCTGAGTGATGACCAACTGTCTCTTCCTTCTTTCCTCTGGCTCCTCACGGTAGCACATTTTCCATGAGGCGCCATCTACGACGCCGTGCACACATCCATAGGACGGCGGTTGTCCATCGGGACTTTTTTTTAGTATGTTCAAGGCCTGATTGAATGGGGTGTCCCACTTGGGCCTCACCGACGACTGTGATAACTCGTTGTTTTCGACTGCCTTTTGGTGCTACTCTTTCTGCAAAAGGAACGTGGATGGTTTACTAATGTGACAAAACTTGTAGTCGAATTGATTGGAAGCTAATATGATAATGTGGTAATATAACAATTACCAGAAGTCTCATGAACTCCCTCGTGTTCGGGTCCATGTAAAAGATCTTTTTGACTTTGTCCCACTTGTACAGGGCCCTGATCTAGTCATGCTCCAACGGGTCGGTGAACTCCGCCAAGGGGTGTGGGATTCTGTGACTTTCATGTTCCGCGTCCTCCTTGGCGCATACGTGCGTCTTCCCCTTGTAACCATGGCTTCTGAGGTGGTGGGGAGGCGTGTTCCTGGCCTGGAGCGCCTTCATTTTCTCCGACCTTGCCTTGACTTCTTCTTTACCATAATTCTCCTTGAATTTTGCAAAGTGCTCTTCCGTTATTGACGAATTTCAGCATGAATCTTGGACCATGGTTCATTCTTCGCAATCGCTTTTTTCACCTGAACTTTCCAGGAGGACAAGTCGTTGGAGAACATCACCATCGCCTTGCCGTTTATCTTTTTCATGGCGACGTCGTCCCACGGCTCTTTATATCTGCCTTCATCCTGGCCGGGGAACATGAACCTATTGTGAAACTTCTTTAGGAGCATGTGCTCCATATGTGGTATCTGCTTCGACCTCTCGTTGTTGATGTTGGCGGTTTCCCTGAGGATGCATCCAAGTTGATTGCTCGAGCACCATCGCGCTTCCTCCAGCGTCATTGGCTCTAACTTTTTGGGGTGCATCTCCATGACCAAAATTTGTCCGATGCCATGTCCGTTTGGTCTTCGTGTCCTCTTCTTCTTCGGTGCATTACCAGAAGTCTCATGACCTCTGCGATCTGCACACGTTCAGCTCGGTGACGTCCCTCGAACTCTAGATCCAGTTGAGGCCGAGGGAGACTTTTGTCAGCACGACGGCATGGTGCGGTGATGATGAAGTTACCAACGAAGGGCTTTGCCTAAGCACTACGACGATATGACCGAGGTGGAAATCTGTGGAGGGGGCACCGCACACGGCTAAGAGATCAACTTGTGTGTCTATGGGATGCCCCCCTCCTCCGTATATAAAAGAGGGGAGGAGGAGGAGGGCCGGCCTCAAGGGGCGCGCCCAAGGGGGGATTCCTACTCCTAGTAGGAGTAGGTTCCCCCCTTTCCTATTCCAAGTAGGAGAAGAAGGAAGGAGAGGGAGAGGGAGAAGGAAAGAGGGGGGCGCTGCCCCCTCCTAGTCCAATTCAGACCAGCCCATGGGGGGTGAGCTGCCTCCCCTTGTGGCCCTTCTCTCCTTTCCACTAAATCCCAATAAGGCCCAATACTTCCCCTGGTGAATTCCCGTAACTCCCCAGTTCTCCGAAAAATACCCGAATTACTCAAAACCTTTCCAATGTCCGAATATAGCCTTCCAATATATGAATCTTTACCTCTCGACCATTTCAAGACTCCTCGTCATGTCCGTGATCTCATCCGGGACTCTGAACAAACTTCGGTCGTCAAATCACATAACTCATAATACAAATCGTCATCGAACGTTAAGCGTGCGGACCCTATGGGTTCGAGAACTATGTAGACATGACCGAGACACATCTCCGGTCAATAACCAATAGCGGATCCTGGATGCTCATATTGTCTCCTACATATTCTACGAAGATCTTTATCGGTCAAACCGCATAACAACATACGTTGTTCCCTTTGTCATCGGTATGTTACTTGCCCGAGATTCGATCGTTGGTATCATCATACCTAGTTCAATCTCGTCGCCGGCAAGTCTCTTTACTCATTCCATAATGCATCATCCTGCAACTAACTCATTAGTTACATTGCTTGCAAGGCTTATAGTGATGTGCATTACCGAGAGGTAAGTCAAGAATAATGTCGCAGGGTAGCACAGCCTCTGCGCCATACACCATGAAGAAGGGTGTATATCCAGTAGTGCAAATGGGCGTGGTCCGCAGCCCCCAGAGTACAGAGTCGAGCACCTCAACCCAGTGCTTGTCTGATTCTTTCAAAGACCGCAATAATCTAGACTTAATGCCACTCATAATAAGACCATTAGCTCGTTTGACTTGACCGTTTGTTTGTGGATGATAGACCGAGGCGTAATCGAGTTTAATGCCGAATTTAGCACAGCGGGATTTTACTTCATCAGTTGTAAAATTGGAGCCGTTATTGGTGATGCTGCTGCATGGGACACCATAACGGTGCACGACATCGGATATAAAGTCGATCACCGGTGCAACTTCGGCTATTTTCACTGGTTTGGCCTCTATCCACTTGGTGAATTTATCTACCATGACTAGCAAATATTTTTTCTTATGACCCCCTCCTTTACGGGGTCCCACCATATCGATCCCCCAGACCGCAAAAGGCTAAGTAGTGGGGACTGTTTGTAGTGTCGTAGGCGGCATATAGCTTTGATTGGCGAAGAGCTGGCATCCGACACAACGTTGGACCAAGTCCTGGGCATCTGCTTGGGCCGTCGGCCAGAAGAAACTTGTACAGAAGGCCTTACTTACAAGGGCCCGAGCCACGGCATGGTGACCACCGAGGCCGACATGGATTTCAGCCAGGAGCTGCCGTCCTTCTTCTTCGGAGATACATCTTTGAAGGACCCCCGTAGCATTTTTATTTTATAGCTCTCTGTCATGGACCTAGTAGGCTTTTGAGCGCCGAACAATGCAGTGAGCCTCATTTTGGTCCGCCGGGAGCTCTCGCCTATCAAGGTAGGCCAAGAATGGTTCGGTCCATGGGGCAATTACTGCCATTATTTGATGGGCCGATGGTGTTATTTCGGTGGCCGAGCCCCCGATGATATCAGCATTGTGTTTGGAATCTAGGGTGTAGTCTGTCGGATTACGGGTTCCGGCAAAACCCTTAAGGTTCGAACACTGGGGTGCGCACGAAGATCTCCCCCCCCTATCGATCTGCATCCTTACTTAGCCTAGATCTCACGAACTAACTCGATGAACTTGCAACACAAGGGACACAAGATTTATACTGGTTCGGGCCACCGTTGTGGTGTAATACCCTACTCCAGTGTGGTGGTGGTGGATTGCCTCTTGGGCTGAGGATGAACAGTACAAGGGGAAGAACATCCTCCTCAGGTTGAGGTGTTCTTGTGCTTGGTGCACTTGTGTGGCTGGGGATGACCTTGATCCTCCCTTTGCCTATGGTGGTGGCTAGTCCTATTTATAGAGGCCCTGGTCCTCTCCCCAAATATTGAGCGGGAAGGGAGCCAATAACGGCCAATTTGAAAGGGGACAACTAGTACAACCTATCCTGACAAAAGGTGGTCTTCGCCTGCCAAAGGTTCTGGTGGTGACGCCGTCCTGGGCTCCATGGTGACCTCCGTCTTGCCGTCCTTCTGGTCTTGGTCTCATTGCACCAATATGAAAACCTTTGCTTGATGCCTCGGTACTCCGCGCCTGCGCTTGCCCCCTTAGCACCAAAGAGGAAACAAGGAGGCTGCGCGCGCTACCGTCCGCCTGGTCTCAATCATCATGGCTCACGTCACGAGAACCTCACGAGCCAGCCTGGCGAGGCCACTCCTGAGGAGGTCTTGTGTCGTCTGCCTCGCGAGGCTTGGCCCCTCACGAGGGTCTTGATTCCTTGTTAATGAAGATGGGCCATACAGGTCTGCTAGCAAAGCCACGCCATGGGCCGCATGCAGGCAAGTCTGGGGACCCCCGTTCCCAGAATGCTGATAGTAGCCCCCGGGCCCAAGGCGTGCTCGGTCTTGGCTTCGAGGCGAAGCCAAGGGTCAAGTGCAGAGCGCTGCAGGCCCCAATAGCCTGCGGCCTCCCCGACCATGCTTCCACTCGGCAGAGATGCTACAGGAGTTTGTCGTCTGGTCGGAGAACCCGACCGGCAACTGGCTTTAGCTCCCGCGCTTCCTCGTCGACGAGCTGTCGGCCTCAGCTCCTGGCGGGCTCTGGCTACAGGCGGATGGCTGCTGCAACATGGCTTCCTGGGTTGCGGTCAAGGTCTCTGCTGCGGGCAATGTAGCTCTGGCCCACGGTTCATAGGCGTTTGCCCGCGCGCATGGCCTGGGCAGGCGGTGCACCCTTCACTTCAAGTACGACAGCGACACGACCCTCTATGTGAGGGTGTTCGGGGAAGATGGTCACCGCGTCGGGTGCTGCCCCGAGGTGAAAGACGGTGAGGAGGTGCTCGGACTTGGCGACGGCCGCGACGGGATGGGGGCGAACTCGCCCTTGGCGCCGACTGCGTCTTGTCCGGCTATGGCAGTTCTTCTCCCAGCGACAACTCCACCAGTGGCGGCTACAACCAGCCGCCACGCCGCCGTGCCCGCTTCGAAGACGGTGGCGGGTCGTCTTGTCACCGCGCCTCCATGAAGCGTGAGAAGGGGTCCGACTGAGCTCAGGCGGGTGATGCGGCCTGTGCCCATGGACCACTGTAGGCGCCGCTTCTGTTTTGTTCTTTTCCTTCCTGCATCAGAAAGAAACCAGAATGGGCCCTGGAGGGGCGTGTATCGAACTATGATTTCAATCGTTATGATATGTTTGTCATTCTTGTGCCATGTCGTAACATTAACGTTTTATGTTGGGATAACTTAGCTCGACTTGTTTTGAGTGACCTCCTCCTCATGAGACGCTTGCTTCCTAGTGCTTGTCGAGGCCTCCTTGACCTGATATGTGCTTAGGAACTGCAAAATTCATAAGAGGTTTATCGCTCACCCGGGGTTTGGTTATAGGCGCCGCTGGCCTTGACTCAGTGCTTCGCATTGCGATGCCCGTGGGGCACAGACCGGGAGAGGTGCGCCAGCTTGTTGGCTCGAACGAGGGTGCCTCGCGAAAAAGACAAAAGGAGGAAGCTCATGAAGGTACCTGTCCAGCCCCCTCGCGAGGGATGCGAGGGAGGGTTTAGGTTGATCAAAGAGGCGAAGGCAGAACCAGAGGTAGAAAGCGATAAAACGGAACCAGCAATAGACACCGAAAAGCAAACTTTGATTAAAAGAGGGGCAAGCCAACTTTGGAAAGCAAATGAAAAGCCACGTCCGGCACCAAGGCTAGTCTTCGGCGTCTTCTCACCAGTGCGGAGCTAAGTGCTGCCATTCGGCGTGGGAGGGAGCCCCCGAGGCCCAAGGGCGGCTCTCCTGAGGCTCTGGGGCATGTACATCCCCACTCATTATTTTGTGAGAGTGTCACGGGTGGCGATTCTTCATAGGCACGGGGTCTTGCTTCACAGGCACTGGGCCTTTCTTCATAGGCACCGGGCCTTCTTCACAAGCACTAGGCCTTTCTTCATGGGTAGAACTTCTGGAGGTGTTGATGTTCCAAGCGTTCTGGACGTGTACCCCGTCCCGTGTCTCCAGGCGCGCAGCACCAGGCCTTGAGACGTGGACGACCTTGAACGGGCCCTCCCACATAGGCGAGAGCTTATGCAGCCCCTCCCTAGAGAGCACCCGCCTTAGGACGAGGTTAGCCACCTCAAGAGTCCTAGAGCGGACACTGCGGCAGTGGTACCGCCACAGCGCCTGCTGGTATCTTGCCACCTGTAGTGCAACTTCACGGTGCCGCTCCTCCCCCAGCACGCGGTCCATCCCCCGCATGGCGTCCTGCTGCGTCTCATCAAACGCCAGGACCTGTGTGGAGCGATGCTCGACCTCGTGAGGGAGGACTGCTTCTTCTCCATAGACGAGGAAGAACGGGGTTTTGCCCGTTGGCTTGGTGGCGGTGGTGCGGATCGACCACAGCACAGACTAGAGCTCGCCGTGCCAGCCCCTGCCATAGGCCTCGAGCTTTTTCTTGAAGGTCCTAGTCTTGAGGCCCTTCAGGACCTCTGCGTTGGCGCGTTTGGCCTAGTCGTTGCTCCTGGGGTGTGCTACTAAGGCGTAGCGGATCTGCGTTCCAAGTGTCGGTGTCAAAACCGGCTGATCTCGGGTAGGGGGTCCCGAACTGTGCGTCTAAGGCTGATGGTAATAGGAGGCGGGGGACACAATGTTTACCTAGGTTCGGGCCCTCTCGATGGAGGTAATACCCTACATCCAGCTTGATTAATCTTGATGATATGCGTATTACAAGAGTTGATCTACCACGAGATCGTAGAGGCTAAACCCTAGAAGCTAGCCTATGATTCTGACTGTTGTTGTCCTACAGACTAAACCCTATGGTTTATATAGACACCGGAGGGGGCTAGGGTTACACAGAGTCAGTTATAGAGAAGGAGATCTAGATATCTGAATCACCAAGCTTGCCTTCCATGCAAAGGAGAGTCCCATCTGGACGCGGGACGAAGCCTTCAATCTTGTATCTTCATAGTCCAACAGTCCGGCCAATGTATATAGTCCGGCTGTCCGAGGACCCCTTAATCTAGGACTCCCTCACTAGCCCCTGAACCAGGCTTCAATGTCGATGAGTCCGGCGCGCAGATTGTCTTCGACATTGCAAGGCGGGTTCCTTCTCCGAATATTCCATAGAAGATTTTGAACACAAGGATTGTGTCCGGCTCTGTAAAGCAAATTCCACATACCACCATAGAGAGTATATTATTCCACAAATCTAATCTACTGACAACTTTTCATAACGTGATGTCTTGCCATGGTCCGGTCATTACGAACCATTTTTCCCTGCCTGCCACTGCATGTGTTGCGAGGCGGTTTTATTGGCACGTCTTGTCGAAGCAGGGATTGTGTTCCCCTTTTCATAGGATTCTCATCAATACGGATATGGGTAACCCAACCATGCCATCAATCGCGGCGCTTGGGGAATAAGCGATTTTATGGGGCAAGTAGAGAGGCGCACAGTTTCTACCGCCTTTATTAAGGGACAAGGATTCCTATTTTCACGCACGCCTTCTTCTTCCCCTGCCCATCCATTCTCGCGCACTTGAGCTCCAGCGCCCAAGTTCTCATATTCTCTGCAAAGCAATTCTTAACATGTCTGGAGCGGGAGGCAAGTGGATGGTCTCCTCCGTTATGGAGGAGAACATTACGAAGCTCCAGGAAGCTGGATACCTGGTCGCGGACATCGCGCACCGGCTCCCAGACGTAGGGCAGATAGCCCCTACTCCAGAACCCCATGAGAGGGTTGTATTCCTCACCCATTTCGTATGTGGACTGGGATTTCCCCTCCACCCATTTGTCTGTGGGCTCATGTTCTACTACGGGATGGACTTCCATGATCTGGCCCCCAATTTCATCCTCAACATCTCGGCGTTTATCGTCGTGTGCGAGGCCTTCCAACGCATCAAGCCCCACTTCAGCCTGTGGCCCCCGAATTTCGATCCGGCATCCCCACGTGGCTCGCCTCCTGGAAAGAGAAGGGCCTATCCTGGGGTTCATCAGTGGAGCTAACCGGACTCCAGAGCTGTGTTAAAAAATATGATAATCAAGAAAATCAAGCTTGTCAACGTGGTCGAGGTCATGCTCTTCCGCCGAATCCTTCCATGTCAAAGACGGGCATTCAATATGTGGGAGTTCGACCCGGCCGAGCACCACACACTGCGAGAGCTTTTTGACACGACGCACAAAGACGTGTGGAAGGTGCTGTTCAAGGCCGCCGAGGTTCCTCCTCCCCTTACCGAGGATCGCGGACTCAGCGCAAAGCGCCCTGCCAATCCGGTAAGCTCTTTATATCTCACAAGATGTTCCTTTCCCTAATATAATCATGTGAGGGATCTGAGCCTCCATGCCATTTTAACAGGACTGGGTAGCGACAGCGGAGCAGATCGATTGTCCGGCCCCACAGCCCAAAGATCCAGCGAAGGATTTCTTAATAGAGATGCTGGTTCCGGCGCCCTATGAGGCGCCGGAGAAGAAGGCCGCGGGACCAGGAAAGGTCTCCGACACAAGGTTGTATCGGACTCATCATCCGAAAACACTGAGGCGCACTCCTCCCACGAAAACGAGGAGGCGGAAGAGGAAAGTTCTCCCTCCCCAACCGGGGGGGGGGGACAAGAAAAGGAAGGCCGCCCCATCTGGGGAGGCCGAAGGGTTCAAGAAGGGAAGGACCCTCCTTCCGGACCACTCCAGAACAGTCGCTTACAGCGATGAGGAGTGGTTGCCCAGGGACAAGCCCCTGGCGAAGTCATAAGTATCCGAATACTATAATAGTTGTGGTATGTTTCGCTTTATTACTTCTCATGCAGTCCATCCAAAGCCCATATCAATGTATCCTCTTCGGATGAGTCTTTGGGCCAGTCGGCGATGAACAGGGATTCACTACTTACAGCTACCTCCCCCCGGCCCACGGACGACATCGAGGTGTTGTCTCAAAGGGCACCAGACAAAGGGGAGATAATTTTGGAGGTGCCCCTAGGCGACATCCCAGATGCCGAGCGCATGGGGGGTAAGACTCCCATGGGTTCTAATGACGGGGGCCGCAGCAAGTTTGGCCCCCAGCCGGATACTGCGCCGGAACCTCCAGTGGTTCTGGATTCTGTCTGGCGACCCCTCACTAAGGGGGGTGAGCCATCTATGTCGATGGCCTTTGTCCATCTAGAGGCATCAGACAACTTGCTGGAAGCGCTTCGCGGCACTTCCATTGACGAAGAGCACCACACCATCATGAGTGCGGTGGTCGAGAAGGTTCAGCCACCAAAAGCGGATTGACCAAAGCCTGTGCCAGCCTCCTAACAGGCTTTGAGGTAAGTAATCAAATTATGAGAAAATATCACAGCATAGACAGTAGCCCCTGATGCTCTGTTTGGTGTTCACAAAGAAAGGCTGAACAGAGGATCAAATAAAAATCACAGGAGTCTAATCAGAATATGTCTATGTGAATAAGCAGGCTTCACAGCTAGCCACTGCCGCTCGTACTGCGGAAGTCTCCGGACTGACGCGGGACCTTAAGCGGTCCGAGGAAGAGCTCGGCCTTACCAAGAGGCAGCTTGAAGAGAACAAGGGTAAGTGATACCCCGTCTGTATATTGATAAAGAAAAAAGTGGTTATTAGATCATAGGATCATCATGAATTTTGCTAGGGGCCACGACCGAAGTGGCGGCCCTGAAGAAGGCGCTGCCCGAGGCTGAAGACAGAGCAGCCGAGGAGCGCATAGAGCGCGAGAAGCAAGAGGCCCGAGTCGGCGAGATTCAGCAAGAGCTCCAGAATTTTGTCAAGAAATACGAGTCCTTGGAGCGTGACTCTAAGACGCAGGGGTCCGAGCTTGCGAAGGCCCTCGAGAACACACAAAATGCCAAGGCCGAAGCCCAAAAGGCCCTCCAGGAGATTCAGGCGGTCAAGAAGATAGCGGCGGGTAAGGCATTCATTATGCAAAGAAAGCATGTGAAGGAGACTTTCCTTTTACTTACCCGAATTCGGAGCTCTTCAGGAGCGTTCGCAGATCTACCAAGCAGCGTATCGGATGCCGCAGAGTTCTACCGGGCCGAGGAAGGGAGCTCGATGGAAAAGTTGTTCTGGTCTTACTATACTGGGACCGAACATCCGATGCCCTTGAGCGACCAGCTGAAGCAACTGGTCGATCTTCACAAGGCGGCCGAACTGGCCATGAAGGGTCTCATAGTCCGGATGTGGCCTGGCGAGCCCCTGCCCGGCAGCTACTTCGGCCTGGTAAAGTGGCTTGTGAATGTCTGCCCACGGTTTGAAGTCATAAAGCAGTCCGTCTGCATTGAAGGTGCGCGTAGGGCCTTTGCCCGTGCCAAAGTGCACTGGGCGAAGATGGTCGCCGAAAAGCTGGTGAAGGAGGGGCCACCAAAGGGCAAGGAGCATCACCACCCCGAAAAGTATTATGACAGTGTCTTGAAGGGTGCCCACCTTGTGGCGGAGGAATGTGCTAAGGATGTAATATTTGAATGAATGTACTCATGTGATCCTGTAATATGAAAATGAGTTCATGTGTGCTATACAACACTTGTCGATTTAAAATATTACCTTCTGTGCGGCCGTTTATAAAATCTGAGAGTTGGCCAGTCATCGGCTTCTGCCCCCATGTAACTAGACTGAGGTGTTTGGGATAAATCTTAAACACTCTTTATCCAAAAAAATGGTCCTTTAAGGAGGTGTTTAGCGCAGCGAACAAGGCAATCGGACTATACAACTTTATCACTCTAACTTAGCCATAGAAGTCTACAATTTTAAATTTTGGCGAAGCCCCTATTATTCGGAAGGGCAAACTTGGGGCGCTATATATGCCTAAATCGGACAAGGCCAATTCCTC
Source organism: Triticum aestivum (assembly GCF_018294505.1). Taxonomy (NCBI): domain Eukaryota; kingdom Viridiplantae; phylum Streptophyta; class Magnoliopsida; order Poales; family Poaceae; genus Triticum; species Triticum aestivum. The sequence continues at coordinate 451,830,222 of NC_057800.1, forward strand.
GCCCGAAGCGGAAAAAATCTTTAAGGATTTGAGACCTCTCGAACAACGACCAGCTCTCACCGCATCATGACAGTCAGTTTTCGTCTTTCTCTACTGAGGTGCTCGTCCAGAAGAACCAGGACACAATCGCAGTAGTTCTCCCAGTGCTACCTTAGCCGATATAGCGGAACGTAAGGTACCAATACATGGGAGCCGGGCAAACCCAACTATTGACCCAAGACATGATTCGGAGCTGATGCATATAATGCTATAAGTTCGGGGTGCCACACTGTCGAAAGTCTTCGGACTTTTCTTGCCGTGTTATGGGGTACACTTAAGCCCCTGGCGTACTGAACGTACCAGAATGTACGGGTGCAATTTGTCGTAAATAAGCAGACAGGGAAAAAAGATGAAGAAATGCAATAAAAAGCTTTCGTTGTACATTGTTATTTAAATGATACATCAAAGACTATGTATACAAGTAGTGCAATAAGCAAAAATAGGACTATTTTACATGTCCAAGCCAAGGGCAGGCTGCGTGTGGGTATGTAAAACAGGTATAGCGATCGTTATCAGAGACCACCTGGGGATTCCCTTGTACGTCAAAGCTTCTTGCTTCCTTGGTTCTTCCTTCCCGTGATGGGTCCGATAATTAGGGTATCGGCGAGGGCCTTCAGAGAATAGGGTCCTGAAAGGAAGAAAATGGTAAAGATATACGGGTCCTGAGGCGGTTGAGCCACATTGTGGGCCGTGCCATAGTCGTGCCTCTACCTATGCCCATGGTATCTTGAGTGCGTAATTATGTACGTGCGGCGCAAATTTTGCCGCTCGATTGGGACTAGGACGGAGGCCAAATTTCTAGGCGAGCTCTGAACGTGCCGGGCGATCCTATTGCAGGGTACTCCGGACTCGCTTGAAGGTATCCGGGGGCTTTATCGCCAAATTTGCGGTTTGCCTCAGAAGGCTGCTTTGTACTTCTGCTGCGAGGGCCGTAGTGTACTCCTCCGTACAGAGCGAGTGTTATGTGTTTCCATTAACTGTTATAACCCCACGAGGACCTGGCATTTTGAGCTTGAGGTATGCATAATGTGGTACCGCATTGAATCTGGCGAATGTGATTCGTCTGAGGAGTGCGTGATAGCCACTGCGAAAGGGGACGATATCGAAGATCAACTCCTCGCTTCGGAAGTTGTCCGGAGATCTGAAGTCCACTTCCAGTGTGACTGAGCCCGTGCAACAGGCCTCTACACCTGGTATGACACCTTTAAAGGTGGTTTTTGTGGGTTTAATCCTCGAGTGGTCGATACCCATTTTGCACATTGTATCCTGATAGAGCAGGTTCAGGCTGCTGCCACCGTCCATAAGGACTCGAGTGAGGTGAAATCCGTCAATGATGGGGTCAAGGACCAATGCGGCAGAACCTCCATGACGGATACTGGTAGGGTGGTCCCTGCGATCGAAAGTGATTGGACAAGAAGACCATGGGTTGAACTTTGGGGCAACCGGCTCCATCGCATAGATGTCCCTTAGTGCACGCTTCCGTTCCCGCTTGGGAATATGGGTTGCGTATATCATGTTCACCGTTTTCACTTGGGGAGGAAATTTCTTCTGTCCTCCTATGTTCGGCGGCCTGGGCTCCTCCTCGTCGTCGCTATGCAGCCCCTTTTCCTTGTTTTTCGCATTCAACTTGCCGGCCTGTTTGAACACCCATCATTCTCTGTTGGTGTGGTTGGCTGGTTTATCGGGGGTGCCGTGAATTTGACACGAGCGATCGAGTATGCGGTCCAAACTGGACGGGCCCGGATTGCTTCTTTTGAACAACTTTTTCCGCTGACCGGATTTAGAGCCACTGAATTCGGCGTTGACTGTCGTGTCTTCGGCGTTGTTGCCGTTGTTGCGGCGCTTGTGTCTATTGTGACGTGGCTTGCCGTTGCTATCTTTGGCATCTGAGTTGCCAGGATTTCTTGATGTGTTGTTGCTGCGAGCCAGCCAGTTGTCCTCGCCCGCACAAAAGCGGGTCATGAGTGTCGTGAGGGCTGCCATGGACTTCGGCTTCTCTTGGCCGAGGTGTCGGGCAAGCCACTCGTCGCGGATGTTATGCTTAAATGTCGCTAAGGCCTCAGCATCCGGACAGTCGACAATTTGGTTCTTTTTAGTTAGGAACCGAGTCCAGAATTTCATCGCTGATTCCCTAGGTTGTTGGGTTATGTGACTCAAGTCATCAGCATCCGGTGGTCGCACATAGGTGCCCTGGAAGTTGTCAAGGAATGCATATTCCAAGTTCTCCCAACTGCCAATGGAGTTTGCCGGCAGGCTATTCAGCCAATGCCGAGCCGGCCCTCTGAGTTTTAGTGGGAGGTACTTGATGGCATGTAGATCGTCACCGCGGGCCATGTGGATGTGGAGGAGGAAATCTTCAATCCATTACACGGGGTCTGTTGTACCATGAGATGATTCAATGTTCATGGGTTTAAACCCTTCTGGGAATTCGTGATCCATTACTTCGTCGGTGAAGCATAGGGGGTGTGCGGCGCCTCTGTGTCGGGCTATGTCACAATGCAGTTCATACGAGTCTTGTCTGCTGTATTTGGCCCGGCCAGATTTTCTTTTAGTATATCCAGCGTGACGGTCGTCGTCACGCATTGGGGCACGCCCCCGTGATCCGTAGATCAATCTTGTATGTCCTGCTTTGTTTTCCAATATGTCTCGCAGGACCTGCGTGTAGCCCCGGGCCTTGGTGTTTTTGTTTGACTGGCGACGGGGTGCGGCCTGGACTTCGGGCTGATATGCCGCTTTGTCTCGGCCACGAGGTGGCCGGTCAGGCGCATCATACGCTGGTAGTGTAGGCTTTAATGCTTGCTCCTCGAGCTGGGGTAGCAACCTGCGCTTTGGGTAACTTTTGGTTGGGTGCTCGAGTTCGTATTCCTCGGCTGCCAGGACCTCGGTCCATCTATCTGCTAGCAGATCTTGATTATCTTGAAGCAGCTGCTGCTTTTTCTTCAGGCTTTTTGATGTGGCTATAAGCCGGCGCTTGAAGTGCTCCTGCTCGACGGGATCCTCAGGCACGATAAATTCTTTGTCGTTGAGGCTCACCTCGTCTTCGTAGAGGGGCATGTAATTGTCATCCTCTAATTCTCCATCTGTCGCCTGTTCCTTAGGGCTAGCTTGCCCATCCTCCCGCTCGAAGCCTGGCTAGAGGGGATTGTCTTCGTCTTTGGCACTATCCGCAGCGTTATTGTCTCTTGTGCCGGTATCGCTGCTTTTGCTATGGCAGGGCTTAGAGCGACACCAATGACGCCGGTGCTTGGATTGCTTCTCGTGGGGATTATCCTCCGTTGCCTTATTGCCATCGCTTTCTTTGGGGGTGTCCAGCGCCCTGTGGGTGGTGGTTCCTGTTCTTCTCCTGCATCGTCGTCCATACTGTCAATGTCTTCGGAGCCGAAATCAAGCATGTCGGTTAAGTCGTCGACAGTGGCTGTTAAGTGGGTGGTGGGTGGGGAATGAATTTCTTCGTCGTCCGCTTCCCACTCAAGCCGTACATAGTTCGGCCAAGGGTCTCCTGACAAGGAGAGAGACCTCAATGAATTTAGCACGTCGCCCAAGGGCGAGTGCTGAAAGATATCCACGGAGGTAAACTCCATGATCGATGCCCAATCAGATTCGATAGGCATGGATGCAGGCGATTCAGAGCCTATGGCCGGGGACGAATCCAAGGGTCCGGCAACACAGGTCTCATAGGAGGTGAAGTCAGTATTCGGCTCTATCGCTGCTGAGTGTGCGGCCTCCGTGGCGGGGTCCGATCCACCCGTTCTCGGACGGAACAATCTACTCCGGATTGAGGGCCGGAGTAGCCACAGGTGTGATCTCCCGAACACCGTCCGACGGCAGAGCTAAGTCATGCTCGTTGTGACTATGCGGCACACCTGACATGGGCTCGAATCTGTCAAAGATCAAGTCTCTACGGATGTCGACAGTATAGTTCAAGCTTCCAAACCTGACCTGATGGCTAGGGGCGTAGCTCTCGATCTGCTCCAGATGGCCAAGCGAGTTGGCCCGTAGTACGAAGCCGCCAAATACGAAGATCTATCCAGGGAGAAAAACCTCACCCTGGATCGCATCATTGCTGATGATCGAAGGAGCCATCAAGCCTTTACGTGACGACATAGTGGAACTCTCAACCACCAATGTCGATGTCAAAACCGGCGGATCTTGGGTAGGGGGTCCCGAACTGTGCGTCTAAGGCTGATGGTAATAGGAGGTGGGGCACAATGTTTACCCAGGTTCGTGCCCTCTTGATGGAGGTAATACCCTACTTCCTGCTTGATTGATCTTGATGATATGAGTATTACAAGAGTTGTTCTACCACGAGATCGTAGAGGCTAAACCCTAGTAGCTAGCCTACGATTCTGACTGTTGTTGTCCTACGGACTAAACCCTCCGATGTATATAGACACCGGAGGGGGCTAGGGTTACACAGAGTCGGTTACGGAGAAGGAGATCTACATATCCGAATCGCCAAGCTTGCCTTCCAGGCAAAGGAGAGTCCCACCTGGACACGGGACGAAGCCTTCAATCTTGTATCTTCATAGTCCGACAGTCCGGCCAAAGTATATAGTCCGGCTGTCCGAGGACCCCTTAATCCAGGACACCCTCACCATGGTTAGCACAATATGACTTGAAGAGATTACTAGTGAACTGTGAGCCGTTATTGGTAATGATGCGGCTGGGGACCCCAAAGCGGCTCAAGAGGCCCTTGATGAACTTGATTGCAGAGCCATCTTGGATCGCGCGGACAGCTTCAACCTCTGGCCACTTGGTGAACTTGTCGATGGCTACATAGAGGTATCGATAGCCCCCAGGCGCCCGAGGGAACAGACCCAGAATATCCAGCCCCCAGACTGCGAACGGCCATGAGAGTGGGATGGTCAGGAGGCCCTGAGCTGGCTGATGGATCTGCTTGGCGTGGAATTTGGAGGCCTCGCAGGACTGCACCAGCTCGGCCACGTTGTTGAGAGCCGTAGGCCAGTAGAATCCACTTCGGAATGCCTTGCCGACGATGGTTCACGATGACGACTGGTGCCCACAGTCTCCGCCATGAATGTCAGCTATCAGCTCTTTCCCCTGTTCCCTGGAGATGCAACACAGTGTAACGTCATTTGGTCGCTTTGTGTATAACTCACCGTCCTAGATGTAGTATGCCGTGGCTTGCCAGGCCACGCACTCCGCGTCCTCCTCCTTCTCTGGCAGCACCCCTTGTATCAAGTATTCCTTGAATTCATTGGTCCAGCATCCCTCCTGGGGCTCGAGCGCCAGGAGTAGGCATGCTCCTGAGGTCGGGCCACAGGCTGGGGCTCCTGAGGCTAGTGGCTGTGGGAGTTCCTCCCGAGGCTGAGTTGCTCTCGAAAGCGGCAGCGTTGCTGATGGCTTGAAGAGCCACTCCTCGAAGACGCCAGGCTCCTGGGGCAGTCGCTTGGATGCTCTTCTGGCGATGCCATCTGCTTCCTTGTTGGTGCCTCGGGGCACGTGCTGCAATTCCAGGCCCGGAAATTGCTTCTCCATCTTGCGCACCTCCATGAGGTATGCTTCCATGTGCTCGTCCTTCGGCTCGTATACCTTGTTGGAGAAGATGACGAGGAGCTGTGAGTCTCCCCTGATGGTGAGACGCTTTACCCCCAGCGCCGCTGTAGCCTTCAGGCCGGCTATGAGGCCCTCGTATTCTGCAATGTTGTTGGAGACCTTCTCGCGCTGCTGGAAGCAGAGCTGCACGGCGTAGTAGAGCTTGTCCTGAGTGGGCGAGATGAGTACAGCTCCAGCCTCCGCGCCCTGACGCGCGAAGGCACCATCGAAATACATGACCCAGCCGTCAGGCGCCTCGCTTCTCGGCGAGAGGGACCGGTCCTCGCCTTCTTCAAACGTTGGGGCAGCTGTCCACTCTGCCACGAAATCAGCGAGCGCAACCCCCTTGATGACCCTTCCGTCAGAGTTGGGGCTCCTGAGAACTCTCTCCAATGGGTAAGCTGAGACGACCTTAATGGGGTGGCCCTGGAAGTAGTGCCACAGGTTTCGCGAGGCGACTAGGAGTGCGAGTAGGAGCTTCTGAGCCATGGGGTATCGCGCTCTTGCGTCCCTCAACACTGTGCTGACGAAGTATACCAGGTTGTCGACGAGGGTTGGTGTGCTGACGAGGTTTGCATCATTTGGGAGCTGAGGAGTCTCCTGAGGGGGTAGAGCCCCTGATGCTTGGTCTCCTGCCAAAGTCTTCGTGGGTTCGAGGGCATCGTCCTGCCAAGCCTGACACTCTGCCGCTGCTGCTTCGGCCCTTGCGGCGCCCTTCTGGTCTTTCATCGCCTCCGCTAGAGGCGTGGCACATTGCGATGCGCCCTTGGCTTGGTGTTCTTCCCGAAGTGCCACCAGGGCCCCGCTGGTTGAGTACGGAGTGGCAGCCAGGTAGAGCACTAGTGTCTCACGAGGTCGTGGCGCTACCATTACTGGGGGGCTGGTCAGGTATCTCTTGAGGTCTTGGAAAGCTTGGTTGGCCTCCGGGGTCCACTCAAACGGGCCCTTCTTTTTCATTAGCTTGAAGAAGGGTAGGGCGCGCTCTCCCAGCTTGGAGATGAAGCACCCAAATGCAGTCACCCGACCAGCCAGCTTCTGCATTTCCTTGAGGGTCTATGGTGGACTCATGTCTTCAATGGCCTTCACCTTTTCTGGGTTGGCCTCAATCACCCTGTGGAACACCAGGAACCCCAGCATCTTGCTGGAAGGGATGCTAAACACGCATTTCTCCGGATTGAGCCACAGGTCCACCTGGCAAAGGCTTTCAGAGGTCTCCTCTAGATCTCGGATCAAGGTCTCCGCCTACCGAGACTTCACTACGATGTCATCGACATAGGCTTCAGCGTTTCTCCCGAGCTGCCACCCTAAGGCGATGTGCATGAGTCACTGGAAGGTTGTGCCCGCGTTGCGCAGTCCGAATGGCATGTAGGTGTAGCAGTACACCCCACACAGGGTCAAGAAGGCCGTCTTCTCCACATCTTCTGCCGCCATCTTGATCTGGTTATATCTTGAGAACGCATCCAGGAAGCATAGCAAATCGCACTCGGCAGTGGAGTCGACGATCTGGTCGATGCGCGGAAGAAGGAACGGATCTTGGGGGCATGCCTTGTTGAGGTTGGTGAAGTCGACGCACATCCGCTCCTTCCCGCCTTTCTTGGGGACGATGACGGGGTCCGCCAGCCACTCGGGGTAACGAACCTCGCGAATGACACCTGCGGTCTCCAACTTGCGGGTTTCTTGGATGATGAAAGCTTTCTTCTCCGTGGACTTCCGCCTTGCCTTCTGCTTCACAGGGCGTACGTTGGGGCACACTTTCAGGTGGTGCTCTATTACCTCTCTTGGGACCCCTACCAGCTGATCGGGCTCCCAGGCGAACACTTCCTTGTTTGCACGCAAAAACTTCACTAGCGCCTCCTCCTGAGCAGGCTCGAGGTTGGCGCCTATGGTAAAGGTTTCCCCTGAGGACCCGTCCTCTTCCACCAACACTTGCTTGCTTTCTTCTTTGGCCTGAGTGAAGAACTGCTTCTTCTTGGTTGGTATGGCTCCCTTGGCCTTGGAAGTATATGTGTCGGTGGGTCGTGTTGCCGCGGCGGCCTTGTGGGCGAGCTTGAGCACCGCCAGGGCCTCCTTCACGTCCCCCTTGATGGTGAGGACGCCCTGGCTCCATGGCATCTTCATGAGATTGTAAGTAGGATGGGTTTCTGCCATGAACTAGGCCAAAGCTGGGTACCCGAGGATGGCATTGTATGGAAGGCCAATGCGGGCGATGTCGAAGTCGATGAGCTCGGTGCGGTAGTTGTCGCGCGTGCCAAAGGTCATGGGGAGGCGGATCTTCCCCAGGGAGCGGGTGGGCCCCCCTCCAACTCCCGAGAAGGGCTTGCTGGAGCGGAGTCGCTCGAACGGTACGTGAAGGAGGCTGAAGGACTAGACAGAGAGCACATTGAGGCCTGCGCCGCCGTCGACGAGCGTCTTGGTGATGGATACGTGGTAGATGGTGGGTGCGCACAGCATCGGGGGCGCACCCGAACCGACGGTGGAGGCGGGATGGTCCTCCGAGTTGAAGGTGAGGTTGGCCTCAGGCGCGGCCCAGCCGGGCGGAGCCCCCGGGCGCTTGGAAGCGACGCCGATCTGGTGAAGGTACGGCTTGATGTGCCGATCTGAGGGTGGTGCTTGCGAACCGCCGAGAAGAGCTACGATGACGGGGGCCGCCGGTTCCCCGAAGCGTGTGACGAAGAGGTCGCGCAGCTCCTCCCAAGTGGCGACAGAAGACTCCGGCAAGTGGAGGAGCCAGGCGCGCGGCGCCCGCGAGGGCCATTGGGAACCAGTTGGCCATGCCCTTGTCGTCGGCCCGGGCTTCCAGTACGGCCTCCTTGTATGCCAGCAGGAAAGCCGATGGGTCCGCCGCGCCGTCGTAGCGTGGCGTCATCTCCGGCTTGAACTTGGGTGGCCACTGAACCCGCCGCAAGGCGGGGGCGAGGGCTCGGAGCCCCCGAGCGCTGCCGTGGGCACCGGTAGATCCAGCTGGAGGGGCGTCCGCCATGGGGAGCAGGCGCGAAGATGGTGGAGTACGAGCCGACAGAAGGAAGGCTCCAGTGCACCCTACATGGCACGCCAAATGGCGGATCACGGGTTCTGGCAAAACCCTTAAGGTTCAAACACTGGGGTGCGCGCGAAGATCTCCTCCCTATCGATTCGCGTCCTAACTTAGCCTGGATCTCACGAACTAACTCGACGAACTTGCAACACAAGGGACACAAGAATTATACTGGTTCGGGCCACCATTGTGGTGTAATACCCTACTCCGGTGTGGTGGTGGTGGATTGCCTCTTGGGCTGAGGATGAACAGTACAAGGGGAAGAACAGCCTACTCGGGTTGAGGTGTTCTTGTGCTTGGTGCACTTGTGTGGCTGGGGATGACCTTGATCCTCCCTTTGCCTATGGTGGTGGCTAGTACTATTTATAGAGGCCCTGGTCCTCTCCCCAAATATTGAGCGGGAAGGGAGCCAACAACGGCCAATTTGAAACGGGACAGCTAGTACAAGCTATCCTGACAAAAGGTGGTCTTCGCCTGCCAAAGGTTCTGGTGGTGATGCCGTCTTGGGCTCCATGGTGACCTCCGTCTTGCTGTCCTTCTGGTCTTGGTCTTGTTGCACCGATATGGAAACCTTTGCTTGATGCCTTGGTACTCCGCGCCTACGCTTGCCCCCTTAGCACCAAAGAGGAAACAAGGACGCTGCGCGCACTGGCGCCTGCCTATTCTCGATCGTCATGGTCACGTCATGAGAACCTCGCAAGGTTTTCACGACCTTGAACTCTCCACCCCTCACGAGCCAGCCTGGCGAGGCCGCTCTTGAGGAGGTCTTGTGTAAGTGCATCTAGTGACTCTTAGTTATTTTGGTGTATTGAAGACTTATAGGTTAAGAGACTAATGCGTTTGTGAGTGTACACAGGTCTATAAGTCTATGAGGAGTTTGATATTTACGGGCAAAGTCGACCCCTAAAAATGAATATCTTCGACTAAAGATTTTGGTATTTCTGAAGGCTTTCATGAAGATTTTGAAAGTGAAGAAATTGGTGTGTCCGTGAAGACTTGATATTCATGTGAGGAATATGAAGCTTGAAGACTTTCGTTTTCATAGTTTTGTTTTTCTCTTTCTTGAGTCATAGGAAACACCGTACTGTTAAAGGGGGTCGAGGAAATACTAAGGAAAAATTTCCATGTGATGCTCAACTCAAAATCCTACACCTACCAATCCCTTCGAGTGAAGCCATTGGAAATCTCATATAGTTCAGTCAATTTCTTCAGTGATAGAGACGAAGTTCTTCTAGTCTCTGAGGAATTTGTCCTGACTAAGGAGTTAGGAATTCGCCTGTGCGGACTGCCTACACAGTGAGGAACATGATAGCCCTGAGGATTTTGCTACTCAAAATTCCGACCGTTGCTGTGCTATGCGCCAGCTGTCCCAAAATATCTATCCACCTAATGGTCATATCATTGAAGGGCATTTATGTCTTATCATGTCGGGATGCTCCCTAGGCTATAAATAGCCGCCCCCTACAACCACTACCCGGTTGGCTGCTCCGAGAGAAACCGACACTTGTCATTTGAGAGCAACCCATCCTTTGAGGACTTTGAGTGAAAATCATCAAGTGAGAACCAAAAACCCAAAATCCAAACACCTACAAACCCCAAGTGATTGAGCATCACTGAAGAGATTGATCCTGAGTGGATCCGACGCTTGTTACCTTTGAATACTGTGCTTCTTCCAGACGGTTAGGCGTCATGGTCTAGAGCATCCAAGATGAATTGTGGATCGCTGAGTGACCAAGTTTGTGAAGGTTTGGAATTCGCCTGAAGACTTACCACGAGTGATTGGACGAGGTCTGTGAGACCTTAGTTCAAGGAGAATACAGTGAGGACTGGGTGTCCTGAGCTGCGTGTTCAGGACTAGGTGTCCGGGATTGTGTGTCCTCGAGTTTAAATACCCAGCCGCTCCAACCAGACGTACAACTGAGACAGCAGTTGGAACTGGTCTACCAAATCATTGTCTTCACCAAGCTTACTAGTTCCATTTCCTCAACTCTTTCATTTCCTCATAACGGTGCTGTGTGTTTGTTCATATCTATGTTTGAAGACTTTGACTGAAGACTTTCTCAATTTCCTCAGTTCAATTTCTTCAGTCTGTTTGTCTTCATCCTGTGTTATCCTGTGATTACGCTTCCTGTACTCTGTGCCTGTCTTCATTTCATCATGATGACTATGCTTGTATTCTGGTATGTTTACTTTTGAGTACTTATTGCGCTGCTAGTAGTTCTTCGCTAAGGAATTTCCTCACCGGCAAATTCCTTAGTGAAGAATTTCATAAAAATCGCCTATTCACCCCCCCCTCTAGTCGATATAACGCACTTTCAATTGGTATCAGAGCAAGGTACTCCCTTGTTCTGTGTGATTTTGGTTTAACCGCCTGGAGTTTTAGTTATGTCGACCGCAGGTATGATCAAGCTCTCTGCTGGGTGTCCTACCTTCGATGGGACAGACTACCCCTACTAGAAGAATAAGATGCGAATGCATCTTGAAGCAATTGATAACGATCTCTCGTATGTTGTGGAAAATGGTGTTCCCTCAGTCACACCCTCTCTGAATGCTGCCGATGTGAAGAGATTCAAGCAACTCGACTCTCAATCGAAGAATATCATATGTGGCCATCTGAGCAAAGGACAATATGGCAGAGTGAGTGCTTTGGAAACAGCGAAGCTTATCTGGGACAGGTTGTCCAAAGTGAATGAAGGAGTCTCAACTCAGCATGACTCTCGAGTTGATGTTCTTCGCAATCTCTTCAACCGCTTCAAAAGACTCGACAATGAATATGGTCAACAAACCTTCGATCGCCTCACTGACATCTCAAATGAGCTTCAAGCACTTGGTGCCACTGACATCACCTGAGATCGCTTGATTCCTCATTTGACACTCTGGCATTGATGATACAAGAACGTGCTGATTACAAGTCAGTTGATCCCGCTGATATTCTCGAGAGGCTAAATACTCATGAGTTCCAACTTGCTGAAAAGAGAGATCTCTATGGTTCAGGCTATGGCAGAACACGTGCACTGAAGGCCAAGGCAGTATCTGAGTCTGAAGATGAAGACTCTGGTAGCAGCCTTGGTGATCCTGAAGAACTGAGCCATGATCTGGCTCTGCTCGTGAAGAAGTTCCAAAAGTTCTCAAGACGTGGTCACCTTGGAAGATCCTCAAGGTGCAATGATTCCTCATCCAGTGACTACAAGAAGAGGCTCTGTCACAAATGCAAGAAACCTGGACATTTCATTCAAGTTTGTCCTCAGTGGGAAAAGGAATCAAAGAAGAAGAAATACAAGGATTACAGTTCTGATGATGCAAAGAAAAAGAAGAAATCCAAAAAATCCTCATCATCAAAATCCTAAAAGCCTTCATATCACAAGAAGAGCATCTCCAAGAAGGCCAGGGCATTCATTGGCAAGGAAATGGACTCTGAGGCTGAATCTGAAGAAAATGAGGAAGAGGAGTCATCTGAGGAGTCCGAACCCGGAGTGGCGAGCCTTGCTCTCGCTACCGCATTCGTCAGCAAGTCTATCTTCTACACTGAAGAAAATGACCTCACCAACAAGGCTGATGAAGGCGATGATGACTACGCTCCCACCTATTGCTTCATGGCAAAGGGTGCCAAGGTACTCAAATATACCTCCTCTGAATCAAGTGAGAATTAATCTGATGAAAACCTTAAACCCAGCTATTCTAAACTTGCTAAGATTGCTATAAAACAACAAAGGGCTTTAGAAAAGGTTCAAAACATGCTAAATAAAAGTGATGATATGTTGGGTGAAGAAATGGATCACACTGAAACTTTGACTGAAAATCTTCAGAGACTTCAGTCCAAGCTTGACAAACTTCAAAGTCATCATAACACTCTCTTATCAGATCATGAGAAGCTTTCTTATGAATTTCTTCAAAGAAAGCAAGACCTTGAGAAGCTAAGAGTGAGTTATGAAGATCTTCAGAAGGAGCGTGATTCATTACTTGCTCAACAAATCAGCGCTTCTCAGGAAGAATTTGTTCCTCCATGCTTGAAGTGCATTGAATGTGAATCTGCTAATTCTTCACCTGAATGTTCAAATGCTGCTAATGTTTCAAATTCTTCACATGCCTCTGCTATCACTAATTCCTCATCTGAGGACATTGCTAGTATCACTGACAATGCAGGGCTGAAGGAATTGTACACGACAGGCATGTACAAAAGCCTCAAAGGGCATCAGGCTCTTTGTGATGTGCTTAAAAAGCAAATCCTCAACAGGAGCCCTAGGAAAGAGGGTATCGCCTTTGAGAGGAAACTCAATGCTGATGGTACATATTGGAAGCCTGAGCAGTACCCCAAAACTACATGGGTTTCTGCAAAGGGACCTCCAGTTGATCCATCTAACTTATCTGGATTTGCATGTGAATCTCCTCATTCTGATGATGAGTCAATTGACTCCAACTATAAGCTATTCAAAAATCAGAATGGTGAAGTATTTATTAGATATGTTGGCACTAACTGCAGGAAGGCTCCCCTATGAAGAAAATCTGTGTTCCCAAAAGATGCCTTGAAAATCTTCAAGTGAATGTCATCATGACGCCACTTGTGAAGAATAGGAACCCCAGATCAAATTCTTCATATGGACCAAGTTCTTCATATGGAGCAGAGTCCTCATATGAACATCATCGTGCTAACCCATCTGTTTCGCAGGGAAGATCTAAGAATTATGGATATGCGCATTATTCTTCAAATAATTATGTCCATAAGTCCTCGAAGAATTTCTCTGCATACTCTTATGCTAACTCTAACCCCTCTTATGTGAGACGAAATGGACTGGCTTCTATGCCATCCTTTTCGTATGGAGCTCGCAGAATGATGAACTCTTTGCCACCCCTTCAGATGTGGGTGGTGAAGAAAAAGAACTAATCTCTTCTACAGGGTCAGGTCTCCAGACGCACGTAATCGTCTGGAGAATTTGCTGGAGACCTGAGCATGCCTGATAGGATGCAAGCTAATCATGAAGAAATGAATTTTCATTTCTCACGTCCTCATATTGCTTTATCAGTTCTTTTACTTGATGAAATTGATCTGATGAATTGATGTCATATTCTTCACTGATGAAGTATATGAGTTTGTAAGCTGCACTAATTCATCTGCAGGATGATCAACCCAAAGCCACTGAGTGGGTCCTTGATAGTGGATGTACAAACCACATGACTGGTGACAAGAATCTATTGATGGATGCTCCATTATCTCCGTCGCATCTGAAGCATATCATTTTTGCTGACAAAGGAAAAAGTCAGGTATTGGGTCTAGGTAAGGTTGCGAATACAAAGGATCGACACATGGACAAAGTCATGCTTGTTGAGTCCTTAGGATACAACCTTATGTCTGTCTCAATGCTTTGTGATCTTGATATGGTTGTTGTATTTGGCAAATACCGTTGTGTTGTGGTTATGGAAGCTGACAATTCCAAAGTCTTCGAAGGCTTTAGGAGAGGAGATCTGTATATTGTTGATTTCTCTACAGGACCACAACCAGCCGTGTGCTTACTTGCAAAAGCTTCAGAAGGCTGGCTCTAGCATCGACGACTTGGTCATGCAGGCATGAGGAATTTGCACACGCTTGCGAAGAAGAAGCATGTCATTGGCATCGAGAATGTCAAATTCCTCAAGGATCACCTATGCGGAGCCTATGAAGCTGGGAAGATGACGAAGGCCAAGCATCCAGCAAAGACTATCATGACCACCACTCGCCCGTTTGAATTGCTTCACATGGATCTCTTTGGTCCTAAGCATTATTCTGCTATTTCAAATGAAGCATCTCAATATGGCTTTGTTATTGTTGATGATTATTCTCGCTATACATGGGTACACCTTGTTACTTACAAACATGAAGTGCAGGAAGTCTTCAAACGATTTTCCTTGAGGGCTTCAACCAACTTTGGTGTGAAGATCAAGCACATCAGAAGTGACAATGGCACTGAGTTCAAGAATTATGGTCTCGATGACTATCTTGATGAACTTGGTATTACTCATGAGTTATCTACTCCCTACACTCCTCAGCAGAATGGCGTCGTGGAGCGCAAGAACAGGACTCTTGCTGAGATGGCTCGCACTATGCTTGATGAATACAAAACGCCTCGTCATTTCTGGACTGAGGCAATTGATACTGCGTGCCACATCATCAACATAGTATATCTTCACAAATTCTTCAAAAAGACTGCCTATGAACTCCTCACTAATAAGAAACCTAATGTAAGTTATGTCAAAGTCTTTGGTGCTAAATGTTGGATTAGAGATCCTCATCACAACTCAAAATTTGCACCAAAAGCACATGAAGGTTTTATGCTTGGTTACGGAAAGGACACGCACACCTACAGAGTCTTCAAGAACGTTCTTCACAAAGTTGTTGAAACTGTAGATGTGCGGTTCGATGAAACTAATGGCTCGCAAAGAGAGCACCTACCTACTGTGATAGATGAACCAGCACCTGAGGAAACTATCAAGTTCAAGGCTACTGAGGATGTCATTCCTATTGAAGAATCTGCTGGAGAATTCATTCCAGAACATGAAGAACGCCGAGCTAATGCACCTGAAGAAAATGCTGAAGAAAACGCTGATCAAACTCTTCAACGACAACCAGCTCATCCTCGCATTGCAAAAGAAGTGCAAGTTGAAAAGATCATCAATGACATCAAAGCGCCAGGTCCTCTCACACGCTCAAAAGCTTCACATTTGTCTAACTTTTGTGGGCAGTATGCTTTTGTCTCTATTACAGAGCCCACTAAGGTAGATGAAGCATTTCTGGAGCCTGAGTGGATTCAGGCCATGCATGAAGAATTACATCAGTTCGAGCTCAACAATGTCTGGGAACTGGTCAAACGTCCAGATCCTCGCAAGCACAATATCATCGGCACAAAGTGGATCTACCGCAACAAGAAAGATGAAAATGGCCTTGTGGTGAGGAATAAGGCACGACTTGTATCTCAAGGCTACACACAGGTTGAAGGAATTGATTTCGATGAAACTTTTGCACCTGTTGCTAGACTTGATGCTATTCGCATATTACTTGCTTATGCTAACCATCATGATATCACTTTATATAAAATGGATGTGAAAAGAGCATTCCTCAACGGTAAGCTTGAGGAAGAAGTATATGTTGCTCAACCCCCAGGTTTTGAAGATCCAAAGAATCTTGACAAAGTCTTCAGACTCAACAAGGCCCTCTATGGCCTCAAGCAGGCCCCACGGGCTTGGTATGATACCTTGAAGGAACTCCTCATGAAGAAAGGCTTCAAACCCGGTTCACTCGACCCTACTCTTTTCACTAGATCTTATGATGGTGAATTGTTTGTGTGCCAAATATATGTTGATGATATTATCTTTGGCTGTACTGACCAACGTTATAGTGATGAATTTGCCTATATGATGAGTGAAGAATATCAAATGTCTAGTATGGGAGAGTTGAAATTCTTCTTAGGTCTTCAAATTCGTCAACAACACAATGGCATATTAATATCTCAGGAGAAATACCTCAAGGATGTACTGAGGAAATTCGGCATGCAAGATTGCAAAGGCGTCAAAATTCCTATGCCCACAAATGGCCATCTGTGCACTGATGAAAATGGTATTGACTTTGATCATAAGGTATACCGCTCCATGATAGGTTCCTTATTGTACTTATGTGCATCTAGGCCAGATATAATGCTTAGTGTTTGCATGTGTGTCCGATTTCAAGCTACACCGAAGGAATCACACCATAAGGCTGTGAAGCATATTCTTCGATATCTAGCTCACACACCAACACTTGGATTATGGTACCCCAAGGGCTCGGTTTTTGATCTTGTTGGATATTCTGACTCTGACTATGCTGGTGATCTTGTGGATCGCAAGTCAACATCTAGTACATGTCATTTCCTTAGACGATCTTTGGTCTGTTGGTCCTCAAAGAAACAGAACTGCGTATCACTATCTACTGCTGAAGCTGAGTACATTGTCGCTGGTTCTTGCTGTGCCCAATTGCTATGGATGAAGCAAACTCTCAAGGACTACGGTGTCAACATGAAGAATGTGCCTCTCTTCTGTGACAATGAGAGTGCCATCAATATTGCTCACAACCCAGTTCAGCACTCGAAGACAAAGCACATTCAGATTCGTCATCATTTTCTTCCTGATCATGTGTTGAAGGGCGACATTTCTATTGAGCATGTGAAGACTGAAGAACAGCTAGCCGATATCTTCACAAAGCCCTTGGATGAGAAGAGATTTAGCAAGTTGCGGTGTGAGCTAAATATCCTAGAATCTTCAAATGTTCTTTGAAAAGGACACTCATCCTAACACTTATGCAAAATTGATGACTTAGATGTGCAACACATGAAGAAACGTTTTTCTTCAATCAATGAAGAATAACACTCTTAGTGTGAAGAAATTAACGAAGAATTTGATTCTCAGAACCCTACGATAATTGTACGCGGTGTCTGAAATCATCATTCTTATACGGTGGGTCACGCCACCACCAAAAGTTGAAATTCCTCAATTATTCATATTCTTCAACTTTTCATAGTCTTCACTGGTTCCGTCATTTTTCTTCATTGGCTATATATATGTCCTCTACAACATTCACTTATTGCTATTTCTTCAAGTTGGTTTTCTGCTAAGTGAATGTGATCGGACCCTTCCCCTCTATGCTTTACTCAACCCAATCTATTCACAAATTCTTCATGTGCATTCTATTTGAAACTTGTTCAAAATCTTCACTGTGTCCTTGTCAACTGAAGAAATTGCGAACAGAACTTTAAAACCTTTCTTATCTAAATTTTCGGCTTTGCCGCTCAAACCGTTCCGCATCCCACGATACACTTATCCACTCACCCACGATCTAACACGATCTCCACCTCTCACTACGTGGGTGACACATGTCATGCGAATGAGAAGGGTCAGGGGCACGTTCGTCCAATTTCTTCAGGCGAGCAGTTTTTCACCGTGGCTATAAATACCCCTGCTTCCCTTCCTCACTTCTTTTACTCCGCTCGACCTCTCTCTCCAGCTCAAGCTTCTCAAACCCTAGCGCCGCCGCTACTTCATCGCCGCCGGTGAGGAAGAGCTTCACTGCCTCGACCTCGTCGCCGACGTACTCGCGCCGACCGCAGACATCTTCACTCCGCCGCCGCCGTAGCCGTCTTCCTCCGCCAAGTTAGGGCGTGGAAGATCTGCACAAACGAACTTCACATCTCCTCACTCCAGTTTGTCGTGTTCTTCGTCCAGGGTAATTAAAAGTTACTTTTACTGCCCTTGTTGATTCGAATGATTATCTACAAAATCTTCAAAAGTGTTTTTCTTCATATCTTCACACACTGAACACCTCACAAGTCATCTGTTCTTGATTCGTTTCTCTAAGCATCATTTTTCTTCAAGATTCCTCAATTGTGTGGATCTTCGATCTATACAACTCTGTAACCTAAGACAAAGAACGCTTAGTGAAAATCTTCAAGACTCATCTGGTCAAATTCCTCAAACTTGTTCTTTCTGAAAAACCTTCTGAGAACGCATATGACCTCTCCAAATTCCTCGCAACTATACTCTGTTCACAGGTACACATGTCAGCTGCTGAATCACTAGGTTCTCATCAACTTAACTCATTTGCAGCGTTCCTCGAAGAAAAGTTGCATACTTCTTCAGAGAATTCAATTGTTCAAATTCCTCAACTGAAGAAAATGGCTGATGGTAAAAGGCCACAGAAGGGAGGAAAGAGGCCCGAGGTAAATAGAATGTTTGAAATCCCTGATGACATATATGCTGGGTACTGCACACCTACTAAGGAAACCAAGAATGAGCGCAAAGTGCGCAAAGAGAGGATAGAGAGGAGATGGGCAAGAGAATGGAGGGAGTACAGATATGTCACTCCTAAGTACATGAAGAAATTCACACTCAATCCTCCATGCCCAAGAGCTCCATTGGCACCTGGCCCAATAGCAGATCCCACCAGCCTCAAGCGCGGTGAGGACTATCCTGATGAATGGGCCAAGCGCCAAACCAAGTTGGTTAAGCAAGCCAGAGAAGCAGTGAGGAAATTCAATGAAGACTCTGCCGCTACTGCTGCCTCTGCTGAGGCCTCTGTTGTCAAGCCAAAGAAGGCTATGTCTAAGAAGCCTGCACGCGGGCCAAGTTCCTCAGCAATGCCCTCACGGCCAGAATCATCAAAGCCTTCACGGCCAATTCCTCATGCTGCTCCTGTTGCTCTAAATTCCTCAGCTCCTCCGCTAAAGCCTTCAGCTGTTCCGACCAAATCCTCAGCACCTGTGCATCTCGCTTCGTGCCAAAGGACTGCCGGCATCTCCATTGCCTCAGGTGTCTCAGCTAGTTCCTCAGCTGGACCAAGTTCCTCAGCTGGCCCCTCACTACTGAAGACAAAGGCCACTGCTGGACGAGGTCCTCGCCCAAGTCCTCAAAAGAAGCAAGTCGCTTTCCAAGTGGCGTCTGATGAAGACGAAGCTGATGATGATGAACTTGCAGAAATCATCAGAGACATGCATGTCAGGGCCGCTAGAGCCAAAGGATCAGAAGTGCCACTGCTTTGGGATCCCAAGCTGATACTCGACTACATTGATGATTGGCACAAGGACCCCAACACTCCCTTGCCTGACTTCAAGCTGACTCCTGGGCAGAGTCACATGCTGACCCACTTCATTCAAGAAGAAAAGTGGAAATTTGAGAAGGCCAGGCAGATCAACAAAGCGCAGTAGAAGAAAGAGCGCTATCTGAAGAAAAACGTTGTCTCTATGAAAACTGACGAACTTGTCACTATTCAGACTAAGATTAAGAAACTCAATGATAACTTTGACGCATATCGCTCTGATTGGCTTGGAGCCAAAGTTTGTTTTGTGACACTTGCGAATAACTTCACTTCCAATGTTGCATCCCCAATGCAACAGGAAATTCCTCAGGCTGAAGCATCTGCTCAGCCTACTGAAGAAAATACCAGCACCGCTGATGATAATCAGACTGCTGAAGATAATGTGAGTTCCAGGGCTGATGACTGCATTCTAGCCGCTGAAGAAATTGCCAGGGTACCCACTAGTGGTGTGCCTGAAGAAACTAAAGAACTTAGGGCAACTGCATCAGTTGTGCCTGAAGAAAGTCAACCAGATTCCTCAGCTGCTCCTGCACCAACTTCAACTCCAATCCTTCCATCTGCATCAGATGTGAAGAAGACTAAGGCTGCAGAGCGTGCTACAGTGAAGAAAAGGAAAGCATCAGCTGCTTTAGATTCTTCAGCTCCGAAGAAAATGAAGCCTATGACAAGTTCGTTTGCAAATCCGATTGATGTTGTTCCCATCTCAACCAGGCCATCAAAGGACCTTGTTCCTTTTGATGAAGAATATGTGATACCTAGCGGATCAGATGAAGAAACTCCTTCTGCTGCTTCGTCTGAACCGTTGGATGAAGAAATTGAAGTGGATGCAATCCCTTCAACACCTATCATCTCATCGCCTATGCCTCAGTTCACAGCTGAAGAGGCTGGCGTTGAAGAAATGGAAGATGAAGATGTGGACATTGGCTACTCCACACCCGTAATTAGTGATGAATTCTGGGAAAGTCAACATCCAAACTCTCCAATGTTCACCCCTCTACAGCAAATTCCTAAGTCCCCCACACAAACTGTTCACATGGGCTCTGAAGAAACTCATCCCACTGCATATGTCCATGAGGAAAATCCAGCCACTAGCACTGAAGAAACTGCTGCTGCTGAACAACCAACGATGCAAACTGCCACTGAGGAGGAACCAGAAATTCCTCAGCCTGAAGAACCTGTGATTGAGATTCCTGAGGTCGTGATGCCACTCACTGACACTCCTCTGCCGAAGCCAAAGGATCCTTTCTCTCGCAAGCAAAAGTTCAAGGCTGATGATTTCTTCGGTGAGCACGTATTCTTCGAAGATTACAACCCATATGACTCTGCTCGCATTAGGAAGAGGCGTTTCTGGACTGCCAGTCAAGCAAATTTCTATTCCTCAGTGCTGTTCAACAAGGAGAAAATCTTCTACCATGAGCATATTCCTCATGTGGATATGGAATCTCTGCCGTGCTTCGCACCAGTCCTCAGTGTTCTTCACGATGCTAGACTGCTCAACTTTTGCTCTGACATCTGCGATTGGAATGAAGAACTGATTCTTCAATTCTATGCAACGCTGCACATCACCGGAGATGCTGAAGATGTGAATTCATGGGTGCTGGACTGGATGTCTGAAAACACTCACTACACTGAACGAGCCTCTAAATTGCTTTGTGCTCTACCACTCAGTCCTCCCCTTGAAGAAGCTCGCTGCGTCTACTATGAACTTGAGCTCACACATCATTACATGCAGGTGCTGATGAAACCTTTGAAGCCAGGTCAAGCACCAAGAACAAAATTCCTCGTGAAGGGATTGTTGTACGTGCCTAGAACTGTCTATCATATTCTTACGAGGACAATCAGTCCCATCAAAGGCCATGACTCATCTGATGAGGAAATTGTTGGCATCATGAAGAATCTGGTATTCAACATCGTTCATGGCATTCATGTCAATTATCACGATTTCTTCATGAGGACTATGGCCAATGTTGCACTGTCTCCGCTTGAGCTGAAGCCTTATGCACCTTGGATTATGAGATTCCTCAGGACAAGGTCTTCACTCAACTACAAAGCCAATTTCCAGAATCACCTCAGCTACTTGCCCCCAATTGAAGTCCTCAAGCAGACATATTCCTTAATTGATGGAAAGGGCAAGGCACCGGCTGTAATTGATGAAGGCATTCGTCCGTTGGATGGTCAGTTTCACAAAGCTGCATCTTATTCCACTAATGATGACTCTGCCACACATGACTCTGCCAATGCACCTAAGTCCACTCCTCAAGCCACTGCTCCGCGCGTGATGACTGACCGTGAACTTCTGCTTAGTCTTCACCAGAAGGTGGATCAAAATCACAAATGGGTTAAGCGTCAGTTTGGTTCACTTCTTCACAACATTACTGCCACACACAATGCAATGAAGGAAAACCACTACTACCTCCATCAAGTCTTTGGTCGCACCTGGGCAGTCCTGTCACATCTATATGGTGAAGAAGATCTGAAGAACATGGGTCTCAAAGAAGATTTTGACTGGTCTGCACCTCCACCGAAGAAATTCAAGAAGGTCCAAGTTCCTTCTCTGGTGGCCAGCTCATTTTCTTCATCGCGCGACACTGACAAACATGAATATTTGGACGACACTGTGGCAGGCCCTACATTAACAAATGACCCCAACAACGCTGGCACTCCTTCATCAACATGATTATCTTCAGGGGCGTTAGTCCTTATTTTCGATCCTTTTGGTCATTCGATGACAAAGGGGGAGAAATATGAGTTAGTCTTCAAGCGGGTCTACTATATGGGCCTTTTTTTTGCTAAGTTACAACTCTCGTTCTTCTGAAACTTTATTGGATCGAGTTGTAATCTTAAACCCGATGGTGCTCTAATACTTTTGATGCACTGTGCTCTGATACTTCTGATGCACTATTCTACATGCTTATTCCTCGTTAATATTATTGCACGCATGCTGAATTTCATCAGGCACCATATTTCATCATGCATTTCAAATTCTTCATATTATATGTTAAATGCGTGTATGAATTACAAGATATAGGGGGAGATCCCCGTGATTCAACTCTTCAAGTGTCCATTGCTTCAAAGGAAAATTCCTCACCATGCACATCTTCAGGGGGGGGGGGTTCTTCTATATCTTGCAATCAAATTCCTCAATATCAGTAGTTACACTTCATATGCTTATCCCCGTTGAAAACTTAACCTATATTGTCATCAATCACCAAAAAGGGGGAGATTGTAAGTGCATCTAGTGCCTCTTAGTGATTTTGGTGTATTGAAGACTTATAGGTTAAGGGACTAATGCGTTTGTGAGTGTACACAGGTCTATAAGTCTATGAGGAGTTTAATATTTATAGGAAAATTCGACCCCTAAAATGAATATCTTCGACTGAAGATTTTGGTATTTCTGAAGACTTTCATGAAGACTTTGAAAGTGAATAAATTGGTGTGTCCATGAAGACTTGATATTCATGCGAGGAATATGAAGCTTGAAGACTTTCGTTTTCATAGTTTTGTTTTTCTCTTTCTTGAGTCATAGGAAACACCGTACTGTTAAAGGGGGTCGAGGAAATACTAAGGAAAAATTTCCATGTGATGCTCAACTCAAAATCCTACACCTACCAATCCCTTCGAGTGAAGCCATTGGAAATCTCATACAGTTCAGCCAATTTCTTCAGTGACAGAGACGAAGTTCTTCTGGTCTCTGAGGAATTTGTCCTGACTGAGGAGTTAGGAATTCGCCAGTGCGGATTGCCTACACAGTGAGGAACATGATAGCCCTGAGGATTTTGCTACTCAAAATTCCGACAGTTGTTGTGCTATGCGCCAACTATCCCAAAATATCTATCCACCTAACGGTCATATCATTGAAGGGCATTTATGTCTTATCATGTCGGGCTGCTCCCTAGGCTATAAATAGCTGCCCCCTACAACCACTAGCTGGTTGGCTGCTCCGAGAGAAACTGACACTTGTCATTTGAGAGCAACCCATCCTCTGAGGACTTTGAGCGAAAATCATCAAGTGAGGAAAAACCAAAAACCCAAAACCCAAACACCTACAAACCCCAAGTGATTGAGCATCACTGAAGAGATTGATCCTGAGTGGATCCGACGCTTGTTACCTTTGAAGACTGTGCTTCTTCCAGACGGTTAGGCATCATGGTCTAGAGGATCCAAGAGGAATTGTGGATCGCCGAGTGACCAAGTTTGTGAAAGTATGGAAGTCGCCTGAAGACTTACCACGAGTGATTGGACGAGGTCTATGTGACCTTAGTTCAAGGAGAATACGGTGAGGACTGGGTGTCCGGAGCTGCATGTTCAGGACTGGGTGTCCGGGACTGTGTGTCCTCGAGTTTAAATACTCAGCCGCTCCGACCAGACGTACAACAGAAACAGCAGTTGGAACTGGTCTACCAAATCATTGTCTTCACTAAGCTTACTGGTTCTATTTCCTCAACTCTTTCATTTCCTCATAACTGTGATGTGTGTTTGTTCATATCTGTGTTTGAAGACTTTGACTGAAGACTTTCTCAATTTCCTCAGTTCAATTTCTTTAGTCTGTTTGTCTCCATCCTATGTTATCCTATGATTACGCTTCCTGTACTCTGTGCCTGTCTTCATTTCATCATGATGACTATGCTTGTATTCTGTTATGTTTACTTTTGAGTACTTATTCCGCTGCTAGTAGTTCTTCGCTAAGGAATTTCCTCACCAGAAAATTCCTTAGTGAAGAATTTCATAAAAATCGCCTATTCACCCCCCCTCTAGTCGATATAAAGCACTTTCATCTTGTGTCATCCGCCTCGCGAGGCTTGGCCCCTCGCAAGGGTCTTGATTCCTTGTTGATGAACATGGGCCATACGGGCCTGCTATCAAAGTCATGTTGTGGGCCGCAGGCAGGCAAGTTTGGGGATCCCCGTTCCCAGAACGCCAACATAGTCGGATCCGGACTAGTGTTGTCGCACTCATCCTGCCATACCACGAATGGCTTGAAGAGCCTTTCCAAAAATATTTTAGGCAGGACGGGGTCGCGCTTGGCGCCCATGCAAGCGAGAACGTCCACCACTTGATTACTCTCTCGAGCCACGTGATGGAACTCGAGTCCCTCGAACTGTGCTGATATTTTGAGTACAGCATTATGATAGGCCGCCATCTTTGGGTCCTTGGCATCAAAGTCTCCATTTATCTGGGATATTGCAAGGTTTGAATCCCTGCAGACCTCCAGGCGTTGTATGCCCATGGAGGTAGCCATCTGACGACTGTGCAATAAGGCCTCGTATTCGGCTGCATTGTTAGAGTCTGTGTATAATATTTGGAGTACATACTATACTGTGTCTCTAGTGGGGGACGTTAAAACGACGCCTGCTCCTGAACCAGCCAGCATTTTAGAGCCATCGAAGTACATGACCCAGTTGGAATATGTGCCATACTCTAGGGAGTTCGGCCTTTGTACATTCGGCGACGAAGTCGGCCAATACTTGGGATTTAATGGCCCGGCGTAGTTTGTATGTTATGTCAAATGGTAGGAGCTCAATAGCCCACTTCACAATCCGACCCGTAGCATCGCAGTTATTTATTATGTCATTAAGTGGTACTTCGGAAGCCACTGTAATCGAGCACTCTTGGAAGTAGTGTCATAGCTTCCGGGATGCCATGAATACCGCATATGCTATCTTTTGGTAATGAGGGTCCCGGCATTTGCATGGTGTAAGGACAGTGGATACATAGTATACTAGTTTCTAGAGTGGGAACTTGTGTCCATCCTCCTCTCGCTCAACGACGAGCACTGCGCTCACCACCTAGTGTGTTGCAGAGATGTATAATAACATCGGTTCGCCGACGTTTGGCGCGGCCAGGATCAGGTTGCTCTCTAAAAGAGCCTTTATTTCCTCCAGTCCGGCCGTTGCCGCCTCCGTCCACTCGAAGTGGTCGGTACATCGGAGAAGGCGATAAAGTGGAAGTGCTTTTTCTCCTAGTCTGGAGATAAAGCGGCTTAAAGCTGCCACGCATCCGGCTAGTTTTTGGACCTGTTTGAGGTCCGTTGGCATGGCCAATTATGACAAAGCTCGGATTTTGGCTGGATTTGCCTCAATTCGTCTATTGGAAACAATGAAGCCCAGCAGCTTTCCGGCGGGAACACCGAAAACACACTTTTCCGGATTGAGTTTGATGTCATATGTCCGGAGATTGTCGAATGTGAGACGCAAGTCATCTATTAATGACTCAACATGTTTAGTTTTGATGACGATGTCATCCACATATGCTTCCACTCTCTTGCCGATTTGCTTCTCCAGGCATGTTTGAATCATGCGTTGGTTGGTAGCGCCGGCGTTTTTAAGCCCAAAGGGCATAGTCTTAAAGTAGAAAGGCCCGTATGGGGTGATGAATGCCGTTGCGGCTTGATCGGATTCCTTCATCTTGATTTGATGGTGTCCGGAGTATGCGTCGAGGAAACACAATGAGTCGTGTCCTGCAGTAGCATCAATGATCTGATCGATGTGGGGGAGGGGGAACGGATCCTTGGGGCAAGCCTTATTGAGGTCTTTGAAGTCGATGCACATGCGTCAGGATTTGTCCTTCTTTGGTACCATCACCAGGTTTGCCAGCCAGTCCGGGTGTTTTATTTCTCTGATGAATCCGACCTCGATTAACTTGGCTAGCTCCTCCCCCATGGCTTGTCGTTTAGGTTCGGAAAAGTGCCACAATGTTTGTTTGACTGGCTTATATCCTTTCAATATATTGAGGCTGTGTTCGGCCAGCCTGCGTGGGATTCCTGGCATATCAGAAGGGTGCCAGGCGAATATATCCCAGTTCTCGCGCAGGAACGTTCGTAGTGCGGAGCCAACCATTGGGTCCAGTTGTGCCCTGATGGAAGCTGTCTTCTTGGGGTCCATCGGGTGGACTTGGAATTCGACTATTTCATCCTCTAGTTTGAAAGAGGTGTATTTGGGACGCTTAAAGGATTACGTCGTCCCTATCCACTGTGGAGCGTAGTGCGGTCAACTCTTCGGCCGCGAGGGCCTCAGACAGTGCCTCGAGGGCTAGGGATGCAGTTTTGTTTTTGGCACGGAGGGCTATGTCCGGATCGCTGGCAAGAGTGATAATACCGTTGGGCCCGGGCATTTTGAGCGTCATATACGCATAATGAGGTATAGCTTGAAAGCATGTGAATGCATCTCGCCCCAACAGGGCATGATATCCACTTTTGAAAGGGGCCACTTGGAAAGTTATCTCTTCGGACCGATAGTTCTCCGACGTGCCGAATACCACATCGAGTGTAATTTTCCCCACGCATCGTGCCTCCTGGCTGGGAATAATCCCTCGGAAGGTTGTATTACTAGGCTCGATGTGGCTCCTTTCTATTTCCATTTTATTCAGTGTGTCCTCGTAGATGAGGTTTAGTCCACTGCCGCCGTCCATGAGCACTTTAGTGAGCCGAAAGCCGTCCACAATTGGATTGAGGACCAAGGCGGCTGGTGCTCGGACTGACCGGATGTTTGTTTCGTCACTGGCGTTGAAAGTTATGGCCGTGTCATTCCAAGGATTTATTGTGGCGACTTGGCAAACTTCGGCGAGGTCACGGAGTGCCCTCTTGCGCTGATTGTTCGAAGCGAAAGTCTCGAAGACTGTCAATACTCTGTGGTCGTCGTGTTCCGGGGGGAGTTGCTCTGCAGTGTTTTTGGTGAGGATATCCTGCCGCTCTTGGCCACTTGCCGGAGTATCCAATGTGCTCTAAGGTTGTGGGTTGGTATGGTATCCGGTGTTGTGTATATCTTGCATGGCCTATCGAGCCATCCCTCCAGAACGGTTCCACGCCCCATAATGGGCTTAGATTTCTTTACTATTGGTCCAGGTGCCCCATGAGGATGCATCCTTTTTGCCTGGACGAAGGGGTGAGTAGAAACCAGTGGTTTCCAGTGAGCTGCCTGAGTTTTCCAGGCGCTTTCCATTGCATAGTACTTTTGTACGATAATTGCCAAGTCAGCGAAATGTAATACGTGACGGCGGTATATGGCATTGAGGATTCCTACATCCGTGCAATTATTGCAGAATGCTGAGATTGCGTCTTCGTCGCGGCAATCTTTAATCTTGTCTTTGACAAGGAGGAATCTGGCCCAAAAGTGATGGATTGTTTCGTGAGACTGCTGTTGTATGCACATGAGGTCGCGCATATCGGGGTGGGTGGGTGGCTTTAGATCCGAACCCTGACCCAATTTGGGATCCGGAGTCTGAGTAACTTTCGAGCTTAACAGTTCGGGCTCCGGGATATCAATCGATTTTTCAGGTCCGCGGTCCGATTCTAGGTTCGGAGGATGGGGCGTGTTGTTCTTCGGATGGGTATCCGGATCTTCGAGCTCAGAAATCCGAACATAGTTCCTCCTCAATATAGAGGAAGAGTTGTTGATTTGCTCCTCTACTACCGCTATCTGATGGGTGATCGGCGGAGATTTGATTTCGCTCTAATCGGGTTTCAGCCCAATCCGATCGTAGTTCGTAGTGACCCCCAAGGTGGTGATGCAATCGAGGAGATCATTAAAGATGACAACTCTATCGGGTCCATCCGTTTGGAGTATTCGGGGCCAACACGAAGGCGATTTTTGATGACCCGAGAAGTCATCGTCGGCTTAACGGCCGGACGGGCGGTCATGGTAAAGCCGCCCAGCCAGATGGTTTGGCCTGAGGCCAGGGCTCCTCCGGAGGTGATACTGTCCTTAATAACAAGGCGAGCCATCAACCTTGTCTTCGACGTCACATAGGAACTCTCGATGAAAGAACCAATGTCGGTGTCAAAACCGGCAGATCTCGGGTAGGGGGTCCCGAACTCTACATCTGAGGTTGATGGTAACAGGAGACAAGGGACACGAAGTTTTTACCCAGGTTCGGGCCCTCTAGATGGAGGTAATACCCTACATACTTCTTGATTGATATTTATGAGTATAGGGGTTACAAGAGTTGATCTACCGCGAGATCGTAATGGCTAAAACCCTAGAAGTCTAGCCTATATGATTATGATTGCCTCTACAGACTAAACCCTCCAGTTTATGTAGACACCGGAGGGGACTAGGGTTGTATAAAGTCGGTTACAGAGAAAGGAATCTTCATATCCGAACGCCAAGCTTGCCATCCACGCCAAGGAGAGTCCCATCCGGACACGGGAGGAAGTCTTCTATCTTCTATCTTCATGGCCCAATAGTCCGGCCCACGTCACACAGGCCGGATGCCCGAGGACCCCTGAATCCAGGACTCCGTCAATAATGTCTTGTAATATCGACAACCGGAAGGAGCCTTAGGGTTGTCTTTTTATTGTATGAACTGGAAGCACCATGCAATAGCTTTATTTTATCGCTATGCGTTATCAATAGTTGTAGAAGCCATAATTACAGAGACAACCCCGATGCTACGATGGAGATCAAGGTGTCGAGCTGGTGACGATGGAGATCATGATGATGCTTTGGAGATGGGGATCAAAAGCACAAGATGATGATGGCCATATCATGTCACATATTTTGTTTGCATGTGATGTTTATCCTTTATGTATCAAAAGCACAAGATGATGATGGCCATATCATGTCACTAAATTTCAAAATAAAAGTGTTCTCCCCGAGCACCATTCCCAAAGTTCATCATTTCGAAGCACCACCTGATGATCAGGTGTGATAGAATCTACGTTCACATACAACGGGTGTAAGACAATTTTGCACATGTAGAATACTTGGGCTAAACTTGACGAGCCTAGCATATACAGACATGGTCTCGGAACACTGGAGACCGAAAGGTCGAACATGTGTTATATAGTAGATATAATCAACATAGAGATGTTCACCATTGAAGACTAACCCATCTAACATGATGATCGTACATGGGTTAGTTGACTTGGATCACGTATCACTTAGAATTTGAGGGATGTTTATTTAAGTGGGAGTTCATTAGCAATTTGATTAATTGAACTTAATTTATCATGAATTTAGTCTTATAGTTTTGCATATCTATGTTGTAGATCAATGGCCCGAGCTACCGTTCCCCTGAATTTTAATGCATTCCTACAGAAAGCTAAGTTGAAAGATGATAGTAGCGACTACACGGACTAGGTCCATGATAACCCACAAGTATAGGGGGTCGTTTGTAGCCTTCTTCGCTAAATAAGAGTGTCGAACCCAACGAGGAGCTAAAGGTAGAACAAATATTCCCTCATGTTCTATCGACCACCGATACAACTCTTAGCACACTTAACATTTGCTTTACCTAAAACAAGTATGAAACTATTTTGCAAGAATAAAACTATGAGTACTTTTTTGAGAATAAGACTATGAGTAAATTGCAAGGTAATAAAAGTGGATAGCTTTTTGTCAAAAAGAAAGTCATTTGTCCCTAGGTAATCGATAACTAGACCGGCAATCATTCATGCAATTTTATATGAGGGAGAGGCATGAGCTAACATACTTTCTCTACTTGGATCATATGCACTTATGATTGGAACTCTAGCAAGCATCTGGAACTACTAAAGATCATTAAGGTCGTGAAACCCAACTGTCCGTGTCAAAACCGGCGGATCTCAGGTAGGGGGTCCCGAACTGTGCGTCTAGGCCGGATGGTAACAGGAGGTAGGGGACACGAAGTTTTACCCAGGTTCGGGCCCTCTTGATGGAGGTAAAACCCTACGTCCTGCTTGATTAATATTGATGATATGGGTAGTACAAGAGTAGATCTACCACGAGATCAAAGAGGCTAAACCCTAGAAGCTAGCCTATGGTATGATTGTATGTTGTGATTGTTGTCCTACGGACTAAAACCCTTCAGTTTATATAGACACCGAAGAGGGTTAGGGTTACACAAGGTCGGTTACAAAGGAGGAGATATCTATATACGTATCGCCTAGCTTGCCTTCCACGCCAAGTAGAGTCTCATCCGGACACGAGACAAAGTCTTCAATCTTGTATCTTCATGGTCTAACAGTCCGGCCAGTGGAGATAGTCCGGCTGTCCAAAGACCCCCTAATCCAGGACTCCCATAGTAGCCCCTGAACTAGGCTTCAATGACGATGAGTCCGGCGCGCAATATTGTCTTCGGCATTGCAAGGCGGGTTCCTTCTCCGAATACATCACAGAAGAATTTGAATACGAGGATAGTGTCCGACCCTGCAAAATAAGTACCACATTCCACCATAGAGAGAATAATATTTTCGCAGATCTAATTCCCTGGCTTGTTTCGGCAATATGACGTTACGTCATGGCCCGGTGATTATTCGAACCATTTCTTTTAACCAGCCCCGCACATAATGCGAGGCAGTTTTCGACATGTCTTGTCAAAAGCAGAGATCGTGTCCCCTTATTACGGGATTCTCATCAATGCGGGCGTGGGTAACCCAACCGCGCCATCAATTGCAGTGCTTGGGGGATAAGCGAGTTTTACCAGGCAAGTAGGGACGCTTAGTTTCATCCGCCCATATAAAGGGATAAGGATTCACCTTTCTATCCACGCCTTCTTCCTCCTTTGCTCATCCGCTCCCGCACACTCGAGCTCTAGCGCCCAAGTCCTCACTTCCATCTCAACCTTCTCCAACCATGTCTGGAGCGGGAGGCAAGTGGATGGTCTCCTCCGTCACGGAGGGAGACATCAAGAAACTGAGGAGAGCCAGATACCTACCCGACGACATCGCGCACCGGCTCCCAGATGAGGGGCAGCTCATCCCCACCCCCAGGCCCCATGAGAGGGTGGTATTCCTCACCCATTTCCTCCATGGATTGGGATTCCCTCTCCATCCCTTCGTCCAGGGGCTCATGTTTTATTACGGCCTGGATTTCCATGATTTGGCCCCGAACTTCATCCTCAACATCTCGGCGTTTATTGTCGTGTGCGAGGGCTTCCTCCGCATCAAGCCCCACTTCGGCTTATGGCTGAAGACCTTCAACGTCAAGCCGAAGGTGGTGGGCGGCCGCCAGGCGGAGTGCGGAGGCGCCATGGTGGGCAAGATGCCCAACATAACATGGCTCGAGGGATCCTTTGTGGAAACCATAAAGGGGTGGCAATCGGGGTGGTTCTATATCACCGAGCCGCGCGACCCCGCATGGGTAGCGGCCCCTGAGTGCCGATCTGGCATCCCCATGTGGCTCACCTCCTGGAAAGAGAAGGGCCTGTCCTGGGGTAGTTCGAAAGAGCTGACCAGACTCCAAACATGTATTCAAAACATGGTGGACAAGAAGCTCAAGCTTGTCAACATAGTCCAGGTTATGCTCATCCGCCGGATACTCCCGTGCCAACAACAGGAGTTCACCTTGTGGGAGTTCAATCCAGCGCAGCACCAAACTCTGAACAGGCTCTTTGACAAACTCATGAAGACGCCTGGAGGGTGCTATTTAAAAGTGCCGAGGTCCCTCCCCCTATCACTGAGGATTGTGGATTCAACGCGAAGCGCCAAGCTAGAGCGGTAAGATGCTTTACCTTTCACAGGATACTTATTTTTTATATAGACTGGCTCTATGCGGGATCTAAACTCTCGAACCTTTGACAGGACTGGCAGAAGATGGTCGGACGGATCGACTGTCCAGATCCTTTGCCCGAAGGCCCCGCAGACGCTCTTCTGGCGAAGATGCTGACTCCGGCCCCTTATAAGGTGCCGGAGAAGACCAAGAAGGCCAAGGGAACTCGAAAGAGTTCCCGACGCCAGGCGTCGTCGGACTCACCGTCTGATGACTCTGCGGCGCACTCTTCCCCTGAAGACGAGGAAGAGGAAGAAGATGCTCCCCCACCGACTGGGGAAGACAAGAAAAGGAAGGCCGCCCAAACTGGGGAGGCCGGAGGGTCCAAGAAGGGAAGGACTCTCCTTCCGGATAGCTCCACCGCCACCGACGAAAGCGAAGACGAGTGGTTGCCCAGGGCCAAGGCCCCGGGGAGATCGTAAGTATTCGGATACCAAAGTTACCCATAGGATTCCTTTGTCGCACTACTTTCCGTAACGCCGAACACAATTATGCAGGCCGCCCCGAGCCAATATCAAGGTATCATCGGACGGCTCCCTGGGCTTGTCGGACATGGATAGCGATCCAATCCCGACCGCCACCTCCCCTCATCCTATCGACGATGCCGAGGTGTTGTCTCAAGAGGCACCGAGTCGAGGGGAGACAGTCCCGGAGGTGCCTCAAGGTGACCTTCCAGACTCCGAGAGCCGCGGGGACAGGGCCCCCGAGAGCTCTGAGTTCGGCCCTCAGCCGAACACCGTGCCGGACCCTCCAGCGGTTCTGGACACGGGCAGGCGGCCTCCTTCTAAGAGGGGCAAAACGCCTATGCCGGTGACCTCTGTCCATCCAGAGGCACCGGACAATCTGCTGGAAGCGCTTCGCAGCGCTTCCATCGACGAGGAGTACCGCACTATCATGAGTGCGGTGATCCAGAAGGTTCAGTCGGCCAAGAGCGGATTGACTGAAGCCTGTGCCAGCCTTCTAACAGGCTTTGAGGTAAGTGCGTTTAAAATGTAGTAGAAATATTACCGCATAGACAGTAGCCCCTGATGCTTTGTTCGGTGCTCACAAAGAAAAGCCGGACAGAGGATCAAATAATATCGCAGGAGTCTAATATAAGTATCTCAATATGCATATGCAGGCTTCGTTGCTGGCGTCCGCCGCACTAACTGCGGAGGTCGCCGTACTAAAGCAGGACCTCGAGGGGTCCAAGAAAGAGCTCGGCCTTGCCAAGAGGCAGCTCGAGGAGAACAAGGGTAAGTAATACTCCGTCTATAGATATGTATGTATAAAAAGGACGCGATTGCAAAATGACAGGATCATTGTATGTTTGCCAGGGGCCTCAACCGAGGTGGCGACCCTAAAGCAAGCGCTAACCAAGGCTGAAGATACAGCGGCCAAGGAGCGCACCGAGCGAGAGAAGCACGAGGCTCGGGTGGGCGAGGTGTAGCAAGAACTCCAGGCTCTCATGAGAAAGCACGAGGCGTTGGAGCTTGACTCGAAGATGCGGGAGCCTGAGCTTGCCGCGGCCCTTGAGAGTGCAAAGAGTGCCAAGGCCGAGGGCCAGAAGGTCCTCCAGGAGATCGACGCGATAAAGAAGATAGCGGCGGGTAAGGCTTTATATATGCAAAGCAAGCATGTAAAAGTAAATTACCGATTACTTACCCGGATCCGGAGCTCTTCAGGAGCATTCGCAGATTTGCCCCGTAGTGTGTCTGATGTCGCACAATTTTACCAGGCCGAGGACGGAAGCTCGATGGAGAAGCTGTTCTGGTCTCAGTATGCTGAGGCGGAACATCCGGTACCGATGAGCGACCAGCTGAAGCAGATGGTCGAGCTACATAAGGTGGCTGATCAGGCCATGAAGGGCTTTATAGTCCGGCTGTGGCCTGGCGACACCCTTCCGAACAGCTTCTTCAGCCTGGTGAGGCGGCTTGTAGATGCCTGCCCATGGCTGGAGGTTGTCAAGCGATCCGCCTGCATTGAAGGTGCACGCCGGGCTTTCGCCGTGTAAAAATGTAGTGGGTCAAGCTAGACGCCGTGAAGCTGATCAAGGAGGGGCCATCGGAGGGCAAGGAGCACTGCCACCCCGAGATGTATTACGAGGGTGTTCTGCCGGGTGCCCGTCTTATCGCGGATGAGTGTTCGAAAGATGTAATATTTGAGTAAACTTGCTCGTTTTATCCTGTATTTATGAAAACTTGTTTCATATGCGCTATGCAACGCTTGTTTGAATTTAAAATATTACCTTCTGTTTGGCTGTTTATCGAATCTGAGAGATGGCTAGTCCTCGGCTTCTACCCCCATGCCGCTAGTGCTGGGGTGTTCGGGATAAACCTGAGCACTCTTGTTCCCATATTTGGGTCCTTCGAGGGAGGTGCTCAGCACAACGAACAAGGCAACCAGACTAATATTGCTTTATCACTCTCACTTAGCCATAGAATTCTATAATTTTAAATTTCGACGAAGCCCCTGGTATTCGGAAGGCCGAATTCGGCGCGCGATACACGCCTTTAAGCCGGACAGGGCCGGCCCCTCGCCCTAAGCGGCATAAGTCTTTAGGGACTCGAAAAACCTCGCCGAACAGCGACCAGTCTCTCACCTTATCATGACAGTCAGTTTTAGCTTTCTCTACTGAGGTGCTCAGCGCAGCAGAACCGGGGCACAATCGCAGTAGTTCTCCTAGCGCTACCTTAGCCGATAGAGCGGAACGTAAGGTACCAAAACATAGGAGCCGGGAAAACCCAACATTTGACCAAAGACATGATTTGGAGCTGATGCATATAATGCTATAAGTTCGGGGTGCCGCACTTGTGAAAGTGTTCGGACTTTTCACACCGCATTGTGGGGTACGTGAGCCCCTGGTATATTGGCCGTACCAAAGTGTACGGTTGCAAGGCGTCGTTAATGAACACACACACACACACACATATATATATATATAATGCAATAATGGTCGTAATGTAATGCATTGTTTATTAAAAAGCCGCGTTAAAGCCGAGTGATACAGATAGTGCTATAAGCAAAAAGTAGGACTAAGTCCCTTCCAAGGGCGAGCTGAGGGATGATATGAAATCTGAGATCAACCTAGGAATTCTGTTGTATAACGTAGCTGTCTGCCTTCTTGGTTGTTGCATCATGTGTTCGGCAATAGTGTTGCCGGACAGTGTTTCCAGAGATTAAGGTCCTAAAAAAGAAAAAATAACCAAACGGGAAGCCCCTAGTGTGGTTTAGGCCGCGTTTTGGGGCGTGCCGCAGTTGTGCCCCCCCTCCCCACCTGTGCCCATGGTATTTTTAATGTGTAATTATGTACGCGCGACACGAATATTGCCGTTGGCTTGGGGTTGGGGTGGCCGCCGTATTGCTACGCGAGCTCAGATCGCGACAGGCAGTCTATTTGCCGATTGCCTCGAGCGCGCTTGAAGGTGTGCGGGCTTTGAAACGCAGAACTGGTTGATTGCCTTGAGAGGCTACTTTGCGCTTCTGCTGCGAGGGCAGTGGTGTGATCCTTTGTTCGGAGGGAGTGCTCTATGTTTCCATTGACTATAATAACTCCGCGGGGTCCTGGCATCTTGAGCTTGAGCTATGCATAATGCGGTACCGCATTGAATCTAGCAAATGCGGTTCGCCCGAGCAGCGCATGATAACCACTGCGGAACGGGACTATATCAAAGATTAACTCTTCGCTTCGGAAGTTACCCGGGGATCCGAAGACCACTTCCAGTGTAATTGAGCCTATGCAATGGGCCTCTATGCCTGGAATAACGCCCTTAAAGGTCGTTTTTGTGGGTTTGATCCTTGAGGGGTCTATACCCATTTTGCGCACTTTGTCCTGATAAAGCAGGTCCAGGCTGCTGCCGCCGTCCATAAGGACTCGAGTGAGGTGAAATCCGTTGATGACTGGGTCTAGGACCAGTGCAGCAAAT
Organism: Triticum aestivum; assembly: GCF_018294505.1. Taxonomy (NCBI): domain Eukaryota; kingdom Viridiplantae; phylum Streptophyta; class Magnoliopsida; order Poales; family Poaceae; genus Triticum; species Triticum aestivum. The sequence continues at coordinate 451,865,811 of NC_057800.1, forward strand.
CCGCCATGACGGATACTAGTGGGGTGGTCCCTGCGATCGAAGGTGATCGGGTAGGAGGACCAAGGGTTGAACTTTGGGGCAACTGGCTCCAACGCATATATGTCCCTGAGTGCATGCTTCCGCTTCCTCTTGGGGATGTGGGTTGCGTATATCATGTTCACCGTCCGCACTCGCGGGGGGAACCTCTTCTGTCCTCCGGTGTGCGGCTGCTGGGGTTCCTCCTCGTCATCGCTATGCGGCCCCTTGTCCTTGTTTTCGGAAGTTAACTTGCCGACCTGCTTGAACACCCAACAATCCTTGTTGGTGTGATTGGCTGGCTTGTCTGGGGTGCCGTGTATTTGACACGAGTGATCGAGTATATGGTCCAAGCTGGACGGACCCGGCGTACTTTGTTTGAATGGCTTTTTCCACTGACCGGGTTTAGAGCCTTTGAATCCGGCATTGACTGCCATATCCTCAGTATTTTCACTCTTAATGCGACACTTATGCTTGTTGCGACGTGACTTACTATTGCCATCCTTGGTATCTAAGGTACCATGGTTTTTTGATATGTTATTACTGCAAGCCAGCTAGCTGTCTTCTCTCGCACAAAAGCGGGTCATGAGCGTCGTGAGAGCTGCCATAGATTTCGGCTTTTCCTGACCAAGGTGCCGGGCTAGCCACTCGTTTCGGATGTTGTTCTTGAAAGCCGCTAAGGCCTCCACATCCGGACAGTCGATGATTTGATTTTTCTTTGTAAGGAACCGAGTCCAGAACTGCCTGGCTAACTCTTCTGGCTGCTGAATTATGTGGCTCAAATCATCGGCGTCTGGTGGTCGCACATAAGTGCCCTGAAAGTTGTCGAGGAATGCGGCTTCCGGATCTTCCCAATAGCTAATGGAGTCCGTTGGCAAGCTTTTAAGACAATGTCGCGCTGGTCCTTTGAGCTTTAGTGGGAGGTATTTGATGGCGTGTAAGTCATCACCGCGGGCCATGTGGATGTGGAGGAGGAAGTCCTTAATCCATATTGCGGGATCTGTTGTGCCATCGTATGATTCAATGTTTACAGGTTTGAAACCTTCTGGGAATTGATGTTCCATTACTTCGTCTGTGAAGCATAAGGGGTGTACGGCGCCTCTGTATCAGGCTATATCTCGACGCAGCTCGAATGGGTCTTGCTCGCTGTGTTCGGCCTGGCCGGGTTTGCTTTTACTGTATCCGGCGTGATATTTGTCGTCTCGCAGAGTGGTGTGCCCTCGTGATCCGTAGATTGATCTTGAATGTTTTGCCTTGTCCTCCAACATGTCCCGCAGGTCTAGCACATCTCCCCATGCCTTTTTATTTGAATGGTGTTGGGGTGGAGGCCGAGTTTTTGGCTAGAATGCCTCTCTATCGTGGCCACGAGGTGGCCGATCGGCCGTGTCATACGCTTCTTCCTCCAGTCGGGGTCGTAACCTGCGCCTTGGGTAACTCTTGGAGGGGCGCTCGAGTTTATATTCCTCGGACGCGAGGACTTCAGTCCATTTGTCAGCTAGCAGATCTTGATCAACTTGAAGCTGCTGCTGCTTTTTCTTCAGGCTATTTTCCGTGGCCATAAGCCGGCGCTTGAAGCGCTCTTGTTCGACGAGATCCTCTGGGACGGCGAATTCATCGTCAGCGAGGCTTGCCTCGTCTTCGGAGGGGGATGTAATTTTCATCCTCCTCCTCTCCATCTGCCACTCTCTCCGGAGAGCTGGCTCCTTCATCCTTCTACTCTAAGTCTTGCTGGAGGGGATTGTTGTTGTCTTCGGCACTGTCCGGAGTATTATTATCTCCTGTGCCGGTATCACCACCTTTGCTTTGGCGGGACTTAGAGCGGCGCCGCTGACGTCGGTGCTTGGGTTGCTTCTTGGAGGGATCATCCTCCGTTATCTCGTCGTCATTGCCTTCATTGGGTGTATCCACCATGTATATGTCATATGACGAGGTGGCTTTCCAGTGCCCTATAGGTGCTGGTTCATGTTCGTCTCCTACATCGCCGTCCATACCGTCGATGTCTTCAGAGTCGAAGTCGAGCATGTCGGTTAAATCATCGACAGTGGCTACGAAGTGGGTGGTGGGTGGGCGTCAAATTTCTTCATCGTCCGCATCCCAATCCTGTTGGCCATAATCCGGCCAGGGCTCTCCTGACAAAGAGAGGGACCTTAGTGAATTCAGAATGTCGCCAAAGGGCGGGTGCTGAAAGATATCTGCGGCGGTGAATTCCATAATCAACTCCCAATCGGATTCGATTGGTAGGGGCGCGGGCGGTTCGGAGTCAGAAAAAGAGTCCGGCACCTTAGTATCACGGGCTGCGCAGAGGATTATGCTGGTGTTTGGCTCGATCGCCGTTGAGACTGTAGCCCCTGAGGCGGTGTTTAGCCACCCGTCCTCGATTGGCGCAGTTGGCTCCGAGCTAAGGGTCGGAGCAGATGCGGGCGCGGCCTCTAGGTTACTGTTCGGCGGCAGAGCTAGGTCATACCCATCGCGACAGTGCGGCGTGCCCGGATGTGGCTCGAATCCGTCGAAGATCAACTCCGCGGATGTCAGTCGTGTAGTTCAAACTTCCAAATTTGACCTGATGGCCAGGGGCGTAGCTTTCAATCTGCTCCAGATGGCCAAGCGAATTAGCCCGCAGTGCGAAGCCGCCGAATACGAAGATCTGTCCGGGGAGAAAAGTCTCACCCTGGACCGCATCGCTATCGACGATAGTAAGAGCCATCAAGCCTAACGGCGACGACATAGAGGAACTGTCAATGAAAGCACTAATGTCGGTGTCAAAACCGGCGGATCTCGGGTAGGGGGTCCCGAACTGTGCGTCTAGGCCGGATGGTAACAGGAGGCAGGGGACATGAAGTTTTACCCAGGTTCGGGCCCTCTTGATGGAGGTAAAACCCTACATCCTGCTTGATTAATATTGATGATATGGGTAGTACAAGAGTAGATCTACCCCGAGATCAGAGAGGCTAAACCCTAGAAGCTAGACTATGGTATGATTGTATGTTGTGATTGTTGTCCTACGGACTAAAACCCTTCGGTTTATATAGACACCGGAGAGGGTTAGGGTTACACAAGGTCGGTTACAAAGGAGGAGATATCCATATACGTATCGCCTAGCTTGCCTTCCACACCAAGTAGAGTGCCATCCGGACACGAGACAAAGTCTTCAATCTTGTATCTTCATGGTCTAACAGTTCGGCCAGTGGAGATAGTCCGGCTGTCCGGAGACCCCGTAATCCAAGACTCCCACACAAACCATAGCATTAAGTATCAAGTCCTCTTTACTCCCATACGCAACAACCACTTACTCGGGTATGTGCTTGTGTCACTCACGCCACCCACCATAAGTGAATCATGAACATATTGCAACACCATACAGTGGGGATCCCTCCATTTGCGCGACACGTAGAGGGGCATCGTAGGACGGCACCATAAATAAAATATACACTCATACCCACCAATATCATGGTTAACCCATCGGACAAAACGGGTCTACTAAAACATCATAAGATAACCATAGATTATTGGGAAATAATATATGAAGTTGAGCACCATGTTTATGTAGAGATTACATCAGGGAGAAGAGGTGTTACACCGCTGCATAGAGGGGGGGGAGAGTTGGTGTGGGCGGTAGCAAGGTTGTTGATGTAGGTTGCCGTTACGATCCTTGACCTGGCGGCACTCCTGCGCCACCGGGAGAGAGGGGGAGAGAGCCCCCCCACCACCTTCTTCTTCTTCCTTGGCCTCCCCTCTAGATGGGCGGAGAGTTCCTCCTTTGGTCCATGGACTCCATGGAGGTGGTGGGGTGGGAGCCCCTCCGAGATTGGATCTCCCTCTTTGTTCTCTTCTGTTTTGCGTTCCCCAGATCTAGCCGAAAATCGTTTCTTATATTCCGGGAGATCCGTAACTCCGATTGAGCTAAAAATTTAACATGGTTTTTTCCCGGATACAAGCTTCCTTGCGCCTGAAGTAGAGACCCAACCAACATCCGACGAGGGCACAACCCACCAGGGCGCGCCTGGCCCCTGGGGCGCGCCCTGGTATCTTGTGGGGGCTATGGGCCCCCATTTGCGTAGATTCCAAGTCCCAAAAATGACATATATTCCAAAATAATTCTCGGTAAATTTTTATCGTGTTTGGACTTCATTTGATATGGATTTTCTATGAAACAAAAAACATGCAAAAAAACAGGAACTGGCACTAGGCACTGGATCAATAGGTTAGTCCAATAAATCATATAAAATGTTGCCAAAAATATGTGAAAGTTGTATAATATTGGCATGGGACAATAAAAAATTATAGATATGACGAAGACGTGTCAGTCCATAACTTGAGGATTATCCTCATTGCTGCACAGAAGAATTATGTCCTTGATGCACTGCTGGGTGACAGACCTACTGCAGGAGCTACACTGATGTTATGAACGTCTGGCAAGCTCGATCTGATGATTACTCAATAGTTTAGTGTGCCATGCTTTACGGCTTAGAACCGGGACTTCAAAGACGTTCTGAACGTCATGGAGCATATGAGATGTTCCAAGAGTTGAATTTGATATTTCAAGCAAATGCCCGGGTTGAGAGATATGAAGTCTCCAACAAGTTCTATAGCTGCAATATGGAGGAGAACAGTTATGTCAGGGAACACATGCTTAAAATGTCTGGTTATCATAACCAGTTGACTCAGTTGGGAGTTGAACTTCCAGTTGATAGTGTTATTGATGGAGTTCTTCAATCACTACCACCAAGCTACAAAGGCTTCGTGATGAACTATAATATGCATGGGATAAATAAAACGATTCCTGAGCTCTTTGCAATGCTTAAGGCCGTGGAGGTAGAAATCAAGAAGGAGCATCAAGTATTGATGGTTAGCAAGACCACTGGTTTCAAGAAAAAGGGCAAGGGAAAGAAAGGGAACTTCAAGAAGAATGGCGAGCAAGTTGCCACTTCCGGGAAGAAGCCCAAAGTTGGACCCAAGCCTGAAACTGAGTGCTTCTACTACAATGGTATTGGTCACTAGAAGCAGAACTACCCCAAATACTTGGTGGATAAGAAGGATGGCAAAGTAAACAAAAGGTATATTTGATATACATGTTATTGATGTGTACCTTACTAATGCTCGTAGCAGCGCCTGGGTATTTGATACTGGTTCGATTGCTCATATTTGTGACTCGAAACGGGAGCTGCGGAATAAACGAAGATTGGCTAAGGATGAGTTGACGATGCACATCGGGAATGTTTCCAAGGTCATTGTGATCGCCGTCGGCACGCTATCTCTACATCTACCTTCGGGATTAGTTTTAGACCTAAATAATGCTACCTCTTGAGCATGTGTTGGTTTTCCTTTGAAGAGGAAAGGGTGATGCGGCATAGTAGCGTAAGTATTTCCCTCAGTTTTTGAGAACCAAGGTATCAATCCAGTAGGAGACAATGCACAAGTAACCTAGTACCTGCACAAACAATCAAGAACCTCGCAACCAACGCGATAAAGGGGTTGTCAATCCCTTCACGATTACATGCAAAAATGAGATCTGGTAGAGATAGTAAAATATACATTTTTGGTATTTTTGTTATATAGATTGGAAAGTAAAAATTGCAAAATAGTAAACGAGATGCAATGTAAATAAAAGAGATGCGATGTAATAAGAAAGAGACCCGGGGGCCATAGGTTTCACTAGTGGCTTCTCTCAAGATAGCTTATATTACTGTGGGTGAACAAATTACTGCCGAGCAATTGATAGAAAAGTGCATAGTTATGAAGATATCTAAGGCAATGTTCATGAATATAGGCATCACGTCCGTGTCAGGTAGATCGAAATGATTCTGCATCTAGTACTATTACTCCACACATCGACCACTATCCAACATGCATCTAGAGTATTAAGTTCATAAGAACAGAGTAACGCTTTACACTGGTACAATGGCGTCCTAAACAAACGGTTTAAAACCCCTTTCCGCGACGGCATTTGGAACCATCGCCAAGTGAGTGTGGCGATAGGGGGGTCCTTCCCACACAACCCAAAAATTGTCGGGGATAGGCCCTCGTGGGACCCAGGTTGGGGCCGTGTACGATCGGGTGAGGCATGGAAAGCCAATCATTTCCGTAGGTATGTACATCCCACACGGTGAATCCCAGAGATCATTTCCGTAGGTATGTACATCCCACACGGTGAATCCTAGAAATCATTTCCGTAGGTATGTACATCCCACACGGTGAATCCCAGAAATCATTTTCGTAGGTATGTTCATCCCACGCGGTGAATCCCGGAAATCATTTCCGTAGGCATGTACAGCCCACATGGTGAATCCCAGAAAATCATTTCCGTAGGTATGTACATCCCACAAAGTTCTTTGTGTGGAAACGTGTGTGCAAGGTGGCCTAACGCAAACAGTTCGCTATCAGAAGCCGTGTGTGATTGTTAGTTGATCGAACACGCCTACTTTCTAGAAATCATGCGGGTTGTTTGAGTTCATCGCCCACGGTGATGTCTGAGTAAACGTTTGCAATAGAAAACCCCAATAAGCAGGGTAATTAGCCTATTATTGATAATCCATGGACTAATCAAACTGATATTTCTTATAAAACATGCCAGGTATTTCATATCCGTATAAAAGCAACCAGGATTTCATAATCGAATTAGATCAGATAGCTTCGGCACTCAGTTACACCATTACACAACAGCACGAAGTTTCACATGCAGCATCAAAAACCTTTGGAAAGTAGCATCATACACGGTAAATGGACAGATGAATCTCGTCTGGGAAACTGCAGAAGCAGAAGGCAAATATTGAGCCTTCAGTGATGTTGAATGTCATTCCAACTTTAGGCAAGTGGCTATGGATAATTGCCCACCCAACCTTCATCCTCTTCAGCAAGACTTCAATATTGTATCGTTGGTGTTGAATGAATACCTTCCTCGCCTCTTGACCATGCAGGTGGTTTGAGAGGTAATCATTGGTGAACTGCTTTGAAAAGTACTGAAAACAAAGCCATGCATAAATCGTTGTTGTAAATTTTGAAATGGCGTAAGGGGTAAAAACAAGGTAAAAGAGTTGGTACCATCCTATAGTTGACTGATGTCTTCTTCATTGTGCAAACAAAGATCTTGCTGTTAGTCCTTGCAAGTTTCTTCATCCTAACAATATTTCTGAGTTTCTTGACTTGACTGATATTCATGGACATCTCATTTCCCCATATGAAAAATGGGTCAAACAGTGGCTCTAAGCCTCTGACACCAGGACCTACATGTGCAAGACCAAATTGTAAGAAACCTAAATATTAGAATGATTCCTGCAACTGCACAATAATGTGCTATTAGCCAAAGGACCCTACTTGAACAAACCTCGATGGTAAACCGCAGTGTCTCCCATGGATTCCCTGCAACACACATAAGGAAGTTCTTGATCAGGTTAACTGAGAGTTGCCATACTATTAGTAGAATATGTATTGAGTACAGCCAAATTCGATTGGTGTCACATGCATAACAATACAAAATTGTACCCACAACAAATGAAAATCAAATTGCAGAACTGAACCAAACAGTTAAATGGACAGCAGACCAAATGAACCAAAATAGTTAACTGAGCACAACATTGCAGAATAGAAACATGTACTAGAAGATAAGATAGTTAACAAAACAAAGAATGCTTGAGAACAATACTACAAAATGTAGCAATTGTTGGACCAAAGTGTTAACTGAACATTACATTTCAGAGGACCAAACTGTTAACTGAACATCAGATTGCATATTAACATTACAGAGGATAAATCACAAGATGGCACTGGCGGTGGCCTCAAGAAAACATCACGAACAATATTTTAAAGTAGACAACCGTGCGGCGGTGTCGATGGTGGCCTCGAAGATGAGGTGCTCCTCCAAGATATGCTGGTCGACATGCATGTCAGCCATACCGACCTCGTTCGCGCATGTGGCCGCATGCTACTCAGCTCCACGTTATACTGCGTGTAAAATGGCTGTGGGCGGCGCTTAATTGGAGGAGGGGGGAGAGATTTCGATGGAAGGTGTCGCTCCGTCAGTCGGGGCATGTGGGACGGGAAAGGACGAGGATGGTGTGGGTGGGGTGTGGATTACCTAACCATATCGACGAGGCCGCACAGCAAGAAGAACGGTCGGCGGCGAGGAGGCCATGCAGCAAGAAGAAGGGTTGCCGGCGAGGAGGCCGCGCAACAAGAAGAAGGGTTGCCGACGAGGAGGTGGCACTGCAAGAAGAAGGGTAGCCGGCGAGGAGGCGGCACTGCAAGAAGAAGGGTCGCAGGCGAGGAAGCTGAGCTGCCAGTAAGCAGCAGTGAAGGTTTGAACTTGGAAAGCAAGGAGGAACAGTGGAAATGTGGCTTTTGGTAGGAGGGGGCGGTGTCGTGGTTTTGTCACGGCAGATGTCCTTAGTGTCAGGACTTAATAGCGAGGCCAACGCATCTATGTGGTAGCTTGAGAGGGGTTGAGTGGAATCGAGAGACGCAACAGAAGACAAGGATTTAGATAGCTTCAGGCCCCGGGAAACATCATCCGGTAACAACCTTACATGTTGTTTGAGGCTAGGTCTCATTATGATCACGAGGGAGTCGCCGGTAAACCGGCTCTTTGTGTCTAGCCCTAGAGATTGCTTCTTCTTGCTTGTCGCTTGTCCCTCTTTGGGGAGCCCTGCCCCTCCTTATATATGTTGAAGGGGCGAGTTACATGTGGAGTCCTATTAGGATTAGGACTAGTCTACCTTCTAATACGAACCGGATACAAGTCCGGGTCTTAACTCCTTACAAGGTAAATATTCCTTATGCCTTTCCTTGTTAAAACAACCTACCATAGTATGAACCGGCCTTCATGAACCGCCCGTTGGGCCACGGGGTCTTGTCGCTCCTCTGACCCGCCTGCCGGATTACCAATGAATCGTAAACCGCCAGGTCCAAACGGGTCGCCAGTGAATCGCCAAGTCTTAGCCGGGTCTCAAGTAAACCACCAAGTCCGGTCGGGTTATATTTCCGGCCGGTTTACGCCACGGGGTATATCCCTGATAGGCGGGGAGATAGATATTTCCGCAGCGCGCAAGTGTGGTTCAAGCGGGGGCGGTGGACTATAGATGACGAAGCTTCCTGCGTAAGCCAGACAAGACGGTGCGCCAAGATATTCCATATCGCATCCCACATGATTCTTTCTAGTAAACTATTTGTGGTATACCTGATTTTTTTTCATTACATTTTGAAACACGAAATGGTGTTACGAAGGGAAAGAATGGTGTTTGAATTGCTAGAACATTTACATACAGTGAACATGCAACTAGTACATGAGTGTCGTGTTTAAATTTGGAATTATTCCGGGTTCGTTTCGCATTTGTATGCATTAATTGAGTTTCTGGGCATTTAATGTGCATAATTCAAATTTGAACTACAAGCACATGCTCCAATGCACCAAAGTTTGCTGAAAAATCACATGTGTGTCTTTGGGTGAATTTATAGGTCCCATGCAAGAAATGGGAATACAATTTAAACATCTGGGTGTCGTGGCTCAGCCGGAATGATTGAGAAACTTGGTTTTTTAATTCCTGTAAATCCAAAACACGGGTGAAAATCATGAAACTTGGCATGGTGTCATGACATGGCACCAACATGTTGCAGTAAATTTTTTTGGCCGAATTGGGACAAGCTTTGGTGTAACCTTCTTGCAAACCGGAGCTTCCCTCAAGAAGGCTCCTGGTTCCGAGAGGGAACGTGTCACCTCCGTGTGCGAAACGACATACGTACACTACCTTCTCCCACCTTAATTTTTTTACACAGGAAGATTAGACCAAATAGAAGTATCGTGCTAAATTTTGGAATTATTCCGTGTTCGTGTGGCCTTTTTTATACAGTAATTGAATTTCTAGGCATTTAATGTGCATAATTCAAATTTGAACTACAAGCACATGCTCCAGTGCACCAAAGTTGTTTGAAAAATCACATGTGTGTCCTTGGGGGAATTTCTAGGTCCCATGCAACAGATGGGAGTGAAATTCAAACATCTGGGCATCGTGGCTCGGCCGGAAAGATTGAGAAACTTAGTTTTTTAATTCCTGTAATTCCAAAACATGTCTGAAAATCATGAAACTTGGCATTGTGTCATGACATGGCACCAACATGTTGCGGTAATATTTTTGGCCGAATTGGGACAAGCTTTGGTGTAAGCTTCTTGCAAACCGGAGCTTCCCTCAAGAAGGCTCGTGGTTCCGAGTGGGAACGTGTCACCTCCGTGTGCGAAACGACATATGTACACTGCCTTCTCCCGCCTTATTTTTTACGGAGCCAGATTAGACCAAATAGAAGTACCATGCTAAATTTTGAAATTATTCCGGGCTCGTTTCGCCTTTTTATACATTAATTGAGTTTCTGGTCATTTAATTTGCACAATTCAAATTTGAACTACAAGCACTTGCTCTAGTGCACCAAAGTTGTTTGAGAAATCACATGTGTGTCCTTGGGTGAATTTCTAGGTCCCATGCAAGAGATGGGAGTGAAATTCAAACATCTGGGCATCGTGGCTCGGCCGGAAAGATTGACAACCTTGGTTTTTTAATTCCTGTAATTCCAAAACACGCCTGAAAATCATGAAACTTGGCATGGTGTCATGACATGGCACCAACATGCTGCGGTAATATTTTTGGCCGAATTGGGACAAGCTTTGGTGTAAACTTCTTGCAAACCGGAGCTTCCCTCAAGAAGGCTCGTGGTTCCGAGAGGGAACGTGTCTCCTCCATGTGCCAAACGACATACGTACACTGCGTTCTCCCGCCGTATTTTTTTAGACAGCCAGATTGGACCAAATAGAAGTACCGTGCTAAATTTTGGAATTATTCCGGGTTCATTTGGCCTTTTATACATTAATTGAGTTTTTGGGCAATTAATGTGCATAAAATTCAAATTTGAACTACAAGCACATGCTCCACTGCACCAAAGTTGTTTGAAAAATCACATGTGTGTCCTTGGGTGAATTTCTAGGTCCCATGCAAGAGATGGGAGTGAAATTTAAACATCCGGGCATCATGGCTCGGCCGGAAAGATTGATAAACTTGGTTTTTTAATTCCTGTAATTCCAAAACACGCCTGAAAATCATGAAACTTGGCATGGTCTCATGGCATGGCACCAACATGATGTGGTAATTTTTTTGTCCGATTTGAAAATGCCCACACATTAACAATCAACAAAGTCATTTTGGAACAAGTGTTGTCATGTTACATTTCGGAAACACAAGTATTATTGAAATCGTGGGTGTTCGACTTACCAATTACGTGTGGCCACACTTCCCCCTTTTTTATTGGCTAGGAGGTGCCATGCGGGGTAGCTATTTGAGTATGGGAGGCATGAGATCAGACCCTTCCGCGTGCTCATCGGAAGGAGAGCCCTTTGACCGCTACCCGCCGTGCACCTCCCTCCCAATGTCTCCATTAATGGCGCCCGAGCACCTATTCTATGGCGTGGCTATATGTCTCACTGGACTGAGAATTAAGAGAGAAAAATGAAAATCTAAAAAGAAAGTTTTGCATGGATCTTGATGTAATATCTGACGGACCTATGTGGCATCGACTGCGACTTATAGCAAGCATGATGAATATAAGGACGATGACAGTGGATAATAATTGTCTTACATATTTAGAACCATAATTAAAAAAGCCACATGCGGCAACGCCCGAAATGCACAAGGGCAAAAGAAGAAGGAAGACAACGATCTGGCTCGCTAATCTCTACTCTCTTGATGCGTTGCTGCAGGCCGCGGGAACTAGTCTCCGCGGCGAGTGGCGACGAGCTCTTTCTTGTCCTCAAGATGCTGCTTGAGCGCATCCACGGATTCCTCCACCAGCCTTCTGCGCTCGATGTGCAGCTTGTTATTCTCGTCCATAAGTTTCTCGACGATGACGCTGGTCTTCTTCAACAAGGTAGTGGTCTGCTCCTACTGCTCCGCACTTCCGACGATCTTCGCCCTTAGCAGGTCGCGCTCAGCCCAGAGCTTCACATTGCTCTCATTTAGTTGTCGGATGACGTCGGTAGACTGTTCAAATGAGGCTTGCGGATCATCCTGCAACCTCGCCCACCTGGAGATCTGATCCATCTGCCTATGGACGAGGGCACGCATGCGCCTGTAAGAGTCCTCGCCTGCCCGCGAGGCATTTTCCCAGGCCACCGCGGCAAGGGAGGATATCTCTGCTGCACTCGCGGCGCGACGGGACATCTCTTCTACTTCCGCGGTGCGGACGGACCAGACTGCTGCATCGACGGCGCGGCGGGTGTCGGTGTCAAAACCGGCGGATCTCTGGTGGGGGGTCCCGAACTATGCGTCTAAAGACGATGTAACAGGAGACAGGGGACACGATGTTTACCCAGGTTCAGGCCCTCTCTATGGAGGTAATACCCTACTTCCTACTTGATTGATCTTGATGAATATGAGTATTACAAGAGTTGATCTACAGTGAGATCATAATGGCTAAACCCTAGAAGTCTAGCCTGTATGACTATGATAATGAATCTCTCCTCCCTCCGGACTAAGTCCTCCAGTTTATATAGACACCTGGAGGATCTAGGGTTACACAATGTTGGTTAAAAAGAAAGGAATCTACATATTTGGTCGCCAAGCTTGCCTTCCACGCCAAGGAGAGTCCCATCTGGACACTGGTGCAGTCTTCGGTCTTCGTATCTTCACAGCCCATCAGTCCGGCCCATGGCTAACAGGTCGGATGCCCGAGGACCCCTTAGTCCAGGACTCCCTCAGTAGCCCCTGAACCTGGCTTCAATGACAAGGTATCCGACGCATAGATCTGTCTTCGGCATTGCAAGGCGGGTTCCTCCTTCCAAACTCCAAGATAGTCTTCGGACGTATTGAATGTGTCCGGACCTGTAACACACGCAACACACACAACCACAGAGGGAATATAAATTCCCACAAGTCCAATATGCTGACAACTTTTTGTAATATGACATCACGTTTGCCCGGTCATAATTTCGAACCGCTTTTCATCTGCCGCTCCATGTTTCGAGACGCGGATGCCATTAGCATGTCTTGTCAAAGCAGATATCATGTCCCCTTATTGCGGGATTTTCATTAATTTGGGCGTGGGTAACCCAACCGTGCATGTTTACACGGCTTTGGGAATAGGAAAGTTTTAAGGCGAGTGGGGAGGCTGTAGGATCTAGAAGTATATGTGTCTAGAGGGGGGGTGATTAGACACTTAGTGCTAAAGTTGCAATTTTTAGGCCTTTTTGGTTTGAGTGGAGTTTTAGGCACAATTTCAACATACACAATACATATCAAGCAAGCATGCAAAGAGCATATGAGCAGCGGAATGTAAAGCATGCAACTTGCAAGAATGTAAGGGGAAGGGTTTGGAGAATTCAAACGCAATTGGAGACACGGATGTTTTTCCCGTGGTTCGGATAGGTGGTGCTATCCTACATCCACGTTGATGGAGACTTCAACCAATGAAGGGTAACGGTTGCGCGAGTCCACGGAGGGCTCCACCCACTAAGGGTAATGGTTGCGCGAGTCCATGGAGGGCTCCACCCACGAAGGATCCATGAAGAAGCAACCACCCACGAAGGATCCACGAAGTAGCAACCTTGTCTATCCCACCATGGCCATCGCCCACGAAGGACTTGCCTCACTAGCGGTAGATATTCACGAAGTAAGCGATCTCCTTGCCCTTACAAACTCCTTGGTTCAGCTCCACAATCTTGTCGGAGGCTCCCAAGTAACACCTAGCCAATCTAGGAGACACCACTCTCCAAGAAGTAACAAATGGTGTGTAGGTAATGAACTCCTTGCTCTTGTGCTTCAAATGATAGTCTCCCCAACACTCAACTCTATCTCATAGGATTTGGATTTAGTGGAAAGAAGATTTGAGTGGAAAGCAACTTGGGGAAGGCTAGAGATCAAGATTCATATGGTAGGAATGGAATATCTTGGCCTCAACACATGAGTAGGTAGTTCTCTCTCAGAAATAGGATGCTGGAAGTGTAGGCTTAGTCTGATGGCTCTCTCAACGAATGAAGAGGAGGTGGAGGGGTATATATAGCCTCCACACAAAATCCAACCGTTACACACAGTTTTTCAATCTCGGTGGGACCAAATCAACAAACTCGGTCGGACCGAAAAGGTAAACCTAGTGACCGTTAGAGATTTTCGGTGGGACTGACATTCAACTCGGTAGGACTGATATGGTTAGGGTTTGGGCATAACGTAATCTCGGTGAGACCGATTACACTAACTGGTGAGACCGATTTTGGTAATTAGCTAACCAGAGAGTTGGTCAGGCAAACTCGGTGGGACCGATTTGCTCTTTCGGTGAGACCGAAAAGTTACAAAAAGGAAACACTGAATTTACATTGCAATCTCGGTGGGACCGATTCGCTTTTTCGGTGAGACCGAAAAGTTATGAAAGGGAAATAGAGAGTTTGCAATCCCATCCCGGTGAGACCGAGATCCCTATCGGTAGAACCGAATTGCTAGGGTTTGGCAGTGGCTTATGACAAGTGAAACTTGGTGGCGCCGGATAGAAAGAATCGGTAGGACCGAGTTTGGCTTAGGGTTTAGGTCATATGTGGAAGTGGGAAAGTAGCTGGGGATTTTGGAGCATATCATTAAGCACATGAAGCAAGAGGCTCATTAAGCAACACCTCATCCCTCCTTGATAGTATTGGCTTTTCCTAAAGACTCAATGTGATCATGGATCACTAAAATATAAAATGAAGAGTCTTGGGCTTTTGAGCTTTAGCCAATCCTTTCTCCTTAGCATCTTGAAGGAGTTCCCACAACCTTTAGTCCATGCCACTCCATTGTTGAAATTATCTGAAACATGCTAGATAGAAATGTTAGTCCAACAAGAGATATGTTGTCATCAATTATCAAAACCACCTAGGGAGCACTTGTGCTTTCAGAGGCATTCGATATTCACTGCCTTTATAAGGGGACAAGGATTCCCCCTTATTCTCCCACGCCTTCTCTCTTCCTCTGCCCTTCCACTCTTGAGCTCCCGCGCCCAAGCTCTCATCTTCTTCCCACTCAAGCTAGCACTCAACCATGTTCGAATCCGGAGGTCACGGCAAGTGGATGGTCTCCTCCGTCAAGGAGGAGGACATTACTAAGCTTCGGGCGGCCGGGTACCTGGCGAAGGAAATCGCCCACCGTCTTCCAGCCCAGGGGCAAGTCATCCCCGCACCGAAGCCCAATGAGAGGGTGGTGTTCATCCGTCATTTCCTCCGCGGGCTAGGGTTTCCACTCCACCCTTTCGTTCGCGGGCTAATGTACTATTACGGGATAGACTTCCATGATCTATCCCCGAACTCCTTCCTCAACATCTTGGTGTTCATTGTCGTGTGTTAGGCCTTCCTCCGCATCCAACCCCACTTCAGGCTGTGGCTCAAGGTATTCAATGTGAAGCCGAAGGTGGTGGATGGCCAGCACGTGGAGTGCGGAGGTGCCATGGTGAGCAAGCTGACTAATATCTCCTGGCCGAAAGGCACTTTCGTGGAGACTGTCGAGGAATGGCAGAAATAATGGTTCTACATCACAGAACCCCGCGGTGCAAACTGGGCCGCCGCTGCCGAATTCAACTCCGGCGCTCCAATGCAGCTCACCTCCTGGGTTGAGAAGAGCCCGACTTGGTCACCGTCACATGAGCTGATAGCGCTGCAGATGCGCATTCAAAGTATGGTGGACAAGGATATCAAGCTTGTCGATATAATCCAGGTGATGCTAGTTCGCCGGATTCTCCTGTGCCAAAGCCGAAGTCGCCCTCTATCAGAGTTTAATCCGAAGAAGCACCATACCCTGAAGAGGCTCTTCGAAACTTCTCACGAAGACGCCTGGAAGTTGCTCTTCAAGGGCAACGAGACACCGCCGGCCACGAATTCGGACCGCAGGCACGACATCAATCACCTCGCCAACGAGGTATGTTATTTTTAATGCATCCCCTACTTGCTTGTTTCAAGGATGATATCTAAGCTATTATTATCATTGCTTCTTCAGGACTGGATGGAGAGGGCGAAGCAGATCCGGTGTTTGGCTCCGCTACCTGAAGAACCAGTCATTCCGCGTTTAGCAAAGATGCTGGTGCCGGCGCCTTACACGGCGCCGGCGAAGAAGGCCATGGGGAAGGCCAAGGGGGTCCGGAGTGGCCCCCGCCGCAAGGGCGCTTCGGACACGACGTCCAAAGAAAAGACCCGTTCCTCTGTCGCCGAAGACGACGACGATGAGGAGGAGAAAACCGACTCTCCCTCTAATGGAGGGAGGAAGAAGAGGGCGGCCTCCACAATTCTGGAGGCGGAGGCGCCCAAGAAGGGGAAAGGCCCGCTCACAGGCAGCTCCGCATGGGACGTCGACAGCAGTCCCGAGCGATGACCCCGCACTAAGCCTCGGGCCGCATCGTAAGTGCTAAGACTCGTACATGCCCATGAATCTATCCTCTCCTCTTTGTCGTATTGACATGATTAATTACGCTATTGCAGTCCGGCCCATGATAGCTCCCAGCGATCCTCATCAAGAGGCTCATTGGACTCAAAGGAGATGGCCAGCAAGACACCGTCGGCCGCTTACTCTCCCAAGGCCCAGGGAGATGTCGAGGTGCTGTCCTGAAGGACCTTCCTAGACCAGGGAGAGGTTCGGGAGGCCGTCAAGGCGGCACCGGAGGGCGATACCTCGGCCACCAGACACATGGGGGAATAAGCCCCCATGGAGACTGATGATGGGGGCGGTACTCGATTCGGCCCCCTTGTGGGAATGGATCCGGAGACCCATATGGCCTCGGAGTCCGACGAGCAGCCTCCATCAAGAGAAGGAGGCGCCCCCGTCCCACCGGCGACCTCTGTCCAACCAGAGGCGCCGGATAATCTGTTGGAAGCGCTACGAGGCGCTTCCATTGTGGAAGAACACCGTGTCCTTATGGGTACGATGATTGAGAAGGTTCAGTCCGTCAAGAGCGGACTGGCCGAAGCCTGCAGCGGCTTGCTGACAGGTTTTGAGGTATGTGGCGTTTAACCGAGAAAATCTCCACATAGATAGTAGCCCCTGAGACACTGTCCGGTGTTCGGAAAGACAAGCCAGACAGAGGATAAATTAAATTTCGCACGAAACTAACCAAGTGTGTCTGATGTGAATAAGAAGGCGTCGCTGCTGGCTGTGACTTCTCATACTACCGAAGTCTCTGGACTAAAGCAAAAACTGGAGCGGGCCGAAGAAGAACTTGGCCATGCAAGGAAGCAGCTGGAAGACCAGCAAGGTATGCAATGGCTCGTGATATATTCGGAAAGAGTAAATGATGTATAATGACTGTAGTGTCATTATATGTGTAGGGGCGACGATCGAGGTCGAGGCCCTGAAAACGGCCCTGGACGAAGCCGAGGAGAGAGCCGTCAAGGAGCAGGCCGCTCGCAAGAAGCTGAAGGCCCGACTGAACGAGGTCCAGCAAGAGCTCTAGGACGCGGTGAAGAAGTACGAGACCCTGGAGGGCGATGTTTTGGCTCGAGACACCGAACTCTCCAAGGCTCATCAAAGCGCGGAAGCGGCCCAGGTTGAAGGCCAGGGTGCCCTCCAGGAAATCCAAGAGGCCAAGAAGATAGCGGCGGGTAAGGCGTTTAGCATGCAAAGCAAATATATAAAGAAAAAGTATTTCTTACTAACCCGGATTCGGAGTTCTCCAGGGGCCTTTGCAGATCTGCCATGCAGTGTGTCCGACGCCGCAGAGTTCTTCCGAGCCGAAGAAGGGAGCTCCACAGAGAAATTGTTCTGGTCATAGTATCTTGCGCCAGAGCATCCCGTGCCCTTCACCGATCAGCTGAAACAGCTGGTGGAGCTGCATAGGGTGGCCAAACTGGCCATGAAGGATTTGGTAATCCGGATGTGGCCAGCCGAAGCTATGCCCGATTGCTGCTTCGGACTCATGAAGCGGCTGGTGAACGCTAGTCCTCGGCTGGACGTAGTCAAGCGATCGGCCTGCATTGAAGGTGCGTGCATGGCCTTCGCCCACTGCAAGATGTGGTGGGCGTAGATGGACGCCGCCGAACTGACCAAGGGGCCGCTGGAAGGCAAGGAGCACCGCACACCCGAGCGATACTTTGGCGATGTCTTGGAGGGTCCCGCATTGTTGCGAATCAGTGTGCGAAAGACACAATCTTTGAATGAATGTATTCAAGTTCCTTCTACCTTGTATGATAAAACAAAGTGGGTTTGTAATATAATGCTTGTTATGTTTTAAAATTTTACCTCATGTGCGGCTGTGTTGTATGAAATCTGAGGGTTGGCCAGTTGTCGGCTTCTGGCCCCACGTAGGTAGTATGAGGGTGTTCGGGATGGTATCTAAAAAATCTTGATCCAATTATATTGTCCTTGAAGGAGTTGTTTAGCGCAACGAACCAGGCAACCAGAATATGCGGCATTAATGCCCTCACTTAGCCATAGGAGTTCAACAACAAAAACATGGGCGCAGCCCCTAGTATCCGAACTAGAGTGCTATAAGCGTCTGATCAGGAAGTAACGATCCTTCGCGTAATGCGGAAGAAATCTCCAACGATTTGCGACCTCCGAACTATTGACCGGCTCTCGCCGCATCATGACAGTCAGTTTTCGGCTTTCTCTACTGAGGTGCTCCTTTGGATAAACCAAGGCGCAATCACAGTAGTTCTCCCTTTACTACCTTAGCCTGTATAGTGGAACGTATGGTAGCAAGCACAGGAGCCGGGCAACCCAACTATTGACCAAAGACATGATTCGGAGCCAATGCATATAATGCTAAATTCGGGGTGCCGAACTATACTTATAAAAAGTGTTCGGACTTTTGTTGTCGTAGTGTGGGGTGCTATGAAGCCCCTAGCAAATTGAAACGCACCCGAGTGTGCAGGTGTTACCTGATAGAATTACCAGAAAGGAAAAGACAAAAAGAAAGAAAAAGAAGAACCAGTGGTAAACTAGAGCCGTGAAAATTTGGGCCGCAAACTGTTTCTATTATAATTTCATTGGTGCGTTAAAGCGCATTTATACAGGTAGTGCAATAAGCAGAAAGGCTATTTACTATGCCTTCACCAAGAGAGAGCTGTGTATGGGTCCTGAAGATAGGTAAAGGGATCATTAAAGAGACCACCTAAGAGTTTTCCAGTACGTCCATGCTTCTTGTTGTCTTGGTGTTTTTATCCTTCGAAAAGAGTCGATGGTCAAGCCGCCAGAAAAGGCGTGTAAAAAAGGAAAAATAAAAGAAAAAAGGGGAATAGTGAAAGTATGAGTGTCTGGGGCGGTCTAGCCGAATTGCGGATCATAAACTAGCTATGCCTCCGTCGATGCCCATGGAATTTTCAGTGCGTAGTTATGTACGCGTTGTGCGAATGCCACTACTTGACCAGGACTGATACGGAGGCCGAATTGCTAGTCTAGCTCCTGACGAGCCGAGTTGTCCTGCTGCAGGGTAGTTCAGACCCTCTTGACGGTGTCCGAGGGCTCGGCAGCCGAATTAAGGTTCTGCTTGAGAAGGCCGCTCTGTACTTCTGCTACTAAGGTAGCTGTGTGCACTTCGGTATGGAGGGAGCGTTCCATATTTCCATTGACTGTTATGACGCCACGTGGACCGGGCATCTTGAGCTTGATATAAGCATAGTGCGGCACTGCGTTGAAAGGGGACTATGTCGAAGATTAACTCCTCACTTCGGAACTTGTCCGAGGATCCAAAGACAACCTCGAGCATGATTGAGCCCGTATAGCGGGCCTCTACACCTGGTATGACTCCTTTGAAGGTAGTCTTTGTGGGGTTGATCCGTGATGGATGAATGCCCATTTTGCACACTGTATCCTGATAGAGCAAGTTGAGGCTGCTGCCACCGTCCATCAGGACACGTGTCAGGTGGAACCCATCAATTATTGGGTCCAGTACCAGTGCGGCTGAACCCCCGTGACGGATAATGGTCGGGTGATCCCGGCGATCAAAAGTGATCGGGCATGACGACCATGGATTAAATTTTGGGGTGACTGGCTCTATCATGTAGACGTCCCTGAGTGCGCGCTTGCACTCCCTCTTGGGGATGTGTGTAGCATATATCTTCACCGTTTTGACCTGAGGGGGAAACTTCTTCTGTCCCCCTGTGTTTGGCTGCAGGGGCTCCTCGTCATCGTCCTTGCTCTATGATCCCTTTTCCTTATTCTCGGCATTTAACTTGCCGGCATACTTAAAAACCCAGCAATCTCTGTTGGTATGGTTGGCTGGTTTGTCAGTGGTGCCATCGATTTGGCACGGACGGTTGAGTATGCGGTCCAGGCTAGATGGTCCTTGATTGTTTCTCTTGTACGGTTTCTTCCACTGGCTGGACTTGGAGCCGCTAAATCCGGCGTTGCCTGTAGTGTCGTCGGTATTACTACCATTGCTTCAGCGTTTGTGTCTATTACGTCGAAGCTTGCCGTTGCTGTTTTTGGCCTCAGAGGGGCATGCATCGTTGCTCGTGTTTTTACTACAAGCCAGCCAGCTATCCTCACCCGCACAAAAGCGGGTCATAAGTGCCGTGAGGGCTGCCATGGATTTCGGCTTTTCTTGGCCAAGGTGGCGGGCGAGCCATTAGTCGCGGATGCTGTGTTTAAAGGCCGCTAGAGCTTCGGCATCCGGACAGTCAACGATCTGGTTCTTTCTGGGTAGGAACCTAGTCCAAAATTTCCTGGCTGACTCTCTAGGTTGTTGGACTATGTGGCTTAAGTCATCGGCGTCTGGTGGCCGGACATATGTACCTTGGAAGTGGTCAAGGAAGGCTTCTTCCAATTCCTCCCAGCTGCCGATAGAGCTTTTAGGCAGGCTGTTTAACCAGTGCCGAGCTAGCCCTTTGAGCTTTAGTGGGAGGTATTTGATAGCGTGGAGGTCATCTCCGCGGGCCATGTGGATATGGCGAATAAAATCCTCGATCCATACCGCGGGGTCGGTGTTCCATCGTATGATTCAATGTTAATGAGTTTGAACCCTTTGGGGAATTCGTGATCCATTACTTCATCGGTGAAGCAAAGAGGGTGTGCGGCGCCTCTATATCGGGCCGCGTCGCGACGTAGCTCCGATGGAGTCCATCTGCGGTTATCGGCTCGGGTGTGACTAGGTTTGTCACGTCCGAATAGGTATCCATCATCACGTGTCGAGGAACATCCTCACGATCCGTAAATCGATCGAGTATATCCTGCTCTACTATCTAGGGTCTTCCGGAGGTCGTGTGTATGACCCCGAACTATTTTGTCTCTGTTTTTTCATGGTGGCGGGGCGGGCTGCTGTTCGTCTTGAGTTGCCGCTCTATCCCGACCACGAGGTGGTCGGTCCGCCGCACTGTCCCGACCGCGTAGTGTTCGGTCGGCCGCATTACGCGAGGGAAGTATGGGCTCCGGCGCCTCTTCATCGAACTAAGGTAGCAATCTTCTTTTTGGATAACTCTTGGCTGGGCGTCTGAGGCCGTATTCTTCGGCTGCCAGAACATCAGTCCACCTATCAAAGAGCAGATCTTGGTCAGCTTGAAGCTGCTGCTGCTTCTTTTTCAAGCTCCTCGCGGTGGCTATTAGCTGGCGCTTGAAGCGCTCCTTCTCGAGAGGTTCCTCGGGCATGATGAAATCTTCATTGCCGAGGCTTTCCTCATCCTCAGAGAGCGGATGATAACTACCGTCCTCTGAGTCTTTGGGCCTGGCCTGTTCATCGGGGCTGGCTTGCCCATTTTCTTGCTCCTCCTGTTCGTATGTTACCTCAGCAAGGTCTTCATTGTTTTCAGCATCGTCCGGAGTATTGTCTTCTCCAGTGTCGGTATTGCTGTCCTTTGAACTACGTGACTTAGACCGGCACCGAGGACACCGGCGTTTTTGCTGTGTCTCAAGAGGTTTATTTTCAACTGGATTTTCTTTGTCATCGCTGCTATTCTCCTTCGGTGCATCCACCATGTACACATCGTATGAGGAAGTGGCCGTCAAACGTCCGATGAACGGCGGGTCCTGGGCCTCTTCTTCCCCAACATCGTCGTCCATACCATCGATGTCATCGTAGCCATAATCGAGCATGTCAGTTAAGTCTTCGATAGTGGCTATAAAGTGGGTGGCGGGTGGGGAGCGAAATTCCCTATCATCAGCTTCTAGTTCGAACCGGATATAGTTTGGTTGTGAGTCCCCCTCCAAGGACAGGTTCTTTAACGATCTTAGCACATCGCCCAAGGGTGAGTGCTGGAAGATGTCTGCGGTGCTGAACTTGAAGATCGATAAACGATCAACTTCGGCATCCGTGGACTCACATGGTTCGGAACTTACACCCAGAGACGAGTCCGGGGTTCCGATGACACAAATATTGTGTGAGTTTAAGTCCATGTGCGGCTCCAATGCCGGGGAATCTATGGCCTTTGTGGTGGGGTTGAACCTCCACTCCATAGATGGAATTGTATGCTCCGGATCTAAGGCCAGAGTAGTTACAGGAACTATCTCCTCAATGTGGTCCGATGACAGATTTAGGTCATGTTCATCGAGGTGACCAGGAGCGATCGCCGCGGTCTTGAATCCAGCAGAGATCAAATCTCCACGGATGTCCGCGACGTAGTTCAAGCTCCCAAATCTGACATGATGGCCGGGGGCGTAGCTATCGATCTTCTCCAGATGGCCAAACGAGTTGGCCCGCAGTGCGAAGCCGCCGAACACGAAAATCTGTTCGGGGAGGAAGGTTTCCCCTTGGATAGCGTCATTGTTGACGATTGAAGGGGCCATCAAACCTTTTGAGGATGGCACAGTGGAACTCTCAATGAAAGCACCAATGTCGGTGTCAAAACCGATGGATTTCGGGTAGGGGGTCCCGAACTGTGCGTCTAAGGTCGATGGTAACAGGAGACAGGGGACACGATGTTTACCCAGGTTCGCGCCCTCTCTATGGAGGTAATACCCTACTTCCCGCTTGATTAATCTTGAGGAATACGAGTATAACAAGAGTTGATCTACCGCGAGATCGTAATGGCTAAACCCTAGAAGTCTAGCCTGTATGACTATGATAATGAATCTCTCCTCCTTTTGGACTAAGTCCTCTGGTTTATATAGACACGGGGAGGATCTAGGGTTACACAAGGTCGGTTACAAAGAAAGAAATCCACATATTTGGTCGCCAAGCTTGCCTTCCACACCAAGGAGAGTCCCATAAAATGGGTTGCCTCCCAACAAGCGCTATTGGTTAACGCCCTCAACTAGGCATCGATAATTTTAATGATGCTCACATGAAATATAGCTCATGAAACACGAAGAGAGCATCATGTAGTATATGAGAATCACATCTAAGTCTAGCATACTTCCTATGCATAGGCAATTTATAGGAAAACAAATTAGCAAGACAAGCTAGATCAAGCATATGCAAGGAAGAAGAAAGAAACAATAGCAGTCTCAACATAACGAGCGGAAATTTAGCAACATGAAAATTTCTACAACCATATTTTCCTCTCTCATAATAATTACATGTAGGATCATAATCAAATTCAACAATATAGCTATCACATAAAATATTCTCAACATGATCCACATGCATGCAAAGTTGACACTCTTCCAAAATAGTGGGATTAACATTAATTAAAGTCATGACCTCTCCAAACCCACTTTATCAAAAATTTCATAAGATTGAACATTCTCCAAATATGTGGGATCTAAAGTTGACACTCTTCCAAACCCACCTTCAATATTATTGCAAACAATATTAGCAATCTCATATTCATCATGGGGCTTAAATAAATTTTCAAGATTATAAGAAGAATCACCCCAATCGTGATCATCGCAACAAGTAGTAGACATAGCAAAATTAGCATCCCCAAGCTTAGGGTTTTGCATATTATTAGCACAATTGACATTAATAGAATTTATAATAACATCATTGCAATCATGATTTTTATTCAAAGATCTATCGTGAATCACTTTATAAAGCACTTCATCACAATTTTCCAGATTCATGGATTTCAAGCAAAACTCCATAAAGATAATCTGGTCCACTCAACTCACTAGCAATTGGTTCATCATAATTGGATCATTTAAAAAGATTAGAAA
Source organism: Triticum aestivum (assembly GCF_018294505.1). Classification (NCBI taxonomy): domain Eukaryota; kingdom Viridiplantae; phylum Streptophyta; class Magnoliopsida; order Poales; family Poaceae; genus Triticum; species Triticum aestivum. The sequence goes on from NC_057800.1 coordinate 451,889,828, forward strand.
GTGGATGGGGATCCATAAACTTTTAGCAAGCAAAGATGCAAGCAAAAAGAAGGCACATGGTAACACAAGATCGAATGGAAGAAGGGCGAAAGAAACGGGCAAATCTTTTCGAAAATCGTTTTAGAAGTGGGGGAGAGGAAAACAAGAGGAAAATGGCAAATAATGTAATGTGAGGGAGAAGAGTTTATGATGGGTACTTGGTATGTCTTGACTTGGCATAGATCTCCCCGGCAACGGCGCCATAAATCCGTCTTGCTACCTCTTGAGCATGCGTTGGTTTTCCCTTGAAGAGGAAAGGGTGATGCAGCAAAGTAGCGTAAGTATTTCCCTCAGTTTTTGAGAACCAAGGTATCAATCCAGTAGGAGACAACGCACAAGTCACCTAGTACCTACACAAACAATCAAGAATCTCACAACCAACGTGATAAAGGGTTTTTAATCCCTTCACGGTTACTTACAAAAGTGATATCTGATAGAGATAGTAAAATAAATATTTTTGGTATTTTTTATGTAGAATGGAAAGTAAAAAATTGTAAAATAGTAAACGAGAAGCGATATAATAAGAAAGAGACTCGGGGCCATAGGTTTCACTAGTGGCTTCTCTCAAGATAGCATATATTATGGTGGGTGAACAAATTACTCCCGAGCAATTGATAGAAAAGTGCATAGTTATGAAGATATCTAAGGCAATGATTATGAATATAGGCATAACGTTCGTGTCAAGTAGATCGAAACGATTCTGCATCTACTACTATAACTCCACACATCGACCGCTATCCAGCATGCATCTAGAGTATTAAGTTCATAAGAACAGAGTAACGCTTTAAGCAAGATGACATGATGTAGAGGGATAAACTCAAGCAATATGATATAAACCCCATCTCTTTATCCTCAATGGCAACAATACAATACGTGCCTTGCTGCCCCTACTGTCACTGGGAAAGGACACGGCAAGATTGAACCCAAAGCTAAGCACTTCTCCTATTGCAAGAAAGATCAATGTAGTAGGCCAATCTAAACCGATAATTCGAAGAGACTTGCAAAGATATCAAATCATGCATATAAGAATTCAAAGAAGAACCAAATAATATTCATAGATAATCTTGTTCATAAACCCACAATTCATCGGATCTCGGCAAACACACGGCAAAAGAGTATTACATCGAATAGATGTCCAAGAACATCAAGGATAACTTTGTATTGAGAATCAAAGAGAGAGAAGAAGCCATCTAGCTAATAACTATGGACCTGAAGGTCTGTGGTAAACTACTCACGCTTCATCGGAGAGGCTATGGTGTTGATGTAGAAGCCCTCCATGATCGATTCCCCCTCCGGCAGATCACCGGAAAAGGCCCCAAGATGGGATTTCATGGGTACATAAGGTTGCGGTGGTGGAAAAGTGGTTTCATGGCTCTCTGTGATCGATCTAGGATATAAGAGTATATATAGGCGAAAGAAGTACATCGGTGAGCTACGTGGGGCCCACAAGTGTGGGGGCGCGCCTACCCCCACTACAAAAAAAAGACACATCTATGACATTTTGGGACAAACGAAAAAAATTCTGTCATACATACGACACTTCTATGACGATAATTGTGACAAAACCCAGTATCATCATAGATGTGGTGGGCTCCTACTTCTATGACAAAAAATCATGATAGAAAATGGGCTTTTCGTCCTGGGCGGGCCGGAGACGCAGCTGCATGATAGTCTTTGTGCCGTCCATGACGGAAAAAACCATGGTAGAAGCGAGGGCGAGGAAAATTTCAGGGAGTTCCCGGTTACGGTGGGACGTCGGGGGACGAGCGATGCGCGTTTCTCTCGTACACGTACGTGCGTGTGTGCGGGGCATTGGCTCTAACTGAACCCGAGTGAGGCGTTTGGCTCTAACTGAACCCGAGCGATTGCACTGCAGGCTACGCGTTACTGAACCCGAGCGATCGAGCGATGGCTGTTAACTGAACCCGATCGAGCGATTCCTTCGCTACTGCTGCTAACTGAAGCCGATCGATGCTACCTCTAGATGAACAGTGAGCATTGCGGGGGGGTTTGGATGAACAGTTCCCGGTGGGGGTGGATGAACAGGACCCCGTGGTGTTGCCTCTGGATGAACAGGACCCCGATCGATCGAGCCGGTTGGGGCTGGATGAACAGGACCCCGTGGAGGGCTGGATGAATAGGACCACCCCATGGAGGGCTGGATGAACAGTAGACGGTGGAGGGCAGGATGAACAGTAGCCCGTGGAGGGGTGGTTGAATAGGAGCCCATGGAGAGGGTTGGTTGAACAATAGCCGGTGGAGTAGCACGCGGTGGAGGCTAGATGAACAGGAGCCCGTGGATGAATAGTCGCAGGTGGAGGTTGGAGGAGGTCGACGGTGGATGAACAGTAGCTCGTGGAGGCTGGAGGGGGTCGACGGTGGAGATGAACAATATCCCGTGGAGTCCCGTTTTGCGGTACGCCACACCCCTCCCGATTAACAGGACCCCCGTTTCAACCGTAGCGCACCAACACAAGTCCGTTTCCTCCGTTTTGCGGTATGCCACACCCCTCCCGATGAACAGGACCCCTGTTTTGATTGTAGGAGGTCCGTTTCCTCCGTTTTGCGGTACGCCAGACCCACCCCGATCAACAGGATACCGTTTTGAACGTGGCCGGTCCAACACAAGGCCGTTTCCTCCGTTCTGCAGTACGCCAGGCCTCGTTTCCATCGCCTGTTCCGTCCAAGCCCTCCCGATGAACACGACACATTCCATTGCCTCCCCATGAACACGAGCATTCCGTTGCCTCCCCATGAACACGACGACGACGATGTTTCTCCGTTCCGACCCAGCCATGTGCACGAGCCCTGGCCGTACGTATGCGCGAGTAGGCATTCGAGACCCCGCCCGTATGTACACATACGTGGTCGTATTTTCTTTCTTGCACCCTGGCTGCCTCTACTACGACATGTGCGCGCCTCTACATCCACCAGTATATATGTACGTACACGTTCGCGACCAGAATGACAACGCTACGTACGTTTCGACCAGGTGGGTCCCGACTGTCAGGCACTTCCTTGCGTGCGAAGATGTAGCTGGTGGGTCCCAGCAGTCAGGGGCAAACGTTTTTTTTCACGAAATACGGTGGCTCGTCCGGTGGGTCCCCGCTGTCAGGTGGAGGAATAATTATTTTGCATGTAATAAGGAGGCACTTCCTTGCTGCGGCCATGGACCCAGCTGTCAGCCTCTCCACGTACAGTCCACGTCCGATGGAAGCCGTTCCTTGACCACGTTGACCATGCCTCGCTAAGAGCACCAGGGCAGTGGACGACGCGGAGCCGAGGAAGACGCGGTAGTGGATGCCCATGCGTAGAGGAGTACGAGGGTTCACTGGTTCGCTGCGGTGTGAGGCTGCCGTCGCCATAGAATAACAGGGGGTGTGGGTGAGTAGAGGGATGGCCTGGCCGGCGGTGGGAGTAGTAGGGGGCGGTGAGGCCTTCGCCGCATCGCAGCCGGCCACGGGAGGCAGGAGCATGAGGCACGACCGGCGCTGGTTTGGGCGGCTGGAGCAAGAAGACCAGAGGTTGAAGAAGCACTGCGGCCGTTGGATGGACATCGTATAGTCATTGGAGCTAGAATCGTGCATATTGACTAAGTTGACAAAGCCCTCCGTCCCCGTCAACTTAGTAGGCCCACAAGTCAGCCTGCCACTATACTGGGTCCCAGCTAACAGGGGGAGTATTCATTTTTTTAGCGTAATAAGGAGGCACTTCCTTGCATGCAAAGATATAGCTGGTGGGTCCGAGCTGTCAGCGGTGGTAATGTTTTTTTCGCGAAATACAGAGGCCCTTTCGGTGGGTCCCTGATGTCAGGTGGAGGAATCATTATTTTGCGCGTAATAAGGAGGCATTTCCTTGCATGCGGCCGTGGACCCAGCTGTCGGCCTCTCCACGTAAAGTCCACTTCAGATGCATGTCGGTCGTTGACCACGTTGACCAGGCCGCACCGAGAGCACCAGGGTGGTGGACGACGGCGAGGCCTAGGATGGGAACAACACGGAGGCAGGGAAGTCTCTGCAGTTGTTTCCCACACGGAGGGGAGTACGACTGTACGAGGGTTTACTGGTTCGTCTGCCGTCGCTGGAGAATAACAGCAGGTGTGGGTGAGTAGAGGGATGGCTAGGCCAGCGATGGGAGTACTGTGGGGCGGTGAGGCCTGCGCGGCAGCAGAGCCGGCCGCGGGGAGGAGGGAGCAGGCAGTCCCGCCGGCGCTTGTTTGAGCGGCTGGAGCAGCAAGAGCATAGATTGAAGAAGCACGACGGCCGTTGGATGGCCATCCAACAGTCACTGCTTGTGCGTCAACCTTTTTTTAGGAAAGCCTCAAATCTATGGAAAACAGCATACATCCCATCTGCCATTATTTCTAATAATTTACAGCCCATTTGCTAATTATTAAGGGTTTTTTTGGAGCCCAAATTCTTTCTGTTAGCATTACAGCCCATATTGTGGCCACGGTTAAAAAATTATACGAAATTTTGCATATTTTGGTGCCGCCCGAACTATTTTTAATCCCGAAATTTCGACTCGCATTCAAACTGATTTTAAAAATAAATGTATATCAATATAAAATCCAACAAATTCTCCACGCATAAAAATTAATGTAATTTCAAATCTCGAAATGAAAAAAAGATATTTGAAACTAATTGCCAGTTTGATGTGTTTTAAAAATGTACAACCCATTTCTCATTACTGATGGGCCATTTTCTCGGCCAGCCGAATGAAAGCTCTCCTCGTCTTGAAAGATTTGCAGCCCAACAAGCCTGACAAAGCGACTTACTTGGCAAATCACAAAAAATTGGGCTGTGGCCGTGGACCCAGCTGTCAGCCTCTCCACGTACAGTACTCTTCCGATGGAATGTCATTGACCACGTTGACCACGCCGTGCCAAGAGCACCAAGGTAGTGGACGATGGCGAGGCCTAGGAAGGGGACGACGTGGAGCCGGGGAAGACGCGACAGTGGATGCCCCCGCGGAGAGGAGTGCAGGGCCTGGCTAGCGATGGGAGTAGTAGGGGGCGATGAGGCCTCATCGACAGCACAGCCGACCACTGGAGGCAGGAGCAGGCGGCCTCCCCGGCACTGGTTTGGACGGCTGGTGCAAGAAGAGCAGCGATTGAAGAAGCAGCAGGACCGTTCGATTCAAATCCAACGGTTACTGCTGCTAGAATCATTTGTTTAATAAGTTGACAAGCCCTACGTACACGTCAACTTAGTAGGCCCACAGTTCAGCCTCCCAACCGGTGCGCCCCACATGTCAGTGGGAGGAATCATTTTTTCGCGTAATAAGGAGGCAGTTGATTGCGTGCGGCCAGGCCAGCGGAGGGTGTAGGGTGGGCCGGGGAAGCCTGCGCGGCATCATAGCGGGCCACAAGAGGAGGGAGCAGGCAGTCCCGACGGCGCTAGTTTAGGCGGCTGGAGCAGGAAGATCAAAGATTGAAGAAGCACGTCGACCGTTGGATGGACATCCAACACTAACTGCTGCTAGAATCATGTGTTCACTGACAAAGCCTTGCGTAAACAAGTCAGCCTCGAAATCTGTGGCGTGTACAACCCATTTGCTATTATTTTTTATAATTTTTACTCATTTTCTAATTCATATGGAATTTATTGCAGCCTGCTTTCCATTTTTAGAATTGCTGGCCATTTTCTGGTCAGTACCAGGGTTAAAAAATTAACTAAATATGTGGAAAATTTTGAAAATTCGCAAATTTTTGCTGGGGAACGAAATATTCTTAATCCAGAAATTAATAGCCATACTAAAACAAATTTAAAAATAAATTAGTACTATGTCATGTTAAATCCGATGAAATACATATAAGATATCAGTGAAGAACAAAAACAAAAAAAGAAACTTATATCCCATTTGCTATAATTTTTTGGAATTTTCAACCCCTTTTGATATTACTTTTAACAGACATTGACCATACTCTTAAGCCAGGCCGGAATGCATCCCTCCTCGTCTTGAAAGATTTTCAGCCCAGTAATTCGGAGAAAACAAATAGGCCTAGCTTGAGTATTCTTCAAAAAGAAATATTGGGCTACCTATTTTCCCAAAGAACTGATGCATGAGCATTTAGCTTTATCTATTTATTTATTTACTTATTTATGTTTAGGGGACCATGAGCATGTACCTGGGCCGGATTCATGTGAGAGCCTCCCTTCCAGTTAATTATGGGCTTCTCTATTGGGCCTTCATCAGTGGGATGCATGTTATCAATAAGTGGAAAATGTGCTCCGAGTTTCAAAAAAATGTGTTCCGTACGATAAATAGTATGCGCTACATACGGTATGGGGCACTAAAGGATCGAACCGTGCAACGACTTCCAAAACATTGTGTTTGTCGTTCTAACAACACATTTATTCAACTAACAGATGAAATATACTTCTGATTGTACATTGACAACAGCAGCAGCATCAACCAGGGCTGGGGGTGCAACAGAAGCAGTAAGAAGGCCAGAAGAGTGAAGACACAGCTCTCTCTTCCAAACCAAACATCAGCCATCATTACAAAAGGGCTACCAAAAAAGAACAAGTGTATGCATCAAACTAAATAAAGATCCTACTACACCAAGTGTATGCATCTAACTAACTGGCTCAGTTAGACGTTACTATTTTTTTTTCAAAACGGAGGCAAAAGAATTGCCTCGTCGATTAATTAAGAAGAAGAGAATTGCCTAGTTAATCTACGGAAAACCGGGCTAAAACCGAAGACGTTACTATTTATTAAGCTGCAGTGGATTCACAGATGGAGAGGACTAGGAAACTTCACTGGTTCGGGTGCGCGGCAGCACAGCTGCGGTGCCGCCCACGGGAGACAGGAGCAAGAACAGAGGTTGAAGAAGGAGCACGGCTGTTGGATTAACATCCAACGGTCCAGCTGCTAGAATCATTTGTTGATTAAGTTGACAAAGCCGTGCGTACACGTCTGCTTAGTAGGCCCACAAGTCAGTCACCAAATCTGACGGGTCCCAGCTATCAATGGGATGAATAATTTTTTTCGCAAAACAAGGAGGCACTTCCTTCCGTGCGAAGATACAGCCGGTGGGTCCCAGCTGTTAGGTGGAGGAAACATGTTTTCAGCTTAATAAGGAGGAACTTTCCTTGCGTGCGACCATGGACCTCGTGGGTCCCAGCCGTCAGGCTCTCCATGTAAAGTCCTCTTCCGATGACTCTCGTTTGTTGACCATGCCGCACTGAACGCAGCGAGGCGGTGGACGACGGCGAGGCCCCGGACGGGAATGACTCGGAGATGGGAAAACGCGCCAGTGGAGTCGCAGATTGAGAGGAGAAGGGTTATAACTGGTTCTGTTGCGGCGTGGGGCTGTAGTCTGTGGAGAATAACAGGAGGTGTCGAGGGGTGGAGGGATAGCCTAGCCGGTGGTGGGGTAGCGTTTCGTAGCGATGCGTGCTAAGCAGAGCCGCTAGCCGCCGGAGGCTGGACCAGGCAGTCCCGGCGACGCTGGAGGAAGAAGACGAGAGATTGAAGGTGCATGCCGGCCGTTGGATATAAATCCAATGGTTGTGGATGACACAATCATTTGTTGACCAAGTTGACGACGCCCTTCATAGGCTTCGACCTATTGGCCCACATGTCAGACTGCAAAAATGTGGCATATATTTAACCCATGTTTTCTAGAATGTACAGTCCATTTGCTGGGCTGGGTGAACAAATAATTTCGCGTCAATCAGGCCCATTTATATTTTCTAAGAAATCCCAGCCCATTTGCACTTCCTTGAAATACACGTATTAGGTGGGCTCGTTATATATACTCCCTCCGTATGGAAATACTTGTCACCAAAATGGATAAAAGAGATGTATCTAGATGTATTTTAGTTTTAGATACATCCCTTTTTGTCCATTTTGATGACAAGTATTTTCGGATGGAGGGAGTATAATGTTATGTTCGAAGGAGCAATTAATATCAAACAATAAACCGGAGAGGCACATTTTTTATATATATAATTAAGAAATTAGCAAGTTATTGCTCAAAATAAAAATGAGCGCGTTATTATCAAATTGGTCCTTAAAATCTTCGCAAGCTTTTGTACGCAATCACCAGGATTTTCCTTGCCTGTGAGTCAAAAACAACTAGGATTTTCCTTGCCAACTTCCGTTAAACATTTACTTTTATAAGTTGGGATGTTTTTATAATGTATATATAAGTCTCTATAAAATATACGATAATAGTAATAATACAAATATATATAATGTGGTTAGAAGGGAAAACATAAATTGGACACAACATTACTTTTATAAGAGACCTGCGTTTTATACCCCACAGTAGGCATACTAACAAGTTCACACACAAATACAACACAAAAGGTAAACATTCATATCAAACTCAGGTTCACAGGACACGTTCATATCCATAGCCAACATTCACAATCAACAACTCAAAAGATTCATATATACACAAGCTCAGCATATCTATGCATCCAAATGATTGACAGATCACACGACAATATTCATACATAATTTACAAAAAGATTCAGATATACACATGTTCAGTATGTTTATGCATCCAAATGATTGAGATCACAGCCAATATGATCCATGGACGAACTTTAATTACCTAGGGTACAGACTGGTAAATGGTGTTCAATCGGAGGTACTTCTTGCTAAAATTAGTTCTTGTACAAGTAAACTTTCGAGTACATAAGAGGCAGCACAGACAATCTGAACTTTGCTTGTAGGTTTATCCTCAAATAGTGGCCTCGTGCCGAGGGAGGTTTGAGCAACTTGGCCACTACTTTCATCCAACTAGTTTACTGGGTCATCTTGGTCCTGTATCTCGCCAAAATTCTACAATGAAGACGAGAAAGGAGGCGATTGAGAAAATGAACCACCCAAATTTTTTGTGCAGTTCAACTGAAATGGAGCAACCTTGGCGTAGTTCCATTTAATGTATGATTGGCACAACATGATCCCTGTTTGCACAAGTAGGAACAAGGTGAAACCTTCATTAGCTTAGTGAGAAAGGATAGGAAGACATTAGCATATTACTCAACCAGTATCATCAAATTCATGATGGACAATACGCAAAACATTGCCTCATTGAACCAATGGCAATAAATTGACATGCAAAACAATATCACTATTATGTCATGACCCTAATAATATTCCCTCCCTGCTCCACCACATGATTCACCTCCATAGACAAACATACACACGTACATGATTCAGCATAGGGTCCTACTAAAGATTTCTTTAACTCCAACAGGAAAATTAGGCAGTAATAAATTAGTGGTACTTAAGTACTCCTAATTAATTAAGTGAGACAGCAGAAGTGGAAGGGCTCCCTGGAGGATCGTCTCACATGTAAGATAGTCGTTGCCGGAGCCCTTGAATGGCCTCGACTGAGGCCTCTGGCTTCAGCAAGATCGCCTTGGCACTGTTTATTCTTCTTCTTCTTCCTCTTCATGCTCTGTTTCTCTTTCTCCTCACCAGTTGGTGAAACCAAGTACATGATTGGCCTTCTAATTCAGAATTGGTTTTGTCAGTGAGGGAGTACAAGTGTACTAGTAAAAAACAGCATTATTTTCTCATGGCAGTCAGAAAATAGAGATGAACACATGCATTAAATATCATTCTTACCTAAAGGAAGGTTATGGCGCCAATATGGATGATGAGGATTGGAACACAGATCTCCCTTTGTGCAGTTCCACCAAAATGAACCAACTGTTCCATTCTGACATTCCAGTTAAACAGCACAAAAGTCACTTCTTTTAAGAAGAGTTTTGTGCAGTGCACCAAAAGGTCACAACAGCAACCAGGTGAATTGGATATCCCTGTTTGCAACAAAAGGCACAAAGGAAACAGTCAGAGTCTCAAACAGTGGCATGGCTTCATTTTTACTAGGGACATTAGATTAAGAACAGCTACGGCTGCGTTCGGTTCATAGGTTTGGTGCAGGATTTTCGTAGGAACACAATTCCTACGGTATTCTTTCCCTTACAACCGTTCGGAACACGGGAAAGGTGAATAGTGTTTCATAGGAAAGCTGGTCTGGTAGTACTGATTCCAAAGGATTAGAAACATCCACGCGCTGCTCATTTTTTGGGCGGAAGCCCGAGGCAGGCGCTCACTGCCATGCGTTAAACAGGTTGCTGTGTTGTGTTGCCGGAATAAAAAAATCAACCTATGTGTGGTACGTGAGGTGAGGACAAGAGTAGTCACTGTGCAGCTGAATAAACAAATAGCATCTCATACTGCCAAGCATGCTACTCTAAAAAAACAAATATGTACATTTCGTAGTCCATCCGAACACATTCTCTTGAGAGTTTCCTCCGGTTCGCTGTTCCATAGATTATACCTACATTCCTTTCCAATTCCTCTATTTTCATCAAGACCTATGTTTTTTGCCCCTTTATTCCGAACGGAGCCTAAATATTTGGTATAAGGTCATGGGACAGTGGGTGCACCAGCAGTCCAGCACCATGTACGTAAACATGGGCATAAAGTGGTGATTCATAGTTTGTTGCCCCAAGAAACAAACATCCAAGAAACATATCTGGGTTGGTCCCATTTTTGTTCACTCTAGCCACCTACTCCTATGTGTGGATAGCAAATCTAGTCCTCGTCATAACACTGTGTACAGTGTTACCCCTATATTTCCCTTTTTGACCAAGAGACCGGTTGGATGACCAGTCTGTACTACTTTCACCCCCTTTCTTTCCTGTTTGTACCAAGTCCGATGTACATACTAAATTCCCCCACCCCCACTTTATTTATTGTTTGAACCAAGTACTCCCTCCGTCCGGAATTACTTGTCATCAAAATGGATGTGTCTAGAACTAAAATACATCTAGATACATCCATTTCGATGACAAGTATTTTCGGACGGAGGGAGTACAAGATTCGACTCCATGAAGTAGCTTTACCTCTAATAATAGAAGAAAAAAAATATGTGACGTTGGACCATCTGATCGAGAGGGGTTGAGAGGTAGAAAATGATGCACATGCAGCGACGTACCGAGCTGGGGAAGTAGAGCTAAGGCGGTTTCGAACGAAGATATACCTAAAGGTCGTCGGGATGTGGATAGGTGGGCGGCGGGAGGCCAGATCTGCCCACAGGCAACGACGAAGGGATCGGAGGACCTCCCGCGCCGGCGCTCGGCCAGAGATAACGGTGCGGCCGGCAGTGGGTCTCCTCCCTCGCTGTCGACGACGGCCTAAACGCTGCCCCTCCTCCCCTTCACCGGCGGAGGGGGATACGTCCGGATCTGTAACCAGCGGTGAGGATAGAAAGCCAGTGTTTTTGAAGGGAGAAAGACAGTGTTACTACCCCTATCTTGTTTAAATCTGTAGAGGATGAGAGTGTGTGAATAGAGCAACCCTAGCAAGGAAGCGCGGAGGCTCCGGCCTATATATACGTAGTGATCAACCCTAGCAAGCAACCCTAGCAAGCAAGCAACCCCTATCTTCGTCAACTCGTACAAGACCGAGAAATTTGATTACTACAACGCCCTCTCCCTCACGGAGTGAGCTCCGGTGCCTTAACTGCACCTGCCTTTGGCTGCATGACAGGAGGGCCAACCACCTGTTGGGCCCACCTGTCATAGACGCAAAGGCAGGAGTAGTAAGTTGAAGCTTTCGATGTCCCTCCCACACGAGGTGGACGGACATGCATCAGTGGATTCGATACTATAGAAGTAGGAGTAACATCATTATTGTTCGTCTTCTCGAAGAGGCGAAGAGCCAAGTGCGACCCGAACATGGCAGTTATGAACGCTCGCATGGTGCGGTTCCTTGGAGTACTAGCCAGGCTCTTGCATGAGACAAAATTGCTATTGTTTAACAATTAAACTCCATTATCCATTGGTTGATACTCATTCTGCATAGGTCCACGCGCTTAGCACCGTTTCCTCCTGGGGTCACCAATGTTTATTTGCTAATTAATAGCATTGCATGCAATGAACTAGCCATTGTAAGTCATTAAAAGCATGCACACCTCTCATCTCTTATTGGTTGATATGTCAAGAAACAAGAAACAAGGTAGAAGTTAATGCACCACGCCTAAGTGTTTTGGGACTATTTGGTTTTCGTAAGATGACTTACACACCTAGACGGAGGGAGTAGTATAGCCCTGTAAACCGGAAAGGAGTATTTGCCTTTCTAGAGATTTCAACAAGTGACTAGACTACACCGTGTGCAGTACTCCCTCCCTTCCGGTTTATAGGGCTCAAATCTCAAATCTCATGAACCAAGGCATTTTGCGATTGGAGGAATGTATCTCGTACTTTACAAAACTACCCTAATTAAACTCATGCATTAATTACGTAGTTCTCTCGTTTTCCTCTCCGCCTTGGTCGCGGTGCACAATATTGAGCACTCCTATATGACTAGCCGCTCTATCTACATGCGGGACATTTCAAAGCATCCGGGCCCGCGTGCCATCCACCAAATCACAGCGAGGTGCTACAGTCGAGACTCACCTGTAACCCCGGTGTGGCCGTCATGACCCGTCATATCACAAAACCCACACCTTTACCAGCAGTGGTAAGGTGGCCTCCAAGTTGGACTGGACGAAGCAACCATCATTTCACTGGAATGCTCGTTCAAGCCCTTTCTTCCCTTTCTTGAAGAAAACCTCACTCCAGGCTACTCACTTCTGCCATTTTTCTTCTGTACCGACGAAGGAAAGGTGGGCGAATCAGTTATGCTGCTATATTTTCATTCCAAGACTCTTCTTTTGCGAGGCACCGACCGATTCTCACATCCTATTCTTTTCCCGTTTTCATTGCGATTGTGGTTTCCTTTCGATTGCTTTTTGTTTGTCAGTTCATTGATAGATCCTGGAGCACTAGGCAAAGAGTTGCCGGCGGACAACCCACTGGAGACAGCGATCTCCAGGAAGCGAACACCGACCAACGAGTTGACCATGTTGGCAGGCCAACCCATGGAGACGAAGAACTCCAAGAAACAAGCATTGGCCAAAGAGATGAGGACGTTGGCGGACGAACTCCTCAAAGGAAGTTGGAAGAACAGCAAGGGCCCCACCGTGCCTACCCCAGGAACTCTGATTGCCACCTATGTGAGGCTCAAGACCGAGTTTGAGGAGATAGTCGCCGTTGAGAAGCAGTATTCCCCTGGCAAGGTGATGGCCCCCATCGAGGACGAGGAGATGGCCCCTGGAGGGTTGAGATCCCCCGGTGAGCTGCACAAGGTAAAAAATAATGGCTTATTACCATAGTTGTGGTTTTTGATTATTTGCAATGTGCTTGCTAATATGTTAGGGTTGTGCAGGTGCCGGTTGACGTCCTTGATGATTCCGATGTCGTGGCCCGTCCTGTTGGCATCGCCCCGGAGATCGATTCCGATGCCGCTGTCCATCCAGTGGACATCGCCCCAGAGATCGATTTCGATGTCGCGGTCAGTCCTGCGGAGATCGCCCCAAAAATTGATTCCCATGCCGCTGTCTGTGCTATGGTCATTACCCGAGAGATCGATGACAAGAAATAGTTGGTCACGCCAATCCTTCAAGGTAGTTTCCATTGCCATGTGTTTAATTACCAGAATGATGTGTGTTATCAAACCATCTTAGGGCTAGTACACTGTCTTGTGTGGGCGGATCTTGCTACTTTTGTTTGATAGTGAAGCATGCGATGAATCATGCGAACCCTCTCCGAGTTATGGAAACAGATGTATCGTCACCAGCTTTTGATGTAATATATGGCATGATTAGATGTAAGTTTGAACTATTTATCATATCAACAGGGCTTGTTTGATGATTCTTGGTGTTAGTAGGCTAGCTACTGTGCGAGCTATAGTACTTGCAAAACACTCACCGAAGAGAAACGTTGGGGCTGATGAGCTCGTTGTACGCTTATACTTATCCCTCGTCGATCGACCAATAGCCCTAGCTCCTAAAATTGTAGGCTTAGCGATCGATGACCTAGGCGGGCTAGTTTGGCCTAGTGGGTTTCAGTGATATGACATGGAACACAAAATCATAGCAGTGCAGAGACGTACTCCCTCCATTCCAAAATAGATGACCTAGGCGGGCTAGTTTGGCCTAGTGGGTTTCAGTGATATGACGTGGTACAGTGCCGTCCAGGCAGTATTGCGGATATAGTAAGTTTTCTTGAAGAAGCGGAATTCAACGAAGTCATGATGGTTACTTCGTCCGAACAACTTACAGTGGGAAAGGTTGGGCCTGCGATACGACCGGGGTAGACCAGGATAATTTTGTGCATGGGAGGTGGACCAGGATGGTCGACGTCCCACATGTTGGCGAATGAAAGTATTATCTCCGATATAGTGGACGAGCAACAAGTATTCATTGTTTATTTTTGATGAAAGCTATTGTCTCCACTGTTACGACGGAGGAGTGTGAAACACGGCAGCTGAGTGAACTTGGCATGTGCACCACTCCCTCCTTCCTCATGTAATGCCCAGGTTACAGCTTTTTCTCACTTTCTCTCTATCTATTTCCTCTCAAAAGTTTTTTACCTTTCTTTTTTAAGACAATTGTTTTTATGCCTTTTTTAGAATTATTTTTTTATACCTAGGAGCACGTGTAGAGACGGGCTCTTGCAGAGCCCACTCCTTGACTTTGTCCATGCCTCTCTCTCCTCCACATAAGGATTACTACTTGCTATGCATGCATGCGGCGGGCAGCTGGCGTCTTAAGGGGCCAGGGCGGCGAGAGCGGGCTCCGGAAGCGGTCCGGACTCTAGCATAATTTTGGTTTTTACAGTATTTCTTTCTCCATTGACGGGTAGGCCCGCGTAGATAGATAAAGAACACGAGCTGATGAGGCGCATGCAGACTGTTTAACTGGTCAACCAGACAAATACGGAGCTATACGCTGAGCCAGTGACCGTCTAATCACCATATCTCGTATACAATGATCAAAGTGAGCTATCAAGACAAGTTCGATGACCGCCAATGCATTTTACTCGGTAATAAATGACCAGGATTGAAGGGGAATCCAAATTTGCTTCGTCTTCTGCCCTTGAGCTCTTGACAAACCAGTGCACTATACGGTTGTCCGGCCACTCCACCCCAGAGCTCTCACCAAGCGTCGTTCATGCCACCCCGCCGCATACTAACCGGTAAGGCAGCGATGGCATCCTGCCGCGCCGAGTTCCTCGCCGCCCACGACCGCACACAAAATGGTAGGGAAGCGGTGGCATCCCGCCGTGCCGAGTTCATCGCCGCTCGTGACCTCACAACTATGTGGGAGGAATTTGAAGGTGTCAAGGCTGAATGTGCGGTAGAGCAAGAGGCGGCCAAAGCAGCACAGAGGGAGCAGAAAAGTCAAAAAGCACTCAAGAAAATATAGGCCCGCCGCCGCAAGAGAGAAAAGGACGCACGCGCTGCTGCGGAGAGGTCGGCGGAGATCCAAGCACGGTGGGGTGTCGCCGACAAAGCCAGGAAGGAGAACGACGGCGTCTGGCCAGCATGTGAGAAGTAGTAGTACTAGTAGTTAGTGTGTGTGTGTGTGTGTCTGAGTACGAGCATGTACCAGTACTACTAGTTACTACTGTAGTTTTTAGAGCAAATTACCAGTACATTAGCCTAGACTAAATGGAAAAATTCCTATCCTAAGCATCAAATGGCATCTCTTTCTCTATAGGAATTGAGATGCATGTCATCTCACATCCTATGATTTTCATATTCCTATCCTGTGAACGAAAGGAGGCCTCTGTTGGAGTAACTACTGTAGCTAGCAGTACTGCTGGTACAATAGTTTTCTTCAAGAAGCGGAATTTAACGAAGTCATGATGGTTCCTTCGTCCAAGCAACTTCAAAGTGGGAAGTGGGCCTGTGATTTGACGGCTCATTAGTCATTGTTACTGTGGCGCGACAACCTGGGTGACTCCCTTGGAGTTCTGCGTGCGTGGCAAGTGGACCAGGATGGTCGACGTCCCACATGTTGGTGAACGGAAGTATTCTTTCCGATATCGAGGAGCAAGGAAACCGCATGGTATAGTATCACTGATGATTGGTTCGCAAAAAAATAGTATCACTGCCGATTTATAATTATTTTTTATTTCTGATGAATGCTAGCGTTTCAACTCTTACGACGAAGGGTGCCAAACACGGCACGTGCTGGATGTCCCACACGTCAGCGAAAGGAGTGGGACATGAACAGCGTGGTAGAGCCCAGCATAAAAAAACAGCGTGGTAGAGCGTCTCCACTTCTTCCACTTCTGGGTCGGAGACCACACGTAGTAGTACTTAGTGGTATGAACGATACAAAGTGCGACCTGGAGACAAAGACACGTCTAGTTGGAAGGTCTCGGGGCATACACGTAAACAAATATAAAAGTTAATATGTGCCTCCAACTAATATAGTAGTAGTAGAGTACTTAGGCACGTACTCCATAACATCACCGTGCATTGCACGTACAACATTTAGTGGTAGTACGTAGTAAGAGACAAATGCCGCCCAAGAGTTCCCTTCTCGACCTACTTTTGGGTGTTTGGTAGAGTGTATGGAGGGTGCATGAGTCCACACTAGTTTAGCACAAATACACTAGAAGCATGCATGAAGAGAGCATGCATGAAGAGGGGTGTTGAGTTGAGCATGCATGAAGAGGGAACAACTATGCTGAGACGAGAACGCAACCAAACACACCCTATATGCCACGCATGTTCATACCATTTGTGCCTTTCTACTTCACTTACTGTGCTACATTACTCAGGTTCGTACGTCCACTCCTGGGTACATGTTTGTCTCGTAGTTCCAGTCCCACGTGTTCTTCATATAGATGGAACGATCCTTGCATAACACGTGCACCTTGATGCTAGATGTCTCGCATGTTGGCAAAAGGATGAACAAAGCTCACGTAAAAAAATAGAGTGGAAGAACATAGATTCCGGACGACCGAGAAGGAGCAAGGAACCTCGTGGTGGAGCGTCTGCACTCATAATATTTAATATTATTCAGCGATATAAAATTAACCAATCATCTCCACAGTGGACTGGAAGAGTACGAAACACGGCAGCCCAGTGTAGTATCATACTAGTACATGGCTAACCCATGCTATCACCATATTTCTTGGCTTCCGTGCGACACCTATCTCTAGTAATCCAGCAGCCTGTATCGCTTCTCCCTCCTCGTCTCTATCAAAGTGCGGCGGGCTGGCGTTTCTGCCGTCTATTGAGGTCGGTTAACTATCACATGTTAGCGACATGCCAAGAGCATTCTAAAAAAATTCCTTTCACGTTCCGTTTTCAAAAAGAAAAAAATCCTTTCACGTACGAATTTGCCTGTATGCTTTGAGCAACTTGCATGTCCTATACTGCTCCTGTTTGATACTCTAACTTAGCTAGAGGTTAGACTAACTCATGACTAACCCTGAACTAACTGTAGCCAAAGAGGTGTTTGGGTGACAGGGTTAGATTGACAATAAATGCACTTCATGGAGAGAGAAAAGTGATTTTTCAGTGGTCCCAATGAGAACTATCTCCAGTTAGCACCTCTTGGGTGGGATAGTTTTTTTTGGTGGGTTCGGTGCAACTTGCTCCAATTTAAACCCTCGTGCTTGGATAGTTTAGGGCTATTTGAGCCCCAACTAGCTCCAGGACGACACTGACCGTTTCATGCGGGAAGCGCGTGCTGGCAAGGGAGTATAGGTTTTGAACCGTTTCAGGTGTAGTACTGGTAGTTTGCAAAACTACTCAATTATTGCACTCAGTTTCCTAAGAAATTGTGGTAAAAACGTTACTCCATAGCCCGCTTCCCTTCTCCTTCCTCTTCCACCGCCCACGCACGTCCGCGAAAAGCGACCGGTCAACCCTTATATAGGATTGCTAGCACAAAAAGATGCATGCATGACCACTAAAATTTCCATATTAAAGCGCCGCTCCGGCGGGAGTATGGCGTATGTTGTTACCTTCGGCCGGCCCATGGCTACCGGGCGACGGCGACCAGAGAAGAGGCGGCGGGAGGGGAATGAATGCAGCTACTGTTTGGGTTCGTCTTCTGGCTTAAATAAATGCGCAGCATCACGTGTACCTGCGGGTGCACAAATTGTAACATACGTGTCTACTTAAGTGGGCGTCACGTAACTGGTGTGTGTGTGTGAGAGAGATTCTGAGAGACAGAGTGTGTGTGTGCGACTCTACTCTTCGGACATGTACTCAACCTTTTGCATCGGGATATAAGTATAATGGTATTTACTTTAGCTAGTGATTTACGTGGCCATGTTAACGGGTTGTGTCAAAAAAATGTCACTTCCTGCTCGTGATTTGCGTTATATAATTACAAGCAAGATTCTCGTGCATTGCACAGAACATCAATATGCATTTTTTTACAGAACACCTATTGTGATTGACCCATGCAGGAGTAATCCCGTGTGTAAAAACTAATTATATCTCAAGAATTTTATCAGAAAACTGGTATCTCGAGAATGTCATTGAAAAAATGAAAGATGAGAGATAAGGCGAGGAGGAGTAGAGCGTGGTGGTGACTGGTGGTCGGAATGGGTGGAGGCATGGGGATGGACGGCGCCGGTAGGCGGCAGCGGCCACCATGCATTCCAGAGACTTATTCCTTTTTTAATTGCTGAGCAATGAGGTTGCGGGAGATAATGATGTGGAGAGAGGTGCGGGTATCTTTTGTAAAATTACCATAGTTTGCTTTCTATCCTCAGATATAGATCATATGGTCTGTATTACAAGATGGCAGGCACACCATCACCACCAACTCATTTTTTTATAAGGGTACAGATGATAAGTTTGCTGACTACTAAAGTAAAGTGGAATTTTTCCATGTTATGCAAGTAAATAAAGGTGATTGTTTATCATATGGGTAAGGTTGGATGAAGGGTGGTAGGAACAAATGCTCCGCCTAGAGCATGTGTGTGTGTGAGATGGAGTCTTAGTGTGTGTGTGGGGTGTGTGTGTGAGAGGGAGAGAGAGAGAGGAGAGAGAGATGGAGTCTTAGTTTGTATGTGTGTGAGAGAGAGGGAGAGAGATGGAGTCTTAGTGTGTGTGGGGGGCGGGCATGCGTGCTTGCGTGTGTGTGTGTTTGTGTGTGTGAGAGAGAGAGAGATGGAGTCTTAGTGTGTGTGTGTGTTGGGGGGTGCGTGAGTGTGTGTGTGTGTGTGTGCGTGTGTGTGTGTCGCGGGGTCCTCTATGGTGGATGTAATTTAAGTGTGCATGGCTTTCATCATAGAGAGGTGATGTGTATGGCAGAGGCCACCAACGATGGGGTGCGAGAGAGAAAATGCCCGTAGAGAGCGAAGAGAAGGTGTGTGCGCGTGAGAGGAGTCGACTTCGAGAGAACGTGTTTGTTCGAGAGACACCGAGGAAGACTACTATATATCGATGGTGCATGTAGGCGGGAATTAAACTAAGGGATGGTCTTATTGGTTTCAGGGATATAGGGGAAGAGTGAGAGGCGGGGGGTAGCTACAAGGAGATTGTTAAGTGTGAGTGTGCGTTTACCCATCCAGGCGGAAGTTATGTGCACAAAATAGGAGAACGATTCGATGTGGCATTAGGATTGAGGGTAATTAACTACGTATGGAGACATAGAGACCTTGAACGTGCATGTGTGAGAGGTATACATGTATACGTGGGATGTGTGTGTGTGTGCGCGCGCATGATCGAGATAAAAGAAAGAAGACATAAGTCATAAGATCAACGACATGGGAGAGACGGATCGGTATGACAATATGCATGCATGTGAGAATGCATGGAAGTAGTCCCGACAATTGAGCATGTGTTTTTGTCTTTAAGAGATAGTGGCGTGGGCTGGAGCATGCATCTATGGCGAGTAGAGGGAGTGAGGCGCAACGATTGTGCAAAAGAGACCAACCTATAAATGCATATGTATGGAGAGACATATATAGTGTGGGTGATAGGAAGCAAGACTCCGTGCGAGAAAGAAATGTTGACGGAGAAACTACAGATAGATACAGAGATGGAGATGCTAGCTAGAGGGACATCCGCTAGTTTGGGTGTTGGAGATGACCGTCGGGTGGTTCAAAGGGTGAAGTTATATATGTGTGTGAGAGGGCACTTGACTGCATGTAGAGAGAAACATATGTAGTGTGCGTGATAGGAATCAAGAGTGAGGGCGAGAAAGAAGGTTGATGGAGAAACAGATAAATAGAAAGATAAAGATGCTAGCTAGTGTGCGTTAGAGATAGGAGTCGAGTGGATCAGAAGGCTGGGTTATGTGTGTGGGTGTGAGAGAGATAGAGAGAGGGTGCGTGTGAGTCACATACAAACAGATATCAGAGAGAAATGAGATCCAGAGAGACGGAGTTTTGTGTCTGCGAGAGAGAAAGATATTTCACAACGAGAGTGATAGCTAGAGAGACATACGAGGGAACGCAAGATATCTCTAGGGAGAGAGGGTGTGTGTGAGCGACATACAAGAGAACAATGGAGAAATATGAGACCCTGGGAGACAGAGTTTGTGTTTGTGTGTGAGAAAGAGATATTGAAGAGGAAGAGTCGTAGGTTCTCATATCTAAGGAGCGAAAGACATCTCTGTATGAGGGGTGTGCGAGTGGCACACATGGGAATAGTAGAGAGAAATGAGACCCCGGGAGACAAAGTTTTGTGTTTGTGTGAGAGAAAGAGATTCCACATGGAGAATCATAGTTAGAGACACATAGCAGGGAGCGAGATATACTTAGAGAGAGATAGAGTGATGAAGGTCGAGGGAGAGAGTACCGTCAGTGTGTTACGAAGATAAAAGATCATTGTCGACATACAGGTAGCACGAGAGATACCTGAGAGACGATGAACGCGTATAGGTCCAGAGAGATAGTCCTATATAAGCATGAGTGATAGCTATATGAGACGAATATCTGGATTAAAGGGGATTCAAATATTTAAATTGGAGATCACGACATCGATAATATCATAACGCAAATTGGTGTATCAAACATGCATATTCATTTGAATTTGGGCACACGTGTAATGTTATATAGTTTATCAATATTGGTGATCCATAGATTATTCAATTACAAACAATGCATGGTTTATATGCAATTAATGTCTAAACGGGATTACACTATATGTTGCGTGTGTGAAACACATTATAGATGTTTGAGAAGTAAAAAAACCGCATGAAACACACATTAATTAGAGACAGTAGGGAGGAATGCATACATTGGATTTCAACATAAAGTGGTTTCAAATATTTGAAAATACAAATTGATGGATGCAACCTTATGAATAGGTCATGCCATTTGTAAACCATATTTATGTATAAATGGTGTTGTGCTTTTGAAAGTATATATAAAAAATGATGTATATAGAATGTAATTCCAATTGAAAATGGATCCCGCCCGAAAAAAATAGAATACAAACGGGATTCGAATTGTGTTGGCACGGTAAATGTGCACTCTGCAAAATTTGAACGAAGCGGGGAAAGTCGCATTAACCGCCCGAAACCAAAATCTGCGAGATGGAAATCACTACTACCTATCCCTGCCACGCAAAGCCTATATGCTGGATTTCTATAGGTTTCGATAGGGGTAGGTTTGTAATTTCACCCAAAACGTCGATCGGTCAACCGCCCTCGATCACCCCCCGATTCATTCATACACGATGGGCGCCAAAAACAAACTCTCGTCGGCACATATTCGGTGTATGCGAGATTACCGTCCTATCCCCAACCGACTAGTGTTGCTGTGATGTAGTAGAAATTTGAAACAGGGGCTAAGTTTGTAAATTTCCTCGCATTTGAGACAAGCGCACCCTGAATACATGGTTCCCCCCTTCCTCTCTACCTCCCTTTCCCCATTCGTACTCCGTGGGCGCCAAAACACCCTCTCCACCCCACCCTCATCTGCCCGCCGCCGTCCACCACCCCATCCACCGCCGTCCTCCTCTACCATGCCGGAGCTGATACCCCGATGCTGCCGTCCATTACAAGAGATCGACCTCTCTCATCCACGGCTTCGGACCGGGATCCTTGCATCCCGTCCTCTTGCTTCATCCTCGCCGTCGTCCACCTTGCCGGCGCCGCTCCTATGACCGTCTTGTCCACCGCGCCCCGCCGCCACCGTCTACCCTCCTAGATCTGCTTCCACGCCGCTGACAGCCATCGCTACCGCGGCACCGTCAAATTCTCAGCAGATGCATACACGGCGCCGCACCAGAGGCGGTACTCTTTCGTATCTGCTCAACTTATTTATCGCAGCAAGAAAATAGATCGCCACTGCTTTACTCTGATTTCTTGTCTTGGTTGCGAAGTTGCCTTTGTCCGGTTTGCACCTTCAGATCCACCATGGCACGCTCAACACCATACTCACAATGCTTATGGTTTTCCCCTTTTATATTCCACACTAGTTAAATCACAGTAGACTAAATTTCAAAACTGGGTCAGTCGATTTTTCAGAGCTCGCCGGAGTTCGCCGGTGCGATCGAAGGGGCTCGGGTGGGTACGGTGGTTGTGGGAGGCGGTGGTGGGGCCTCTTCGAATGAAGAAAACTCGACGCGGGTGGGTGCGGGGGTGGGGGTGGCGGAGGAACACAGGTGGTGGTGCCAGTGGTTCGGCCGGCGGCCCGTGCGGTGTTCTGTATGGGAAGCACAGTATGTTCCTTGTCAAGAAGGGGAGCAGGGACATCTGCAGTCAACAGCTGATAGAGCTGGCCTGTATGTGATCGATAGGCTTTCAATTACTAGCGGCAATACAACACCGTAATTTCCAGCCAGTTCCACTTTCCCGATTTATATATCCTGGTTATGGTGTACCCCTGTTATGTACACTATGATCTGCCTAGTTGATGTGTGCTCTTGTTATCATGGTTTGGCAATAAACTCTCTATACAGTATATTATGAACCTATCATCTGCCAGCTATCCTTACTTCTGGAGCCTATTTTTTGTGTACTTGTGCCAGATTATATAAATGCACGCACCATATTACAGCACACATGAGCTCTCTCATCAGAATCCAGTGATAGCACACAAGTGTTTACAGGGGCGCCCCTATATTAGAATATCATCTGCATTACAAAGATAATCTCACAACTATTTATGTTTTCATGGTTCTCAGATATTATATGCAATTACAGTGAATATCAGAATCCGCGCATCAGAAGAATATTGTGGAACACTGCAATCACTTACAAAATTGGCAGCAAGGCATTGAGTGCCATTTTGGAAGCAATGAAACTCGTACGCTCCCCACCTGTTGATTCTTGTTCAGAATATCATCCTAATGACTATTCTAACCTCGAGGAGTCAAAGCAGATGGCCTGTCCTGTTCACCCATCAGGGTGCATGTTCTAATTTGGCAAGGTTTTATTGATTCCGCGTATCTTGCATATGTTGTCTTGCATTTCTTCTACTTTGTTGCACCGCCATCAGCTTAGTTTACTCATCATATATGTCAAGATGCCATTCCCATCCATTATCAATACATATTCCATCTGTCATCATACCATGTTTTTTTCACTCAAATGTTGTTCTTGTGCATCAGACATCAAAAAGGAAGAGGGTGATTGCCGAACCTGAAGGAGCACTAGCAAAGTCCTTGAAAAACGTGGTGGTGCCGGAGAAATCAGACAGCACCCCACTTATATTGGATGTACAACCAGTGACACAAAACGTAGGACCGACTCCAGCAGACTGTACCCATACTTCACTGGCCACACCACTAGCCCCACCACACAGGACCTGCACTCTAGCAAAAGGTATAGCGATTTCATTTGCCATAGCACCAGCTGTACCACAGAAAAATCCCACTCTAGCAAAAAGTACAGCAAGTCCACTGGCCGAAGACCTATCCCAACTGCAGAGACGGCCAATTCCTGCAGATTGGAACCCCATTCCATTTATTCCCAGTTTAAAAGACAATGCTTTCAATGTTGTTAGGGACTACGTGCATATATTCCCATCATGGAAAGATTATTGTGAAGACAAACACCTTTTTCACATCTTCCTGTCCAACTTACGTGTAAGTGCTATTATTCATGGTTATTATTCCTGTTTTCTGCTGATTGAACATATCAATGATTTACATTACATTGTTGTAACTAGGCGAGGGTCAATCTGGATAGTCATGACGAGCAAAGCTTGCTTCTGCTTTTCAAGGAAGCATTGCAGCAGTATCGGTGTTACGTGAGGAAATCACACTTTGATGGCAAGTATATAAACGAATTTCCGGTGAAGTCTCATGTGCTAAATTTAGAAGACATTGAATGGAAAAACCTTGTTATGCACTGGTCTCGTTCCCAGGATGAGGTACTATCTATAAAATCACATGACAATTTGAACTTCTACTTTTCCGCATGTGCCTTACGGATCTTTTTTGCAGGAAATATGCTCGAAGAAGAATTCCGGTTTGACAAGAACGACAGGATATCGCAAATATGCTGCCCACTGCTTTGCTCTTGTTAGTACCTATTGTCCTGTATCACTGTACTTGCATACATACCTGGTTCATTATGTGATAGCAGTATGCATGATAGCTTGCTTATCAATTGTTCGCTCCAAATTATCTGATTTGTATGAATGGTTACATTAGTGTAGAATATATCCAATGCCAATGTTTTTTAGCTCTGCATTGTTCTTGTAAGTACGTGTTGTCCTTTATCAGTGTACTTATAATGACAGGTAGTTGTTCATGTACCATCACTCTGCAGCTTATTTTCCTTTGCCCTCCATTTTCTACACATCAGATCTATATTTACTCTTACCATAAGGTTGCTACTGAAGAAGTTTAGCTGTGCATTGCTCTTGGCTGTACCTTTTGCCTGTATCGCTGCACTTACATTTATAGCTACTTGGTTATGTAGCATCACTCTTCATCTTATCTTAAATATTCTCCATTTTTTCGTATATTATCACATCTATATTTACTCTTAACAAAATGTAGAATAAAGGCAATGCTTTTGAAGAAGATTCTGTGGTAAACTTCTTGAATTGCCCCCCCCCCCCATCAGCATGGACAAGGCCTTTATAGAGCCTGTCTTCACCAATAATGTAAGTTTGTCCATCTCAAGCCTTCAAACTTTGTTGTGTACATTTTGTTAGGCATGACTACAACAGCTGTTTATTTTTGGTGTTTGCATCAAATTGCTTGTTTAAAGTTTATTATATGTAGTTCATAAACAAAAGTTTGTCCTTTCTCAATTTAAGTTTTCAGTTGTACAACCAAGTTCCTTCTTCATACCATGTAAATTAAACTATACAGAGCAAGTGATCTTATTTTGCAATGCATGTATGCTTCTGTTCTTCATCCGTAATCCAGTGGTGTGGTGAACCTACCCACTACAGCACAATGTCATATTCTGCAATGTCTTAACTATGAACAATGTCATATCATTCTACTATTATTTAAACCTTCTCTTTATTTGCCAATCTGAAAAGGTATAAATTGACAACACACTAACCATTGATAGTTATGAGTTCTTGATCTGTAATCTAGTGGTGTCGTGAAGCTGCCAACTCCTTCACAATGTCATTTCCTGCCATGTCTTGACCTGAACAATACCATATTGTGTTAAAGCAAATTTAAAGTGTGTCACTTTATTCGTCAGTAAGAAATGTGATGAATTGTCAGCACTGATACTTTTTATGTGCAAAACCTGTCATCTGTCTGCTTGTTTATCTTTCAGAGTGAGGAAGATATAAGTGTTGAACAAGCGCAGTCTCAGCATCTTGCTCAGCTACTTGCACTGCAGCTCCCCAGTAGGGCTAACCTTTCTTGAACTCTATTGAAGTGCTGTTAGTTTTGTATATTATTTTGTCGGCGTGTTTATTTGCACTGGTGGCGATCTTTGATGCCCAGTGTATGTAATCTACTGTCTGCTTGTGCTTTATTATCATAGTGGCGAAATTTGATGCCCAGTGGATGTAATATGCCATAATTTCTTTATTGTATAGTCTAGGTTTTTTCTTATTCACGATGCTGCAGTTATTTTACTGTATATATATCATGTCTTCGCGGTAAACCGGCCAAACCGTAAAATTACGGTACATAATCGGGCCGTCATGCAATCACGATGTAGGTTGGGTCTGAAAATGCCGAACAACTCACAGGCCGGCAGCACAAAATGAACCCCGGCCCATGATTGTGCGAATCAAATCATGGGCTTTTAACTGGCCAAAAAATTGTCTCGGTCCTTGTTTGGCCCAATCAGATATCGGCTGCCAGCAGGCCGGATGCAAACCGGGTCGTAGTTAGGCCCAACTATATGACGGGCTTTTAACAGGCTGAAATTAATATAGGGCCAAAATGTTAAACGGGCCCTTAACAGGGCAAAACTAATATCAGGCCGAATTACTAAGTGGGCCTTTAGCAAGTGGGCCCAAAAGCATAGTGTCCAGTTGACGGGCCGAATCTGATATGGGCCATAATTGAGCCCAAAGCCTCTTAAAGGGACGAACCTGATCTGGGCCGTAATTTGGCCCAGAACGTGGTAGGCCTTTAACGGGCCGGATCTCATATGGGCCACTATTAGGCCCGGAGCGTGGCAGGCCATTAATGGACCGGATCAAATATGGGCCGGCATTTGGCCCAAAACATGGCAGGCAGTTAATGGGCTGGCCTACTAGGGTCCTCAAAATCTTGTGGGCCTATAGATGGGCCGGCCCATTAATGTCGGCAAAATCTTGTGGGCCTTTACCTGGCCCAGCCGATTACGGCACACAAAAATCTTGTGGGCCTTTACCTGGGCCGGCCCATTATGGCCCGCAAAATCTTGTGGGCCTTTAGCTGGGCCAACCCATTATGGTTCGCAAAATCTCGTGGGCCTTTAGCTGGGCCGGCCCATGATGGTCCGCAAAATCTTGTGGGCCTTTAGTTGGGCCGACCCATTTAAACTTGTTGGGTCGTGCCACGTGTCGACGTATCATAGGCGCCTTTTGTCCAGTGAGTGGATGACATTTGTCCCGACGATGAGCCGACACGTGTTTCCTCTAGCCAATGATGATTTTACACGTGGAAAATACCCATTGGTCGGGGCTGTTAACGGGTTATCGGATCCAAAACGCGACCCGATAGCTTAACAGCGTTCCGTTACGGTGGATGCCACGTGTCGGTCACCCTTGACGAAAGCACTTCTGTGACACGCGATTTATCGTCATGGAAGTGGACACTTCCGTGATGATAATTTTGGTAATGTCATGGAACACTTCTACGACAACACAGGTATGACTATCTTGATTCTGTCATAAATTTGTCATGGATGTACATGCATGACAAAAAAAGCGACCTACTGTGACAAACACGTATCATCACGGAAGTGTATTTTTTGTAGTGCCCCCTGGGCGCGCACTCCTGCCTCGTGGCCGCCTCGCGGAGTTCCATACTTCAACTCCAAGTCTTCTGGTTTGCTTTCGGTCCAAGAAAGATTATCACAAAGGTTTCATTCCGTTTGGATTCCGTTTGGTATTCCCTTTCTACGAAACTCTAAAATAGGCAAAAAAACAGAAACTAGCACTAGGCCTCCGGTTAATAGGTAGTCCCAAAAATAATATAAAAGAGCATATTAAAGCCCATTAAACATCCAAAACATATAATATAATAGCATGGAACAATCAAAAATTATAGATACATTGGAGACGTATCAAATAATTGTTATTTGGTGCAAACTTTGAGCATGAACATTATATCTGGATCTTTTTTATTGCGAGACGGTTATTCATTTAAATCAGAGAATAATGGTTGTTCTATTTATACAAGTAATATCTTTTATGGTCATGCACCCTTGATGAGTGGTCTATTCTTGTTGAATCTCGATCGTAGTGATACACATATTCATAATATTGATGCCAAAAGATGCAAAGTTGATAATGATAGTGCAACATACTTGTGGCACTGTCGTTTAGGTCATATTGCTGTAAAGCGCATGAAGAAATTCCACGCGGATGGACTTTTGGAAACACTTGATTCTGAATCATTTGATACTTGTGAACCATCCATCATGGTAAAGATGACTAAAACTCCGTTCTCTGGAACAATGGAGCGAGCTAATGACTTATTGGGAATAATACATACCGATGTATGTGGTCCGATGAGTGTTGAGGCACGCGGAGGGTATCTTCATTTTCTGACCTTCACCGATGATTTGAGTAGATATGAGTATATCTACTTGACGAACATAAGTATGAGATATTTGGAAAGTTCAAAGAATTTCAGAGTGAAGTGGAGAATCATCGTAATAAGAAAATAAAGTTTCTATGATCTGATAACAGAGGCGAATATTTGAGTTACGGGTTTGGCCTTCATTTAAATAATGTGGAATTGTTTCACAACTCACGCCACGTGGAACACCACAGCATAATGGTGTGTCCGAATGTCATAACCGTACTTTATTGGAAATGGTGCATTCTATGATGTCTCGTACTGATTTACCACTATCGTTTTGGGGTTATGCATTAGAGACAAATGCATTCATGTTAAATAGGGCACCGACTAAATCCTTTGAGATGACACCGTATGAACTATGGTTTGGCAAGAAACCTAATCTGTCATTTCTTAAAGGTTGGGGTTGCGACAATTATGTCAAAAGGCTTCAGCCTGACAAGCTCAAATCCGATTCGGAGAAGTGCGTCTTCATAGGATACCCTAAGGAAACAATTGGGTACACCTTCTACCACAGATCGAAGGCAAGATCTTTGTTGCCAAGAATGGAATATTTCTAGAGAAGGAGTTTGTCTCGAAAGAACAGAGTGAGAGAAAGTGGAACTTGATGTGGTAATCGTACCTTCTCTCGAATTGGAAAGTAGCACATCGGAGAAATCCGTTCCCGTCATGCCTACACCAACTAGAGAGGAAGCTAATGATGACTGTCATGAAACTTCAGATCAAGTTATTACTGGACCTCGTAGGTCGAACATAGCATGTTGTGATCCAGAGTGGTATGGTAATCTTGTTCTGGAAGTCATGTTACTAGACCATGGAGAACCTACGAACTGTGAAGAAGCTATGATGAGCCCAGATTCCGATAAATGGCTTGAGACCATGAAATCTGAGATAGGGTCCATGTATGAGAACAAAGTGTGGAGTTTGGTGGACTTGCCCGATGATTGGCAAGCCATTGAGAATAAATGGATCTTCAAGAAGAAGACAGACGCTGATGGTAATGTCACCATCTACAAAGCTCGACTTGTCGCAAAAGGTTTTCGACAAGTTCAAGGGTTTGACTACGATGAGACCTTCTCACCCGTAGCGATGCTTAGTCAGTACGAATCATGTTAGCAATGCCACATTTTGTAATTATGAAATCTGCCAAATGGATGTCAAAACTGCATTCCTTAATGGATTTCTTAAAGAAGAGTTGTATATGATGCAACCAGAAGGTTTTGTTGATCCTAAAGGTGCTAAGCAAATGGTTTTATACAGACTTGTGGTGAAGGACCAAGGATATGCTTCCCGTTTATGGAGGTGAAGAAGAGCTCGTCGTAAATGGTTACATCGATGCCAGCTTCGACACTGATCTGGATGACTCTAAGTCACAAACTGGATACGTGTTTATATTGAATGGTGGAGCTATCAGTTTGTGCAGTTCCAAGCAGAGCATCGTGGTGGGATCTACGTGTGAAGCAGGGTATATAGATGCTTTGAAAACAGTGCATGAAGGACTACATATCCGATCTAGGTGTAATACCTAGTGCATCTGGTCTAATGAAAATCTTTTGTGACAACACTGGAGCAATTGCCTTGGCGAAGGAATCCAGGTTTCACAAAATAACCAAACACATCAAGAGACACTTCAGCTCCATTCGTTAAAAGGTCAAGCATGGAGACATACAATTTTGCAAAATACATACAGATCTGAATGTAGCAGACCCATTGAGATTAGCTCGTTGATCAAAGATGGTTAAGGTTTCCTAACCATAGACATGTGTTGCCATTTGATAACAAGACTAGACTAGCTCATGATCAACACCAAGACTCCATGGGTGTTAGATTCATTACAATGTAATATAGATTATTGACTCTAGTGCAAGTGGGAGACTGAAGGAAATATGCCCTAGAGGCAATAATAAAGTTGTTATTTTATATTTCCTAATTCATGATAAAGGTTCATTATTCATGCTAGAATTGTATTGATCGGAAACTTAAATACATGTGTGAATACATAAACAAATAATGTGTCCCTAGTAAGCCTCTACTAGACTAGCTCGTTGATCAAAGATGGTTAAGGTTTCCTAACCATAGACATGTGTTGCCATTTGATAACAAGATCACATCATTAGGAGAATGATATGATGGATAAGACCCATCTAGTAGCTTAGCATATTAATCGTTCAGTTTATTGATGTTGCTTTCTTAATGTCAAATACATACTCCTTCGACTATGAGATTATGCAACTCCCGAATAACGGAGGAATACCTTGTGTGCTATCAAACATCACAACGTAACTAGGTGATCGTAAAGATGCTCTACAGGTATCTCCGAAGGTGTTAGCGGAGTTGGCATAGATCAAGATTAGGATTTGCCACTCCAAGTATCGGAGAGGTATCTCTGGGCCCTCTCGGTAATACACATCATAAGAAGCCTTGCAAGCAAAGTGACTAATGAGTTAATTGCAAGAAGATGTATTATGGAATGATTAAAGAGACTTGCCGATAACTTGATTGAACTAGGTATGAAGATACCAACGATCAAATCTCGGGCAAGTAACAGACCGATGGACAAAGGGAATTACGTATGTTGTCATAACGGTTCGACCGTTAATGATCTTCGTAGAATATGTAGGAACCAATATGGTCAACCCGGTTCCGCTATTGGTTATTGACTAGAGAGGTGTCTCGGTAATGTCTACATAGTTCTCGAACCCGTAGGGTCCGCATGCTTAACGTTCGTTGACGATATAGTGTTATATGAGTTATATGATTTGGTGACCGAATGTTGTTCGAAGTCCCGGATGAGATCACGGACATGACGAGGAGTCTCTAAATGGCCGAGAGGTAAATATTGATATATTAGACGATGGTATTCGGACATCGGATGTGTTTCAGAGTGTACCGGGTAGTCATCGGAGTACCCGAGGGGGTACCGGACACCCCCGTGAGGATAGTGGGCCTACTGGGCCATTAGAGGGGAACACACCAGCCCACAAGGGGCTACCTCACCCCCATGGCAGCCTCCCAAGTGGGGGAAATTAAAGGGGGAATTCGACCTCCCCCCTTCCCTCTTCCCCCTTTCCTTTCCCCCTCCGACATAATGGCAGGGGGGCACGGCCAAGGGCAGGAGCCCAAGTAGGATTCAAACTTACTTGGGTCGCCCCTTTGCCTCTCCCCTCTCCCTCCCACCTATATATATACATATATATATATATATATATATATATATAGCATAACACAACATTGTCTTAGCTGTGTGCGGCGCCCCCCTCCACTGTTTACACCATCGGTCATATTTTTGTAGTGCTTAGGCGAAGCCCTGCGGTGATATATTCACCATCACCGTCACCATGCCATCGTTCTGCTGGAACTCATCCACTACATCGCCGTCTTGCTGGATCAAGAAGGCAGAGGACGTCACCAAGCTGAACATGTGTTGAACGCGGAGGTGTTGTACATTCGGTACTCGATTGATTGGAGCGCGAAGAAGTTCGACCACATCAACCGCGTTAACAAATGCTTCTGCTTACAGTCTACGAGGGTACATAGACACACTCTCCCCTCTCGTTGCTATGCATCTCCATGGATAGATCTTGCGTGTGCATAGATTTTTTTTGTTTTCCATGCAACGTTTCCCTACACTCATGACCCAACATACAAAGTCATACAAGCAACAAGCCAAAGCAGAAACCTATTTGGGCATAGACAGCTGAAAAGAAAGAAGGCTAGGAAGCTTGTCTATCTACAAGACCCTCCATAGGAGCTAGACCTCTGTCTGGGATTCCTAAGCTAATCGTCGAAGCCCACGTGGAACTACTAGTGAGACTGAAGTCTCCTCCGCAAAAACATAAATTAAGCAAATGTGAGTACAAATGTATACAGCAATACTAACATTAGAACTAACCACTGATGCATCACTATCAATAATGGGGTGGTGGAGTTTAACCGCAGCAAGCCAGCTTTGACTCAGTGGCTATCTTTGTACTACGATTATCAGTAATTTCTTTGAGGTGAGAAAGCGCACACGAGTCCACATATTCTCCACATCAATACACCACAATGGATCCTCTCCCGTCTCCCTACGAGAAGGCCATCCATAGCACTCACATTTATCTTGTGCATTTTAGAGTATCCACTTCAAGTTGTCTATGAACAATGTTTGCTTTCCAAGTAGTCCATATCTGAGGACGCGATTATCCGAATAGATCATATTACCCTGCAGGGGTGTACTTCTTCACACACACACTCTCACCACTTACCACCATATACACATCATGTATCCTGGCAACCTTCAAGCGGAATCGTGGCAAGGGTGTCGGCCACAACCTGACTAACCATGTAAGACTCTAGTCCAGGTTTATCGCCTATCTGAGAACTGGCCCGTAACGGAAGTCCGGCCGAAGTTTCCATCATGGCCTCAAATGATGTGTGCAGGGTTCCCATGTCCACCTCGGCGGACATACTGCGCTTGGTACACTAGCCATGGTGCCTACCATAACAAAGCCTACCCCTCCGGTCGGTGCTAAGTACGGCCCCCAACACATCCTACAAACAACATAAACTAGTTGCAACTCCTGGAGAGAGATCAAGGCGATTAATTAGTTGAGAGAGCTTGGACCGCCTGGAGCCCAATGTGTGGTAGTAATTGTTCTTGGATCACAAACATGGAACTCGGTTCCAGGGGACGGTTCCAATGAGACAACCCACCATGTACTCCTACATGGCCTCTCATCACTACCTTTACCAAATCATATTCACACACTTAGCTCACACACAATAGGACATGAACACAACCATTCCAATTCATTGCCCAGAAGGACAGACCCGACGCAACTCCAAGCATAGCAGGCATAACAAGCAAGCATGGATTAGTAGTCACAACACGGCTCAAACAGTTCCTACTAATGCTAGAGGGTTTTAACTATTTAATGTGGCAAAGACAGGTCATGCAGAGGAATGGGTTCAACTACCGAGAACAGGTAGCAGTTGAATCGCGGTTGTCCTAATGCAATAAAAAAGAGCAAGAGTGAGAGAGTGGCATTGTTGGAATGCTCAAAGGGTGTTTGCTTGTGTGGCACTTCTAAAGATAGTACCGCTCTTCATTGGTGTCAACGATCATAATGTCGGAATCATCTTCTACCGAGAAGGAAGAAAAACCGACAAGCAAAGGCACACCGCTCAATTCAATGCACAATCAATTAATGATATGACATGTTAAGGTACTCAATTCACCTAATGCAATAGTTAGTCATCTTAGTTGAAGCGGAATTCAAACATATAGCAAATTCCATCTCCAAAACTGGTTATCACAAATTCCATAATTATGAATTGTCCTAGTTGGTGATGTTAACTTGCTCAAACATGCCTGAACATGGAATAAAATATTCTTTGGATTTTCTGATCATTTTTCATATATAAACTATTTTCATTCAAGTTATAGATTATTTTCTATGAATTTAACAAGTTTAGAGTATTTTTGTAATTCAAAAATCATTTCTGAAATTCAAATACAACAAATACTTTCGTTACACAATGTTGTGCCAGCCATAGTCAATGACAGGTGGGGTCAGTCAAACGTGACGTGGCCGTGGTCAAACCGGACGATGGGGCCACTAGGTTAATTAATTATAGTAACCATTTTAGTTAGCCGGTTAAACTAATTAGCAGGGCCCACTAGTCCGTGACCTAGGGTTAAACTAATAGGATAATTAGACTAATCTAATTCGGCCACGACATCGGATTAACTCCGGTGATGACCGGAGCACGATAGTGTTGGTCGTCTGGCTGTTTCCGGCGACAGGAGCAAACATGCTTGGGCTATTCGGGGTTAAGCGACTCAGTGCGTCGGAGGGTGGCAGCGGCATGAGCTGGGGTGGCCGGAGCTCCACGGAAGCGAGCTCATGGCGACGGCTGGAGCACGACCTCGAGCGGGTGTAGGGATGCGGGCCATGGGAGGCTCCCCAAAGGGATCACCGGGCTCCTGGTGAGGCTGGGAGCATGATGACGCACTCGGGCGTGACCGAGGCACGATAAAATGACAACGGTGACAAGGACGCCGAAGGTGAGCTCACAGTCACTTGCAGTGATGCCTACATAGTGAGATTGAGCACGAGGAAGGAGGGGAAACAGAGGGAAGCTCATGGAGAAACTGCATGGATGGTCAGCGGGCGCGGGGATGGTCGAAGCGAGGTGAATTGACAAGCGGCATCCGGTGGCCGCGGGCGAGGAAGAAGAGGTGGGCATCGCCTTGAGGGCTCCTTAGCTCAAATCCATCAGTGAATGATGACCCACAAGTATAGGGGATCAATCGTAGTCCTTTCGATAAGTAAGAGTGTCGAACCCAACAAGGAACAGAAGGAAATGACAAACGGTTTTCAGCAAGGTATTCTCTGCAAGCACTGAAATTATAAGTAATGAGTAGTTTGATAGCAAGATAATTTGTAACGAGCAAGTAACGATAATGGTAACAAAAGTGCAGGGATGTAGCCCAATCCTTTTGAGGCAAAGGTCAAGCCAGAACAGTCTCTTATGATAAGCAAAGCGTTCTTGAGGGTACATGGGAATTTCATCTAGTCACTTTCATCATGTTGGTTTGATTTGTGCTCGCTACTTTGACAATTTGATATGTGGGTGGACCGGTGCTTAGGTGATGTTCTTACTTGAACAAACCTCCTACTTATGATTAACCCCCTCGCAAGCATCCGCAACAACAAGAGAAGTATTAAGATAAAATCTAACCATAGCATTAAACTTTTGGATCCAAATCAGTCCCTTACGGAATAGCGCATAAACTAGGGTTTAAGCTTCTTTCACTCTCGCAACCCATTATCTAATAACTACTCCACAATGCATTCCCTTAGGCCCAAATATGGTGAAGTGTCATGTAGTCGGTGTTCACATGACACCACTAAGGGAATCACAACATACATTGTCGGATTTCGGGTTCCGGCAAAACCCTTGAGGTTCGAACACTGGGGTGCGCACAAAGATCGCTTCCCCTCTCCAGCTCGCACTCGACACGATCTCACGGCCTAGCTCGACGAACCCAAAGAATGGGAGACATAAGATTTATAATGGTTCGGGCCACCATTGTGGTGTAATACCCTACTCCAGTGTGGTGTGGTGGATTGCCTCTTGGGCTCAGGATGAACAGTTACAAGGGAAGAACAACCTCCTCGGGAGAGGTGTTCTTGTGCTTGGCGAACTTGTGTGGTTGGGGATGATCTGGATCTGGATGAGCCGATCCCCCCTATGGTGGTGGCTAGTCCTATATATAGAGGCCCTGGTCCTCCTCCGAAATATTGAGCGGGAAGGGATCCCACAGCGGCCAAATTCGAAGGGAGACAACTAGTACAAGTTATCCTGACAAAAGTAGTCTTCGCCTGCTAAAGGCTCTGGTGGTGACGCCGTCTTGGGCTCCACGGTGACCTCTGTCCTGCTGTCCTGCTGGTCTTGGTCTTGCTTCACCAATATGGAAACCTTTGCCTGATGCCTCGGGACTCCTCGCCTGTGCTTGCCTCTTTAGCACCAAAGAGGAAACAAGGACACTACGCGCGCTGGTGCCCGCCTGGCTCCAGTCGTCATGGCTTGCGTCACAGGAACCTTGCGAGGTGTCCCTTGCCTTGATCTCTCTGCTCCTTGCGAGCCATCATGGTGAGGCCGACCCTGAGGAGGTCTTGTGTTGTCCGCCTCGCGAGGCTTGGCCCCTCGCAAGGGTCTTGAGTGTTTGCTGGTGAAGATGGACCGTACAGGGCCGCTGGGGGAGCCATGCTATGGGCTGCAGGCAGGAAAGTCTAGGGACCCCCATTCCCAGGACGCCGACAGTAGCCCCCGGGCCCAAGGCGCACTCGGGCTTGGCTTCGAGGCGAAGCCAAAGG
This sequence comes from Triticum aestivum, assembly GCF_018294505.1. Lineage (NCBI taxonomy): Eukaryota > Viridiplantae > Streptophyta > Magnoliopsida > Poales > Poaceae > Triticum > Triticum aestivum. Next base: position 451,925,743 of record NC_057800.1, read on the forward strand.
GCAAGTGCGGAGTGCCACGGGCCCCAACAGCCTGCAGCACTGGTTGATGCGTGGCGATTGATTGGACGTGGGCGTCTCCGCTTCCCCACGCCGCCTCGGCAACTGCCCGATTTGACGCGTCCTTGCTGCATGCAGAAAAAGATCATTATTACCTTAGGTCATGGAGGCCAGCGGTTGGCCTCCCCTTGGCTATAAATGGGAGGGGGAGGAGCCCTCGTCACCCATCTCTTCCTTTGCTTCTCCCGCTTCTTCTTCTTCCTTGCTCCACTGCCGGCAGCGACACCCATGGCACCTGTGAAGAGGCTCTCGGCTGCGAAGAAAGGGAAGCCTCGCCAGGAGGGTCCTGGCTCACCACCGCCAAAGAGGGGGCACGGCCGTCCCCACAAGCACACTGCGACTCCTACCGCGGCCCCTCTCAGCCGCGGTGGCATCTCTTCGGGTGGTGGCAGCCGCCTAGGTCGTGGCAGTCCTGTTGATGAGGTGAGGAGTCCCGTGCTTGCGTGGCCTCCTCGGCCGTGCTTCCATTCGACGGAGGTGATGCCAGAGTTCATCGTGTGGTCAGAGAATCCGGCTGGCACTTGGCTTCAGCTCCCGCGATTCTTTGTCCGTGAACTGCCGTCCGCAGGTCCAGGCGGTCTCTGGCTGCAGGCGGACGGTTGCTGCAGCAGGGCTTCGTGGGTCGCGGTGGAAGTCTCCACCACGGGCAACGCGGTCCTGGCCCGCAGTTGGCAGACGTTCGCCCGCGCGTGCGGGCTGGGCAGGCGGTGCGCCCTCCACTTCAAGTACGACGGCGACACGACCCTCTTTGTGAGGGTATTTGGGGAAGATGGTCGCCGCGTCGGGTGCTGCCCCGAGGACAACAACGGCGATGAGGTGCTCGGCCTTGGCGATGGCCGTGACGAGGAGGAAGGCGGCTTCATCCTCGGCACTGGCCATGGCTCATCCAACTACGGCGAATCCTCTTCCGGCAACAGCTCCAGTAGTGGCGGCTACGACCAACCGCCACACTGCCGCGCTTGCTTCGAAGGCGGCAGTGGGTCGACTCGCCGCCGTGCTCCGGTGAGGCGCGAGGAGGGGTCTGGCTGAGCTCAGGAGAGCGCCGCGGGCCCGTCCTCGCAACCTGCTACGGGAGCGCGTTCCGCTTTTGTTTCGTTTTTCCTTTACTTCCTGCATTAAGAGAGAGACAAGTATGGGGCCCTGTTGGGGCATGCACAATTATGATTTCTAAGTGGTTGTGCTATGTTTATCATTCCTATGTTGTGTTGCACCGTCATGTTTTATGTATGCATGTAGGAATAACTTAGCTTGATGCGCCTGAAGTAGATTCCGCCTCGTGAGACGCGCGTTCCCCAATGCCTGACGAGGCCTCCTGTGCTCGAAAGGCGCCTGAGAACTGCAAAAATTCGCTAGGAAATTCTTATCCTTCTGGATCCTGGTCGAAGGCACTGCCGGTCATGACCCAGTGCTTTGCATCGCGGTACCCGGGGGGCATGGATTGAGAGGAGTGCACCAGCTTGCGAACTCGAGTGAGAGTGCCTCGCGAAAGACAGGAACATGAATACGCTCATGAGGGCACATGTCCAGCCCCCTCGCGAGGCATGCGAGGAAGAGTACAGGTCAAAAAATGAGGAACAGAGAGCAGAAAGGAGGCAAAAAGGCCATGGAACCAGGCCAGCAAGGAACACCAGAAAGCAAATTCTTACTAAAGAGGGGTGAACCAACTTCAGAAAGCAAATGAAAAGCTGCGTCCGGCACCTAGTCTAGTCTTCTTGTCTTCTCACCAGCGCGGAGCTAAGTGCTGCCACTAGGCGTGGGAGGGAGCCCCCAAGGCCCGAGGGTGGCACTCCTGAGACTCCGGGGCGTGTACATCCCCACTCATTATTACGTGAGAGTGTCACAAGCGGAGATTCTTCATAGGCACTGGGCCTTGCTTCACAGGCGTTGGGCCTTGCTTCATGGTAGAACTTCTGGAGGTGCTGGATGTTCCAGGCGTTCTGGATGGGGATCCCGTCTTGCGTCTCCAGGCGCGCGGCGCCAGGCCTAGAGACGTGGGCGACCCGAAACGGGCACTCCCACATGGGCGAGAGCTTATGCAGCCCTTCCCTGGAGAGCACCCGCCTCAGGACAAGACCACCCACCTTGAGCGTCCTGGAGCGGACTCTACAGCAGTGGTACCGCCACAGCGCCTGCTGGTACCTCACAGCTCGGAGCGAGGCTTCATGGCGGTGTTCCTCCCCCAGCACGAGATCCATCCCCCGCATGGCGTCCTACTGCGTTTCATCAAATGCTAGGACACGCACGGAGCGATGCTTGACCTTGTGTGGGAGAACCGCTTCTGCTCCGTAGACGAGGAAGAACGGGGTCTCGCCTGTGGGCCTGGTGGCGGTGGTGCGGGTGGACCACAACACGGACTGAAGCTCATCGTGCCAGCCCCTGCCACAGGCCTCGAGCATCTTCTTAAAGGTCCTGGTCTTCAGACCCATTAGGACTTCCGCATTGGTTGTTTAGCCTGGCCGTTGCTCCTGGGGTGCGCCACGGAGGCGTAGCAGATCTGCATTTCAAGGTTAGCACAATATGTTTTAAAGAGATTGCTAGTGAACTGTGAGGCGTTGTCGGTGATGATGCGATTAGGGACCCCAAATTGGCTTACGAGGCTCTTGATGAACTTGACTGCTGACCCAGCTGGGATGGTGCGGACGGCTTCCACTTCCGCCCACTTGGTGAATTTGTTGATGGCGACGTAGAGGTAGCGGGTGATAACCCACAAGTATAGGGGATCGCAACAGTTTTCGAGGGTAGAGTATTCAGCCCAAATTTATTGATTCGACACAAGGGGAGCCAAAGAATATTCTCAAGTATTAGCAGCTGAGTTGTCAATTCAACCACACCTGGAAACTTAATATTTGCAGCAAGGTATTTAGTAGCAAAAGTAATATGATAGTAGTGATAACGGTAGCAAAAGTAATATTTTTGGTTTTATAGTGATTGTAACAGTAGCAGCGGAAAAGTAAATAAGCGAAGAACAATATATGAAAAGCTCGTAGGCATTGGATCGGTGATGGAGAATTATGCCGGATACGATTATTCATGCAACAGTTATAACATAGGGTGACATAGAACTAGCTCCAATTCATCAATGTAATGTAGGCATGTATTCCGAATATAGTCATACGTTCTTATGGAAAAGAACTTGCATGACATCTTTTGTCCTACCCTCCCGTGGTAGCGGGGTCCTATTGGAAACTAAGGGCTATTAAGGCCTCCTTTTAATAGAGTACCGGACCAAAGCATTAACACATACTAAATACATGAACTCCTCAAACTACGGTCATCACCAAGAGTGGTCCCGATTATTGTCACTTCGGGGTTGTGAAACGTCTCCAATTTATCTATAATTTTTGATTGCCCCATGCTATTATATTATCTATTTTTGATGTTAATGGGCTTTATTTTACACTTCTATATCATTTTTGGGACTAACCTACTAACCAGAGGCCCAACACAAATTGCTGTTTTTTTGCCTATTTTAGGGTTTCGAAGAAAAGGAATATCAAACGGAGTCCAAATGGAATGAAACCTTCGGGAACGTGATTTTCTCAACAAACGTGATCCAGGAGACTTGGAGTGGCCGTCAAGAAACAAGGGAGGAAGGCACGAGGCAGGGGGCCCGCCTACCCCCCTGGGCACACCCTCCACCCTCGTGGGCCCTCCGTTGCTCCACCGACGGACTTCTTCCTCCTATATATATCCACATACCCCCCCCCAAACATCCAAGAGAACCACGAAAACCCAATTCCACCGCCAGAGGGGGCATTGATCACGAAGGGCCTCTACATCAACTCCATGGCCTCTCCGGTGATGTGTGAGTAGTTTACTTTAGACCTACGGGTCCATAGTTATTAGCTAGATGGCTTGTTCTCTCTCTTTGGATCTCAATACAAAGTTCTCCTCGATTTTCTTGGAGATCTATTCGATGTAATCTTCTTTTGTGGTGTGTTTGTCGAGATCCGATGAATTGTGGGTTTATGATCCAGATTATCTATGAACAATATTTGATTCTCCTCCGAATTCTTTTATGTATGATTGGTTTATGTTTGCAAGTCTCTTCGAATTATCAGTTTGGTTTGGCCTACTAGATTGATCTTTCTTGCAATGGGAGAAGTTCTTAGCTTTGGGTTCAATCTTGCAGTGTTCGATCCCAGTGACAGAAAGGGAACCAATACGTATTGTATTGTTGCCATCGAGGATAACAAGATGGGGTTTATATTCATATTGCATGAGTTTATCCCTCTACATCATGTCATCTTCCTTAAAGCATTACTCTGTTCTCTTGAACTTAATACTCTAGATGCATGCTGGATAGCGGTCGATGTGTGGAGTAATAGTAGTAGATGTAGGCAGGAGTCGGTCTACTTGTCTCAGACGTGATGCCTATATACATGATCATACCTAGATATTCTCATAACTATGCTCAATTCTATCAATTGCTCGACAGTAATTCATTTACCCATCGTAATACTTATGCTCTTGAGAGAAGCCACTAGTGAAACCTATGGCCCCCGGGTCTATCTTCCATCATATTAATATTCCAATACTTAGTTATTTCCTTTGCCTTTATTTTACTTTGCATCTTTATTTCTCTTTATAATAAAAATACCAAAAATATTATCTTATCATATTCCAATACTTAAGTGACCAAGAAGGGCTTGACAACCCCTTTGTCGCGTTGGTTGTGAGGTTCTTATTTGTTTGTGTAGGTGCGTGGGACTTGTGCGTGATCTCCTACTGGATTGATACCTTGGTTCTAAAAAACTGAGGGAAATACTTACGCTGCTTTACTGCATCACCCTTTCCTTTTCAAGGGAAAACCAACGCAGTGCTCAAGAGGTAGCAAGAAGGATTTCTGGTGCCATTGCCGGGGAGAATCGCGCCAAGTCAAGTCAAGATTTGACTCCCACAACGAGTCATTTCTGGTGCCATTACCAAGTCAAAACATACCAATTACCCATCACAAACTCTTATCCCTTGCATTACATTATTTGCCATATGCCTCTCGTTTTCCTCTCCCCCACTTCACCCTTGCCGTTTTATTTGCCCTTCTTCTGCTCGTCTTTCCATTTGCTTTGATGTCTTACTTGGTTCGTTTGGTTGGAATAGTTGTTTATTTATTACTAAACAGAGAACCTAAACATCTATGGATCCTCATCCACTTGCTAATCTTTTTAAGAGATCAAATTATGATGAACCATTTGCTAGTGTGTTTTGTGCACTAGATTATCTTTATGAAGTTTTGCTTGAAATTCGTGAATCTAGAAATTGTGATAAAGTACTTTATGGAGTGATTCATGATGAATCTTTGAATAAAGAGCAAGATTGCAATGATGATAGTATAAATTCTATTAATGTCAATTGTTCTTACAATATGCAAAACCCTAAGATTGGGGATGCTAGCTTTGCTATGTCTACTACTTGTTGCAATGATCCTGATCGGGGTGATTCTTCTTTTGATCTTGAAAATTTATTTAAGCCCCATGGTGAATATGAGATTGATTCTAATGTTTGCGATAATATTTAAAGTGGGTTTGGAAGAGTGTCAACTTTAGATCCCACATATTTGGAGAATGTTCAATCTTATGAATTTTTTGATAAAAATGGGTTTGGAGAGGTCATGACTTTAGTTAATGTTAATCCCACTATTTTGGAAGAATGTCAACTTTGCATGCATGTGGATCATGTTGAAAATATTTTATGCGATAGCTATTTTGTTGAATTTTCTTATGATCCTACATGTAATTATTATGAGAGAGGAAAATATGGTGGTAGAAATTTTCATGTTACTAAATTACCTCTTGTTATGTTGAGATTGCTATTGTTTCTTTCCACTTCCTTGCATATGTTAGTTTTTGCTTACGTTGATAATTTGTTTTCCTATAAGATGCCTATGCATAGGAAGTATGTTAGACTTAGATATGTTTGTCACATGTTTTTGAATGCTCTCTTTGTGCTTCAATTCTTGTCTTTTCATGTGAGCATCATTAAAATTATCAATGCCTAGCTAAAAGGCTTTAAAGAAAAGTGCTAGTTGGGAGACAACCCAATTTTTTTTCTTCCTGTTATTCAATAAGTAATTTATCTAGCCTCTGTTTTTTTGTGTTTTTGTGTTTAATTAGTGTTTGTGCCAAGTAGAACCGTTGGGAAGACTTGAGGAAAGTCTTTTTGATCTTGCTGTAAAAACAGAAACTTTAGCGCTCACGAGAATCGCTGCCATTTTTATTTGGAAGGTGATATTTAGTTAATTCTTTTTCATATGATTAGTAGATAAATTCCTCACGTCCAGCAATTTATTTTAGAATTTTGGGGTTCCAGAACTTGCGTTAGCTACAGATTACTCCACACTGTTCTGTTTTTGACAGATTCTGTTTTTTCTTGTGTTGTTTGCTTATTTTGATGAATCTATGGCTATTAAAAGAGTTTATAAACCATAGAAAAGTTGGAATACAGTAGGTTTAACACCAATATAAATAAATAATGAGTTCCTTACAGTACCTTGAACTGGTGTTTTCTTTTCTTTCGCTAACGGAGCTCACAAGATTTTCTACTTTGAGTTTTGTGTTGTGAAGTTTTCAAGTTTTGGGTAAAGATTTGATGGATTATGGAACAAAGAGTGGCAAGAGCCTAAGATTGGGGATGCCCATGGCACCCCAAGGTAAAACTCAAGGACACCAAAAAGCCTAAGCTTGGGGATGCCCCGGAAGGCATCCCCTCTTTCGTCTTCGTCTATCGGTAACTTTACTTGGAGCTATATTTTTATTCACCACATGATATGTGTTTTGCTTGGAGAGTCTTGTATGATTTGAGTCTTTGATTTTTAATTTACCACAATCATCCTTTCTGTACATACCTTTTGAGAGAGACACACATGATTTGAAATTTATTAGAATACTCTATGTGTGTCACTTATATCTTTTCAGCTATATAGTTTTTGCTCTAATGCTTCACTTATATCTTTTAGAGCACGGTGGTGGATTTGTTTATAGAAACTATTGTTCTCTCATGCTTCACTTATATTATTTTTAGAGTCCTTTAGAACAACATGGAAATAATAAAAACTTTCATATAGGTGCATTGAATACTATCAGAAGTTTGATACTTGATGATTGTTTTGAGATATGGAGATGGTGATATTAGAGTCATGCTAGTTGAGTAGTTGTGAATTTGAGAAATACTTGTGTTGAAGTTTGTGATTCCCGTAGCATGCACGTATGGTGAAACATTATGTCATGAACTTGGAGCATGATTTATTTATTGATTGTCTTCCTTATGAGTGGCGGTCGGGGACGAGCGATGGTCTTTTCCTACCAATCTATCCCCCTAGGAGCATGCGTGTAATACTTTGCTTTGATAACTTGTAGATTTTTGCAATAAGTATGTGAGTTCTTTATGACTAATGTTGAGTCCATGGATTATACACACTCTCACCCTTCCACCATTTCTAGCCTCTCTAGTATCGTGCAACTTTCGCCGGTACCATAAACCCACCATATACCTTCCTTAAAACAGCCACCATACCTACCTATTATGGCATTTCCATAGCCACTCTGAGATATATTGCCATGCAACTTTCCATCGTTCTATTATTATGACACGCTTCATCATTATGTTGCTTGCATGATCATGTAGTTGACATCATATTTGTGGCAAAGCCACCGTTCATAATTCTTTCATACATGTCACTCATGCATCATTGCACATCCCGGTACACCACCGGAGGCATTCACATAGAGTCATATTTTGTTCTAAGTATTGAGTTGTAATTCTTGAGTTGTAAGTAAATAAAGTGTGACGATCATCATTATTAGAGCATTATCCCAAGTGAGGAAAGGATGATGGAGACTATGTTTCCCCCACAAGTCGCGATGAGACTCTGGAAGAAAAAATAGGCCAAAGAAAAAAAGGCCCGAATAAAAAAATGAGAGAAAAAGAGAGAAGGGACAATGCTACTATCCTTTTACCACACTTGTGCTTAGCACCATGATCTTCATGATAGAGAGTCTCCTATGTTGTCACTTTCATATACTAGTGGGAATCTTTCATTATAGAACTTGGCTTGTATATTCCAATGATGGGCTTCCTCAAAATGCCCTAGGTCTTCATGAGCAAGCAAGTTGGATGCACACCCACTTAGTTTATTTTGTTGAGCTTTCATATAATTATAGCTCTAGTGCATCAGTTGCATGGCAATCCCTACTCACTCACATTGATATCTATTTATGGGCATCTCCATAGCCCGTTGATATGCCTAGTTAATGTGAGACTATCTTCTCCCTTTTTGTCTTCCCCACAACCACCATTCTATTCCATCATAGTGCTATATCCATGGCTCACGCTCATATATTGCGTGAAGATTGAAGAAGTTTGAGAACATCAAAAGTATGAAACAATTGCTTGCTTGTCATCGGGGTTGTGCATGATTTAAATATTTTGTGTGGTGAAGATAGAGCATAGCCAGACTATATGATTTTGTAGGGATAACTTTCTTTGGCCATGTTATTTTGAGAAGACATAATTGCTTAGTTAGTATGCTTGAAGTATTATTATTTTTATGTCAATATTAAACCTTTATCTTGAATCTTATGGATCTGAGCATTCATGCCACAATAAAGAAAAATTACATTAAGAAATATGTTAGGAAGCATTCCACATCAAAAATTCTTCTTTTATCATTTACCTACTCGAGGACAAGCAGGAATTAAGCTTGGGGATGCTTGATACGTCTCCAACGTATCTATAATTTTTGATTGCTCCATGCTATTATATTATCTATTTTGGATGTTAATGGGCTATATTTTACACTTTTATATCATTTTTGGGACTAACCTACTAACCGGAGGCCCAGCCCAAATTGCTGTTTTTTTGCCTATTTTAGGGTTTCGAAGAAAAGGAATATCAAACGGAGTCCAAGCGGAATGAAACCTTCGGGAACGTGATTTTCTCAAAAAATGTGATCAAGGAGACTTGGAGTGACCATCAAGAAACAAGGGAGGAAGGCACGAGGCAGGGGGCGCGCCTACCCCCCTAGGCGCGCCCTCCACCCTCGTGGGCCCTTCGTTGCTCCACCGACGTACTTCTTCCTCCTATATATATCCATGTACCCCCCAAACATACAGGAGAACCACGAAAACCTAATTCCACTGCCGCAACCTTCTGTACTCGAGAGATCCCATCTCGGGACCTTTTCCGGAGCTCCGCCGGAGGGGGCATTGATCACGGAGGGCCTCTACATCAACTCCATGGCCTCTCCGGTGATGTGTGAGTAGTTTAATTTAGACCTACGGGTCCATATTTATTAGCTATATGGCTTCTTCTCTCTCTTTGGATCTCAATACAAAGTTCTCCTACGGGTCCACACTTATGCTCTTGAGAGAAGCCACTAGTGAAACCTATGGCCCCCGGGTCTATCTTCCATCATATTAATCTTCCAATACTTAGTTATTTCCTTTGCCTTTATTTTACTTTGCATCTTTATTTTTCTTTATCATAAAAATACCAAAAATATTATCTTATCATATCTATCAGATCTCACTCTCGTAAGTGACCGAGAAGGGGTTGACAACCCCTTTATCGTGTTGGTTGCGAGGTTCTTATTTTTTTGTGTAGGTGCATGGGACTTGTGCGTGATCTCCTACTGGATTGATACCTTGGTTCTCAAAAACTAAGGGAAATACTTACGCTGCTTTACTGCATCACCCTTTCCTCTTCAAGGGAAGACCAACGTAGTGCTCAAGAGGTAGTAGGTTGCCGGATCATAACACATAGTAGGTGACTATAGACTTTCAAGATAGGATCAAGAACTCACATATACTCATGAAAACATAATAGGTTCGGATCTGAAATCATGGCACTCGGGCCCAAGTGACAAGCATTAAGCATAGCAAAGTCATAGCAACATCAATCTCAAAACATAATGGATACTAGGGATCAAACCCTAACAAACTAACTCGATTACATGATAAATCTCATCCAACCCATCACCGTCTAGCAAACCTACGATGGAATTACTCACGCACGGCTGTGAGCATCATGAAATTGGTGATGGAGGAAGGTTGATGATGACGGTGGCGACGGATTCCCCTCTCCGGAGCCCCGAACGGGCTCCAGATCAGCCCTCCCGAGAGAGTTTAGGGCTTGGCGGCGGCTCCATATCGTAAAACGTGATGAATCCTTCTCCCTGATTTTTTTTCTCCCTGAACACGAATATATGGAGTTGGAGTTGAGGTCGGTGGAGCGTCAGGGGGGGCCACGAGGAAGGGGGCGCGCCCAGGGGGGTAGGCGTGCCCCGACCCTCATGGACAGGGTGTGGGCCCCCTAACGTGGATCTTTTAGCCAGTATTTTTTATATATTCCAAAAATAATCTCCGTTGATTTTCAGGTCATTCTGAGAACTTCTATTTCTGCACAAAAATAACACCATGGCAATTCTGCTGAAAACAGCGTCAATCCGGGTTAGTTCCATTCAAATCATGCAAGTTAGAGTCCAAAACAAGGGCAAAAGTGTTTGCAAAAGTAGATACGTTGGAGACGTATCAGCTCCCCCAAGCTTAAACATTTGCTTGTCCTCAAGCAATTCAGTTGATAAACTGAAAGTGATAAACAAAAACTTTTACAAACTCTGTTTGCTCTTGTTGTTGTAAATATGTAAAGCCAGCATTCAAGTTTTTAGCAAAGATTATGAACTAACCGCATTCGCAATAACATTTAGGTCTCATGTTTACTCATGTCAATGGCATAATCAACTACCGAGCAATAATAATAAATCTCGGATGATGACACTTTCTCAAAACAATCATAATATGATATAACAAGATGGTATCTCGCTAGACCTTTCTGAGACCGCAAAACATAAATGCAGAGCACCTTTAAAGATCAAGGACTGACTAGACATTGTAATTCATGGTAAAAGAGATCCATTCAAATCATACTCAATGTAAACTAACAGTAATGGATGCAAATGACAGTGGTGCTCTCCAACTGGTGCTTTTTAATAAGAGGACGATGACTCAACATAAAAGTAAATAGATAGGCCCTTCGCAGAGGGAAGCAGGAATTTGTAGAGGTGCCAGAGCTCGGTTTTGAAATAGATATGAATAATATTTAGAGTGGTATACTTTGATTGTCAACATAACAACCAAGAGATCTCGATATCTTCCATGCTACACACATTATAGGCGATTCCCAAGCAGAATGGTAAATTTTATACTCCCCACCACCAACAAGCATCAGTCCATGGCTTGCCCGAAACAACGGGTGCCTCCAACTAACAACAATCCCGGGGGAGTTTTGTTTGCAATTATTTTGACTTGATTTGCTTAAAGCATGGGACTGGGCATCCCGGTGAACAGCCATTTTCTCGTGAGTGAGGAGCGGAGTCCACTCCTCTTGAGAATAACCCGCCTAGCATGGAGGATATAGACAACCCTAGTTGATACATGAGCTATTCGAGCATACAAAACAGAATGTTTATTTGAAGGTTTAGAGTTTGGAACATACAAATTTACTTGGAACGACAGGTAGATACCGTATATAGGTAGATATGGTGGACTCATATGGAACAACTTTGGGGTTTATGGAATTGGATGCACAAGCAGTATTCCCGCTTAGTACAAATGAAGGCTAGAAAAAGACTAGGAAGCGGCGAGCTAGAGAGCGACAACAGTCATGAACATGCATTAAAATTAATCAACATCTAATGCAAGCATGAGTAGGATATAATTCACCATGAACATAAATATCGTAGAGGCTATGTTGATTTTGTTTCAACTACATGCGTGAACATGTGCCAAGTCAAGCCACTTGAATCGTTCAAAGGAGGATACCACCCTATCATACCACATCACAACCATTTTAATAGCATGTTGGCACGCAAGGTAAACCATTATAAACTCCTAGCTAATTAAGCATGGCATAAGCAACTACAATCTCTAATTGTCATTGCAAACATGTTTCATTCATAATAGGCCGAATCAGGAACAGTGAACTAATCATATTTACAAACATAAGAGAGGTCGTGTTCATACCAACTTTTCTCATCTCAATCAGTTCATCATATAATCATCATTATTGCCTTTCACTTGCACGACCGAACGATGTGGATAACAATAATAATGTACGTGCATTGGACTAAGCTGGAATCTGCAAGCATTCAATTCAAGAGAGAAGACAAGGTAATATGGGCTCTTTGTTAGATCAACAATAATGCATATGAGAGCCACTCAACATTTTCATTATGGTCTTCTCCTCTCGACCCCCAAAGAACAAGAAAATAAATAAAACTATTTACACGGGAAAGATCCCAACAAGCAAAAGAAGAATGAGAAATCTTTTTGGGTTTTCTTTTTAATTACTACTACTATAGGCATGGAGAGTAAACTAGCTAAAAGTTACAACTATTTTTTTGGTTTTTCTTAAGGTTTATTAAGGAACGCAAGAAGAAAGCTAAAAAGGAAATAAACTATCATGGATGATACTATGAAAAAGTATGAGCACCAACAACTAGCATGAGTGTGCGAACATGAATGTAATGTCGGTGAGAAATACGTACTCCCCCAAGCTTAGGTTTTTATCCCAAGTTGGTCTATGCCCATGGATGGCCTGGTGGATATCCGAAGTTGAAGCTTGGAGGCGAGCTGCCTCCGTCCTCCTCTCGTACTCGGTCACCTCCTGCCTGGTTATAACATATCTCCATTTTGCCTGAAAGTCAAAGAAGGCAGGAGCAGGGAGAGCGACGTGATAGGTGTGTCGTCTGTCAAAGATTAGTCGGTACTGGAGGAACTGATTGTTCCTCTCAACAAACTGATGACGAACCATGGCATTATAATCTAAATAAGCAGGAGGCAACTCAATATCATCTCCACGTATGGGTATCTCAAGAAAATCAGCTAAACGGGTTGCATAAATTCCACCAAAGAAATCTCCATTAATTTTGTTATTATGCAACCTGCGTGCAACAATGGCCCCCAAGTTATATTGTATATCTCCTAATACAGCACTCTTGAGAACACTAAGATCTGGCACACACATGTGACATGCCTCATCCTTACCATTTATGCTTCTACCTATAAAGAGAGCAAAATAATGTATAGCAGGAAAATGAATGCTCCCTATGGTAGCATGCGTGATTTCCCTAGATTCCCCCACAGTTATACTAGCAAGAAAGTCTCTATATTCAGATTTGCGAGGTTCACTAACATTACCCCACTGTGGGAGTTTACAAGCAGTGTTAAAATCTTCTAAGTCCATGGTATAAGATTTATCATAAAGATCAAACAGGACAGTTTGAGAATTGCGTGATGATGAAAATTCAAACCTTCTCACAAAGGAATCAGTGAGGTAGTGGTACTGACAGCACTTATCTACCACGAAGCTCTTAAGATCGGCATTACACACATACGCGTCAAATTCCTCCTTGATTCCTGCTTGGACCATGAAATCTTCTAACGGCCATTCACAAGGCCGCACTTGAGCGTCCCTCAGTGGTTCATCGTCCGGCTCACGCATTGCGGGCCTGGGTCCTTGCTTCCTTGAAGAACCACCTTGGTACATTTTCCTGAACATATTTCCTCCTCTGAAAAATTTCTAAATTTTTTAGTAACTTCGAAATAAAAGTGAACCAAACTCAACAAAATTGATAGCAACTACTCCCACAAGTGCCTAGAGGCCATATCATGCATTAAAACTACTTTTGGCCACATAAATTTGACATGCAAGCTCAAGAACAGGGTCACCTAAGCAGCAAAAATTTGCAATAAATAAAGCACTAGAAAAAACTAATTGGACCATTGGAGGAGTCACATACCAAAGAACAATCCCCCAAAGCGGTTTTGTGAATGGAGCTTTTAGAAAGAAGATCAAAAATGGCAGCTAGATGAGCTAGGACTCGGGTTTGAGCTGGCTAGTGATTTTTTTTGGGAGGAAGAAGGAGTGTGTTGTGGCTGGAATAAGTGGAGGGGACCCACATGGGGTCCATGAGGCAGGGGGCGCGCCCAGGGGGTGGGTGCGCCCTCCACCCTCGTGGGCACGTGGCTGCTCCCTCTGTTGTGTTCTCAGTGCCAGATATTCTCAAATATTCTAGAAAAAAATATTTTTAATTTTCAGGGTATTTGGAGAACTTTTATTTTTGGGGTATTTTTTATTGCATGGATAATTCAGAAACAGACAAAAAAATACTATTTTTGCTTTGTTTAATATAAATAACAGAAAGTAAAAAGAGGGTACAGAGAGTTGTGTTTCCTAACTTCATCCATCTCATGCTCATCAAAAGGAAACCACTAACAAGGTTGATCAGGTCTTGTTAGCAAACTCATTTCGAATAACATGAAACCGGAGAAATTTCGAATAACACTAGGTTACCTCAACAGGGATATGCACATCCCCAACAATAAGAATATAATATTTCTTCCTGACAGTAGGAAGAGGAAATTCAAAACCTCCAATAGTAATTGTTGAAATTTTTCCAATAGAATAGATACTATAGACCTGAGGTTGTTTCCTCGGGAAGTGTACCGTATGCTCATTACCATTAACATGAAAAGTGACATTTCCTTTGGTGCTATCAATAACAGCCCCTGCAGTATTCAAAAGGGGTCTTCCAAGAATAATAGACATACTATCGTCCTCGGGAATATCAAGAATAACAAAGTTCGTTAAAATAGTAATGTTTGCAACCACAACAGGCACATCCTCACAAATGCCGACAGGTATAGCAGTTGATTTGTCAGCCATTTGTAAAGATATTTCAGTAGGTGTCAACTTATTCAAATCAATTCTACGATATAAAGAGAGAGGCTTAATGGCTCCAAGATCACATGAAGCAGTTTTAACATAGTTTCTTTTAATGGAGCATGATATAGTTGGTACTCCTGAATGTCCAAGTTTCTTTGGTATTCCACCCTTAAAAGTATAATTAGCAAGCATGGTGGAAATTTCAGTTTCCAGAATCTTTCTTTTATTAGTAACAATTTCATTCATGTACTTGGCGTAAGGATTCATTTTAAGCATATCAGTTAAACGCATACGCAAAAAGATAGGTCTAATCATTTCAGCAAAGCGCTCAAAATTCTCATCATCTTTTTTCTTGGATGGTTTAGGAGGAAAAGGCATAGTTTCTGAACCCATGGTTCTCTTTCTTTACTATGCTTCCTAGCAACAAAGTCTCTCTTATCATAACCTTTATTCTTTGATTGTGGGTTATCAAGATCAATAGCAGGTTCAATTTCTACATCCTTATTATTGCTTGGTTGAGCATCAACATGGACATCATCATTAACATTATCACTAGGTTCATGTTCATTACCAGATTGTGTTTCATCATCAGAGATAGAAATATCATTAGGATTCTCATATGTGTCTATAATAGGTTCACTAGAAGCATGCAAAGTCCTATCATTTTTTTTCTTTCTCTTAGAAGGACTAGGTGCATCAACGTTATTTCTCTGAGAATCCTGCTCAATTCTCTTAGGGTGGCCCTCAGGATATAGATGTTCCTGAGTCATTTTACCACCTCTAGTCATAACTCTAACAACATTATCATTATTCTTGCTATTCAATTCATTGAGCAAATCATTCTGAGCTTTAAGTACTTGTTCTACTTGAGTGATAACCATAGAAGCATCTATACCTATACTAATGATGCACTTCCTACAAATTCCTACGTTAATTAGAAATTAGGAACCGTTAATCTCGTGGGACCAAGTTATAACGGTGTAGATTAACCCATGGAAGTAATCATTGACGAAAAAACACATCATTAAAAATCCAGATTAAACCGTTCAAATCTATAATCTAAAATCCAACCATTGTTTCACCCCATGTTCTCTAACCTAGCCGCCACCCTTCCTCTCCTGACTTGGATGCTAATCATGTCCTCTAATCTAGCCATCACGTCCTCTAACCTAACCATTGCCTATTCTCTCCTAAATCCTAGATGCTTCACCAAATTCTTATGGATGTAGTCTCCCTCGCATACAAAGCCTAATCTGGTGCTCTTTCCAATCTAACTCAGCCATATAGTCAACCATGTCTCCCTGTGTGCACCATTGCTCGCACAATTTGTTGTTACTGGCGAGGTCGTATTAGGAGGCAAGAATTATCCAACGAAGAGGAGAAGCTAGCAGCTACAGCCCGTTGGTGTGAAGAGCGAAGAAGTCCCCAATCCAGCGTCGGGGGTGAAGCAGCAGGCATCCAGGTTGAAGGATACCACGCCAGACAAGGGGAAGCATGGTAACGCGGCAGAATCTCAACAAGATGGGAAGAGCATGAAGAAAATCCTTGACAGAGTGATGACATGAGAGGTCCATCACCAGGAAGAATCAACGCGTGTCAGGAGGCGAAAATTGGGAACCAACATTCACCGGCTGCACATGTTGTTGTGGCCACCTACCTCATGCTGAAGTGGGTTCTATGGTTCTACCTGCTCCACCAGAAATAGAGAAACGGTGAGGCATAGGCGCAGCCCTATTATGGATGCTCTGCATGCTCCCTCGATGTAGCATCGTCTCTCTACCATCCTAAAACAAGATGCAAGCACCATCGTTCTGTATGCATGGAAGTCTTGAATCGACTTTGTCTGAACTTCCTAATAGCCCCATGTTGACTCTGACCAGACTCTGAGCACACATATTTTAGCTGGAACTATGTACCATAGGTGCATCTTTCACATGTTTTAAGGAATTACTAATCAAGATGACATCAAGCTGCAGCATAGCCTTTGGTCTTTAATGAGGTCAGTTCAGCCCATCTTGCAAAGTAGGACGTCCAACAATACATTTTCTCTACTTAGGTCCAATAATTTCCTGCTGTTTGACAATGAAATCTGAAGTGTCTGATGAATTATTAACTTGCAAAGACCTGATTTCTAATAGGATTCTCAGGAATTTGTTGAAGCACATAATGGAAATTAAAGCAGAGCAGTAAGCACTATCATATTCTTCCTTGGAACCTTGCATGTAATCTTTGTAATTACAAACAGTCTATACATTTGTTGCTATTGCAGAACCAAGTCTTTCAAATATGCATTTTTAGCCACTATTGCACCGATCTTTGCTTTAATTCAGATCATAAGTATTGTAGAAGGTACAATTTGCAGCAAAAAGGCATTACTGATTGCAACCGGACAGTCGAAGAAATAGCACAACAAATTTGAAGTTATGCAATGCTTCTTCTTTTCTTCTACATTGACCTCACAGTTTCTAACGGTAATTGTTTTACAAGTGTTTCTGGTGTACGCATTCCACCAACAATAGTTAATCACATCTTAACCATTTTTGACAATATGCTTCTCTAGATTTTTCCTAATCATCTGACTTTCAAATGAGATTATCCTTTTTATGTCTATGTACTGAAAGAATGTTTTTTAGTTCAGATATGTATTATTTCAGTAGTTTCTTCGGCATGATTTGTAAGTTCTGTGTATATGTTATGGATGAGCAAAAGTGGTTAATCTTCCAAAAAATTTCCTTTTAGTTAATTGAATCCCTTCAGCTGATGCTCTAAAATTTATACATTGAGTTAGTTCCAGATTCACACATTGCTCTCCAATTCATACATTGAGTCTGTTTTTCCTTTTAGTTAATTGAATCCCTTCAGCTAATGCTCTAAAATTTATACATTGAGTTAGGTCCAGATTTCACAAAAGTGCACTTCACAAATATCTTCGTAACTAAACTGAGCATAATCATTAAGTGTATAGAGCATTTTATGGTTTCTATTTTATAAATATGAGTCTAACAACACCAGTGATCTTTTGATTTTGTCCAGTAAATAACATAATATAGAAGTGTGCCTATTTGTCTCACATATTGGAGTGAGGTAGTGTCACTACCAAGTATCAAATGCAGCTTATGTTCAGATAAGCTTTTCCCAACCTTTAAAATACTATGAAGGGGTCACTACTACTTCATCAACAATTATTTTGTATTTCTTATATAGAATACATCTCATGCCTTGCAAGATCGACTTCCTTCTCAAGAGTGAAATTAATTATATTGTTCAAGTGAGAGAAACATGAAGGTATTCACAAATATCTTCATAACTAAACTGACCATAATCGTTAAGTGTATAGAGAATTTTATGGTTTCTATTTTATAAATAATGAGTCTAACAACACCAGTGATCTTTTGATTTTATCCAGTAAATCAAGTAAGATAGAGGTGTGCCTATTTGTATCACATATTAGAGAGAGGTGGTGTCACTCAAGTATCAAATGCAGCTTATGTTCAGATAAGCTTTTCCCAAAATTTAAAATACTACGAAGGGGTCACTGCTACTTCATTGGCATTTATTTTGTATTTTGTTTATACTCCCTCCGCTCCTAAATATATGTCTTTTTAGAGATTCCACTATAGAGACTACATTCCGATGTGTATAGACGCCTTTTAGAGTATATATATGTTCACTCATTTTGCTCTGTATGTAGTCTATAGTGGAATCTCTTAAAAGACTAATATTTAGGAACGGAGGGAGTAGAACACATCTCATGCCTTGCAGGATAGACTTCCTTCTCAAGAGTGAGAGAAACATGAAGGTATCTTAATGATCCACTAAATTATTCTTCGGTAAAAGGTTGCTTCACATCCATTGTGTAATATGTAGAGAAATCATGGTGCTTTTCCTCCGTCGTGTATAGAATTGATTCCCGACCATTACTTAATTTGTACATGAATAATAGGTTCCTTATTATTGGCATGCTTGGCTTTCATTCAAATAGAATTTTGAAAGAACATTAATATGTCATACCTTACTAAACTCACATTAGTGCATCGGGCAGAGAAAGTTGTGTAGTTATTCCTAATGGTACCAAATAATTTAAATTCTGAATGGTTTTCATGTCAGCAACTAATCTGAGTTGTCTTAGCAATTCCACATAGTGATTAGTTATACTGTCATACCTTCCACCATTTCTTTTGGTGATGCTATTTTTAGTCAGCTGGTGAAGAAATGAAATATATCATTTTTCATATTACCAAAATATGGATTTACCTTAACAGTACTTCCTTGGCCATATAACGTCTTCCTAGCCACAACAATAGCAGCTGCAATACAGTTACTACCACGACATTTGTTGTGGATCATATTTTTCAAGAAAAAGTTGGGCATTTACAATTACTAACACGACATTTAGTGATATAAGGATGGATTTAATTGTATCGGTCGCACCTCTTTTGTTGTGGGGTTCTAAGGATAGTAAGGATTGTCAGAGAACGGTGTTGTTATTGGTAGAAAATATGAGGTGGCCTCACAAATTTTATATAGATCATTATAAGGAAAACAGGTCATTTCCCCTTCTATTGATAGTTTCTCGAATTGGGGTGAGTATCTGATAATCCTGTTTCTGTATCTACAGTTCTACACCATAATAGTTATAGGCAGCCATATTCCATTTGCTGGAGATAACACACAGTGATAAACAAACTGGGAAAGCACATGGCAGGCACTCTAATTTTTCCTTACAACTATACACTACTATGCATTATGTTGCATATTGACTATCATATATTTCTATTATGCTATTTGTTAGTCATTATAAATAGATATTGATTCAAAGCTCCTGAGATATACTATTGTCGATGGGATCAAACATGTCGTGTAATACATGCCATATAATACAACTTCATACTACACGTCCTGCATGTTTAACAAGTATGTGCTCACGCCATTAATTTGTGTAGTGGAATTCGACTCTGTTAGATTCCTTCGATATCCCAGATTTGATCAAAAGGAATTTCGTCCAGTTTGAATCCCAATAAGTTTTTGCACAAAACCATAATCTGCCCCAGAAGTAACTACAGGTATAAAAAAGTTCACTTTATGTCTCAATTAACAATACATTTATTGGTTGCTTCCTGAAGTTGTCTTACTAATTGGACACATTACCTTTTTGTGCAAACAGGGCCATCATCTTACAGGGTAGAGTTTATTAGCATGAAAACATAAATGATTCTGTTAAATGTAGATAACACCTTCTCGAGCAAAGACCGATGTTGGGGCAACTTTAGGGAAATGGTACATCGCCAGGAACTTTAATGGTGCCCCTGCTGCTCGGCCATCTATATTTGAACCATCGGGCGTTGGAGATTGGGATGGTGAGGATGCACTAGGCGAACAACGAGCCCTGGTCGAATCATATGCAGAATATTAAAGACTAGCCCGTGCGAATGCACACGTTGGCGACTAGTGCTTACTAATGAGTTTAAGTTCACCTTTAACACTAGATATATAATCACCCAACTGTTCCACCATACAAGCATTATGTTTCAATTGTCTACCAACATAAGCATTGAAGTTTTCTTGTTTAACAAGAAAATTATTCAAACTCATCTAAGCATTGGCTAGCAGACTTATTACGAGGAATATCACCCTCATCAAATCTACAGAGAGAATTTACCTTTACTACCTGTGTCGGGTTATCAAGATCGTGTGTTTCTTCAATAGGTGATGAATTAAGACCATGTATTTCTTCAACAGGAGGTAAATTCTTAACATCTTCAGCTTTTATACCTTTTTCTTTCATAGATTTCTTTGCCTCTTGCATATCTTCAGGACTGAGAAACAGAATACCCCTTTTCTTCGGAGTTGGTTCAGGAAGTGTCCAATTATTTTCATTGGTCAACATATTATTCAATAGAATTTCAGCTTGATCAAATGTTCTTTCCCTAAAAATACAACCAGCACAACTATCCAGGTGGTATCTGGAAGCATCGGTTAGTCCATTATAAAAGATATCAGGTATTTCATTTTTCTTGAGAGGATAATCAGGCAAAGCATTAAGTAATTGGAGAAGCCTCCCCCAAGCTTGTGGGAGACTCTCTTCTTCAATTTGCACAAAATTATATATTCCCCTTAAAGCAGCTTGTTTCTTATGAGCGGGGAAGTATTTAGCAGAGAAGTAGTGAATCATATCCTGGGGACTACGCACACAACCAGGATCAAGAGAATTAAACCATATTTTAGCATCACCCTTTAATCAGAACGGAAATAACTTAAGGATATAATAATAGCGAGTTTTCTCATCATTAGTGAACAGGGTGGCTATATCATTTAGTTTAGTAAGATGTGCCACAACAGTTTCAGACTCATAGCCATAAAAAGGATCAGACTCAACCAAAGTAATTATCTAAGGATCAACTAAGAAATCATAATCCTTATCAGTAATAAAGATAGGTGAAGTAGCATAAGCAGGATCATATTTCATTCTAGCATTTAGAGATTTTTCTTTCAGCGTGGCTAATAGTTTCTTAAGATCACTCCTATCTTTGCAGGCAAGAAAGTCTATAGCAGTTTCTTCATCCATAACATAACCCTCAGGCGCAACAAGCAATTCATATCTAGGGGGAGAATCTTCATCATCACTTTCATCAATATTATCAGTTTCAATAATTTCATTCTCTCTAGCCCTAGCAAGTTGTTCATCAAGAAATTCACCAAGTGGCACAGTAGTATCAAGCATAGAAGTAGTTTCATGATAAGTATCATGCAAAGCAGAAGTGGCATCATCAATAACATGCGACCTATTAGAATCAATAGCATGTGTAGGTGTCGCAAGTTTACTCATAACAGAAGGTGAATCAAGTGCAGAGCTAGATGATAGTTCCTTACCTCCCCTCGTAGTTGAGGGAAAAAGCTTGGTTCTTTGATCTTTCAAGTTCTTCATAGTGATAAGCAGATATAAATCCCAAGTGACTCAAAGAATAGAGCTATGCTCCCCGGTAACGGCGCCAGAAAATGGTCTTGATAACCCACAAGTATAGGGGATCGCAACAGTTTTCAAGGGTAGAGTATTCAACCCAAATTTATTGATTCGACACAAGGGGAGCCAAAGAATATTCTCAAGTATTAGCAGCTGAGTTGTCAATTCAACCACACCTGGAAACTTAATATCTGCAACAAGGTATTTAGTAGCAAAAGTAATATGATAGTAGTGGTAACGGTAGAAAAAGTAATATTTTTGGTTTTATAGTGATTATAACAGTAGCAGCGGAAAAGTAAATAAGCGAAGAACAATATATGAAAAGCTCGTAGGCATTGGATCGGTGATGGAGAATTATGCTGGATGCGATTATTCATGCAATAGTTATAACATAGGGTGACACAGAACTAGCTCCAATTCATCGATGTAATGTAGGCATGTATTCCGAATATAGTCATACGTGCTTATGGAAAAGAACTTGCATGACATCTTTTGTCCTACCCTCCCGTGGCAGCGGGGTCCTATTGGAAACTAAGGGATATTAAGGCCTCCTTTTAATAGAGTATCAGACCAAAGCATTAACACATAGTGAATACATGAACTCCTCAAACTACGGTCATCACCGGGAGTAGTCCCGATTATTGTCACTTCGGGGTTGCCGGATCATAACACATAGTAGGTGACTATAGACTTGCAAGATAGGATCAAAAACTCACATATATTCATGAAAACATAATAGCTTCAAATCTGAAATCATGGCACTCAAGCCCTAGTGACAAGCATTAAGCATAGCAAAGTCATAGCAACATCAATCTCAGAACATAATGGATACTAGGGATCAAACCCTAACAAAACTAACTCAATTACATGATAAATATCATCCAACCCATCACCGTCCAGCAAGCCTATGATGGAATTACTCATGCACGGCGGTGAGCTTCATGAAATTGGTGATGGAGGAAGGTTGTGATGACGATGGCGACGGATTACCCTCTCCGGAGCCCCGAACGGACTCCAGATCAGCCCTCCCGAGAGAGTTTAGGGCTTGGCGGCGGCTCCATATCATAAAACGCGATGAATCCTTCTCCCTGATTTTTTTCTCCCCAAACACGAATATATGGAGTAGGAGTTGAGGTCGGTTCAGCGTCAGGGGGCCCACGAGGCAGGGGGCGCGCCCAGGGGGGTAGGCGCGCCCCCACCCTCGTGGACAGGGTGTGGGCCCCTTGATGTGGATCTTTTTGCTAGTATTTTTTATATATTCCAAAAATAATCTCCATTGAATTTCAGGTCATTCCGAGAACTTTTATTTCTGCACAAAAATAACACCATGGCAATTCTGCTGAAAGCAGCGTCAGTCCGGGTTAGTTCCATTCAAATCATGCCAGTTAGAGTCCAAAACAAGGGCAAAAGTGTTTTGAAAAGTAGATACGTTGGAGACGTATCAGTGGGAACGGGTCTTGAGGGCAAGCCTTGTTGAGGTTGGTGAAGTCGACACACATGCGTTCCTTCCCTCCTTTCTTTGGCACGACGACTGTGTTTGCCCGCCACTCTGGGTACTGGTACTCGCGAATGACTCATGCTGTCTCCAGCTTGCAAGTTTCCTGAACGATGAAAGGCTGCTTCTCCGTTGATTGTCGCCTCGCCTTCTGCTTCACAGGGCGCACGTTGGGGCACACCCTCAGATGATGCTCAATCACTCCTCTCGGGACCCCAACTAGCTGCTTGGGCTCCCAGGTGAATACTTCCTTGTTCGCTCACAAGAAGTCCACCAACTCCTTTCCTTGATCTGGGCGAGGTCGGCGCCTATGGTAAAGGTAGCGCCAGAGGCCACGTCCGCGTTGACCGGTATCTGCTTCATCTTGGCTTGACCTTGAGTGAATAGCTGCTTCTTCTTGGTCGGCGCAGCCCCCTTGGTTCTGGACACGGCCTTGTCGACTAGGCAAGCTGCCGCCGTGGCCCTGAAGGCTAGCTTGAGGGCCGCCACAACTTCCTTGGTGTCTCCGGCCATGGTGAGGACGCCCTTGCTTTCTGGCATCTTCATGAGGTTGTAGGCAGGATGGGTAGCTGCCATGAACTGGGCCAGCGCCGGGTACCCAAGGATGGCGTTGTACGGCAAGCCGATGCAGGCGATATCGAAGTCGATTAGCTCAGTGCGGTAGTTTTCGCTTGTGCCGAAGGTCACGGGGAGACGGATCTGCCCCAGGGGGTTGGAGGAGCTGTCGCCGACCCCGGAGAAAGGCTTGCTGGGGCGGAGCCGCTCAAGTGGTACATGAAGGAGGCTGAAAGCCTCCACGGAGAGCATGTTGAGGCCGGCGCCACCGTCGATGAGGGTCTTGGTGACGGCTACGCTGCAGATGGTGGGCATACAAAGCATTGGAAGCACGCCCGAGCCGACGGTGGTGACTGGGTGATCCCTTGAGTCGAAGATCAGGTCGGCCTTGGGCGCCGCCCAACCCGGGGGAGCCCCCTGCCGCGTGGAGGCGGCGCTGATCTGGCGAAAGAATGGCTTGGTGTGACGGTCCAAGGGCGGTGCCTGCGAGCCACCGATGAGAGATGCGATGACGGGGGGTGCTGGTTCCCCGAAGCGCGTGATGAAGAGATCGTGCAGCTCCTCCCAGGAGGCCACAGAAGATTCTGGCAGATGGAGGAGCCAGGTATGCGGCACGCCAGCGAGGGCCATTGGGAGCTAGTTGGACATGACTTTATCGTCGCCCCGGCCTCTAGGACGGCCTCCTCGTACGCCGGCAGAAAGGCCGCCGGATCCGCCGCACCATCGTAGCGGGGCGGCATCTCTGACTTTAACTTGTGCGGCCACTGCACCCGCCGCAAGGAGGGGGTGAAGGCCCGTGATGACCCACAAGTATAGGGGGTCTATCGTAGTCCTTTCGATAAGTAAGAGTGTCGAACCCAATGAGGAGCAGAAGGAAATGATAAGCGGTTTCCAGCAAGGTATTCTCTGCAAGTACTGAAATAAGTGGTAACAGATAGTTTTGTGATAGTATAATTTGTAACGAGCAACAGGTAACAAAAGTAAATAAGGTGCTGCAAGGTGGCCCAATCCTTTATGTAGCAAAGGACAAGCCTGGACAAAATCTTATATAGAGAAAAGCGCTCCCGAGGACACATGGGAATATCATCAAGCTAGTTTTCATCACGCTCATACGATTCGCGTTCGGTACTTTGATAATTTGGTATGTGGGTGGACCAGTGCTTGGGTGCTGCCCTTACTTGGACAAACATCCCACTTATGAGTAACCTCTATTGCAAGCATCCGCAACTACAACAAAAATATTAAGGTAAACCTAACCATAGCATGAAACATATGGATCCAAATCAGCCCCTTACGAAGCAACGCATAAACTAGGGTTTAAGCTTCTGTCACTCTAGCAACCCATCATCTACTTATTACTTCCCAATGCCTTCCTCTAGGCCCAAACAATGGTGAAGTATCATGTAGTCTACATTCACATAACACCACTAGAGGAGAGACAACATACATCTCATCAAAATATCGAACGAATACCAAATTCACATGACTACTAATAGCAAGACTTCTCCCATGTCCTCAGGAATAAACGTAACTACTCACAAAGCATAAACATGTTCATAATCAGAGGGGTATTAATAAGCATATAGGATCTGAACATATGATCTTCCACCAATTAAACCAACTAGCATCAACTACAAGGAGTAATTAACACTACTAGCAACCTACTAGCACCAATCCCGGACTTGGAGACAAGAATTGGATACAAGAGATGAACTAGGGTTTTGAGAGGAGACGGTGCTAATGAAGATGTTGATGGAGATTGCCCTCTCCTGATGAGAGGAGCGTTGGTGATGACAATGGCGATGATTTCCCCCTCCCGGAGGGAAGTTTCCCTCGCAGAACAGCTCTGCTGGAGCCCTAGATTGGTTCCGCCAAGGTTCCGCCTCGTGGCGGTGGAGTTTCGTCCGAGAAGATGGCTTATTATTTTTTTTTCCATCGAAAGACTTCATATAGCAGAAGATGGCCACCGGAGAGCCACCAGGGGGCCCACGATGTAGGGGGCGCGCCCAAGGGGGTAGGGCATGCCCCCCACCCTCGTGGGTAGGGTGTGGCCCCCCTGGTGAACTTCTTCCACTGAGTATTTTTTATATATTCTGAAAACGTCTTCCGTGAAGTTTCAGGACTTTTGGAGCTGTGTAGAATAGGTCTCTAATATTTGCTCCTTTTCCAGCCAAGAATCCCAGCTGTCGGCATTCTCCCTCTTTATGTAAACCTCGTAAAATAAGAGAGAATAGGTGTAAGTATTGTGACATAATGTGTAATAACATCCCATAATGCGATAAATATCGATATAAAAGCATGATGCAAAATGGATGTATCACCCCGAAGCCCCCCGGCGCAGTGGAGGGCGCCCGTCGATCCAGTCGGAGAAGAGGCGACGTCCATGGGAGTCGGTCAGAGAAGCGAGGCTGTCGGGGGGCAAGGCTTTGGCGCACCCCTACCTAGGCGCGCCATATGTCGGATTTCGGATTCCGACAAAACCCTTGAGGTTCGAACACTGGGGTGCGCACAAAGATCTCTTCCCCTCTCCGGCTCGCACTCGACATGATCTCACGGCCTAGCTCGACGAACCCAAAGAATGATAGACACAAGATTTATACTGGTTCGGGCCACTGTTGTGGTGTAATACCCTACTCTAGTGTGGTGCAGTGGATTGCCTCTTGGGCTGAGGATGAACAGTTATAAGGGAAGAAGAGCCTCCTGAGGAGAGGTGTTCTTGTGCTTGGCGAACTTGTGTGGTTGGGGATGATCTGGATCTGGATGAGCCGATCCCCCTATGGTGGTGGCTAGTCCTATATATAGAGGCCCTGGTCCTCCTCCCAAATATTGAGCAGGAAGGGATCCCACAACGGCCAAATTCGAAGGGAGACAACTAGTATAAGTTATCCTGACAAAAGTAGTCTTTGCGTGCCAAAGGCTCTGGTGGTGACGCCGTCTTGGGCTCCAGGTGACCTCCGTCCTGCTATCATGCTGTCCCGCTGGTCTTGGTCTTGTTGCACCAATATGGAAACCTTTGCCTGATGCCGCAGGACTCCTCGCCTGTGCTTGCGTCTTTAGCACCAAAGAGGAAACGAGGACACTACATGTGCTGGCGCCCGCCTGGCTCCAGTCGTCATCGCTTGCGTCACAGGAACCTCACGAGGTGTCCCTTGCCTTGATCTCTCCGCCCCTCGCGAGCCAGCCTGGTGAGGCCGCCCCTGAGGAGGTCTTGTGTCGTCCGCCTCGCGAGGCTTGGCCCCTCGCGAGGGTCTTGAGTGTTTGCTGGTGAAGATGGACCGTACAGGGCCGCTGGGGGAGCCACGTTGTGGGCCGCGGGCAGGCAAGTCTGGGAACCCCTGTTCCCAGGACGCCGACATACATACCATCAAAATATCGAACACATATCAGGTTCACATGATTACTTGCAACAAGATTTCTCCCGTGACTTCAAGAACAAAAGTAACTACTCATAGATGATAATCATGCTCAAGATCAGAGGTGTATTAAATAGCATAATGGATCTGAACATATAATCTTCCACCAAATAAACCATATAGTAATCAACTACGATATGTAATCAATACTACTAGTCACCCACAAGCACCAATCTAAGGTTCCGGTACAAAGATTGAACACAAGAGATGAACTAGGGTTTGGGAAGAGATGTTGTTGTTGAAGATGTTGATGGAGATTGCCCTCCCCAATATGGGAGAGTTGTTGGTGATGATGTTGACGATGATTTCCGCCTCCGGGAGGGAAGTTGCCCCGGCGGAATCGCTCCACCGGAGGGCAAACGGGCTCCTACCCAAGTTCCTCCTCGAGACGGCGGCAGTTCGTCCCGAAAGTCCTCCCCTTATTTTTTCTAGGTCAAAATGACTTATATACCAGAAGAGGGGCAACGAAGGTGGGCCGGAGAGGGCACAACCCACCGGGGCGTGCCTGGGCTCCCTGGCGCGCCCAGGTGGGTTGTGCCCACCTGGTGGGCCCCCTCTGGTATTTATTTGCTCTAATAATTCTTATATAGTCCATAAAAAATTCTCTGTGAAGTTTTAGCTCATTTGGAGTTGTGTAGAATAGGTAGCCTGGCGTAGCTTTTTTAGGTCCAGAATTCCAGCTGCCGGTATTCTCTCTCTTTGTGTGAACCTTGCATATTATAAGAGAAAAGGCATTAGAATTACTCGAAAAAGCATTATTATACATAAAAACAATATAAAGAACAGTAGGTAAACATGATGTAAAATGGAGGTATCAACTCCCCCAAGCTTAGACCTCGCTTGTCCTCAAGTGAAAACCGAAATCGAAAAACATGTCCACATGCTTAGATAGAGAGGTGTCGATAAAAACAAAATACGGACATAGAAGCATCATGTATATTATTATAACAGCAACAAACTTTAACACAAAACTTTATCATAGAACTTTTATCATATAACTTCTATCATAGACTTCTCATGAACAAGTAATAACTCATCACAGCATCGAAGTATAAAGCAGAAACTCTATTGAAAACCAACAAACTATGGTCCCAGTCAACTTTGCAACTACAAGTCATCATCTTTTCAGGAAGGGTCACGTATCAGAGTCTTTTAGCAAGTCCACATACTCAACAATCATATAGTCTTCTATGATTGCTAACACTCACCGCATACACATGAGAAAAAAGTTTCAACCGGACACATAGAAAGATAGGGGCTTATAGATCTCGCCACCCAACATACTCACCTCAAGGGTGATGTCAACAATAATAACTCATGCTACTCATATCCAACTGGATATATGTGCCTAGATCTTTCCTCACCACATGATGCTTGCCAAAAGAGAAAATAAAAAGGAATAGAGATAAAAACTTTGACTCTTGCATAAAAATAAATACATAAAAGTAAAATATAGGCCCTTCGTAGAGGGAAGCAGAGGTTTCCATGCTCTTTCTGTTTGTATGCTCAATCTCTTAGTGCAAAAGAACTTCACGTTATATTGCCCCTTATGATGGAAACATTTATTATGCAGTCTGTCGCTTTTATTCTTTGCCATCACAAGTTCGTACAACGCTCAATTTTCTCTTACACTAGATGATCTAACACTTTTAGAAGCAATTTTTATTGCCTTGTTCCACCGATGACAACATACTTGAAGGATCTTACTCAATCCATAGGTAGGTACAGTGGAATCTCAAAACAAGAGTTGGTTTAAGGGTTTTGGATGCGCAAGTAGTATCTCTATTAGTGCGGAATTTTTGGCTAGCAAAGATGGGGGGGGGGGGCAAGGACCACATGTTAAAGGATCTATGACAATATAACTTCTATGTGAATATGAACAAACATAAATCATTACGTTGTCTTCCTTGTCCAACATCAACTATTTTGGCATATAATATTTTAATGGTGGATCACAATCACAAAAGATGTCCAAGATAGTGTATTTTCATGTGAATCTTCTCTTCCCTTATTAATTCTTTCATGAATTGCATCATTGACCAATGCTATGTTTGTAAATCTCGAATAAAAACTTCTACTTATACTATTCCTTATGTGATGTCATTACTTACCATGAGATAAGCATATGATGCTTTTCATCTATTTCCTTTCTTTTTATTGAACATGAAAGTAAAGAGAACAAAACTTCAAACTAAACTTTATTATATATCTCGCACACGATCACAAGGATAGATCACTAAGCAAACACTCGAAAAGAAAGGATCTAACTAAACTTTTATTCAACTAAATCAAAAGATAACTATGGATCGAACTAAGATAAGTAAAGGCAAAAAATAGTGGAGGTGATATGATATCGGGGAACCTCCCCCAAGCTTGGCACAAGCCAAGGGGAGTGCCCATACCCGATACTCAAGTTTCCTTTGGTGATGAGGGAGGTGGTGATGATGAAGTAGAGGGTTCATCCTTCTTTTTCTCCAGCTTGCGTGTGAGGGTGAAATTATCCATCCTCAACTCATCATTCTCTATCTCAAGATTTACTATCCTTTTGCATAATACCTCTTTGCTTTCTTGCTTGAAGCAAGGAGGGAGTGGTTCATCTTCATCTTCCTCATTGGTGTACCATATATAGGGATAGGTATCCTTGAAGATATTTTTGTCTAGAGGCCAATAAGAAACTGGGGAATACTCCTCTGAATCTTGGGACGAAAAAATTTCAGATCTATCAGAAAACAGCAAGAAAAGAAAACATAAGATTTCTCCGCGATACGGTGGTCAATAGATTCGGGGGGTATATAAAGATTTTTTTATCTTGGGAGACAAGCAAACGGAAGAAAAACGGAGTCTGGAAGGTACCCGAGGTGGGCACAACCCACCTGGGTGTCTTGTGCCCACTAGGGGTGCCTTCCTGGTTGTTTCTTATTTTCCTAATTTTTAATATATTCCAAAACTGAAAGAAAATATTTTGGCGGATTTTTGGGAGTCCGTTTATGCTACCTCTTGAGCTTGCGTTGGATTTCCCCGAAGAGGAAAGGATGATGCAGCAAAGTAGCGTAAGTATTTCCCTCGGTTTTTGAGAACCAAGGTATCAATCCAGTAGGAGGCCACGCTCAAGCCCCTCGTACCTGCACAAAACGATAGCTACTCGCAACCAACGCGATTAGGGGTTGTCAATCCCTTCACGGTCACTTACGAGAGTGAGATCTGATAGATATAGTATTTTTTGGTATTTTTGGTATAAAGATGCAAAGTAAAAGTAAAGGCAAAGTAAAAAAGCAAAGCAAGATTAAAGTAATGGAGATTGATATGATGAGAATAGATCCGAGGGCCATAGGTTTCACTAGTGGCTTCTCTCAAGAGCATAAGTATTCTACGGTGGGTGAACAAATTACTGTTGAGCAATTGACAGAATTGAGCATAGTTATGAGAATATCTAGGCATGATCATGTATACAGGCATCACGTCTGTGACAAGTAGACCGAAACGATTCTGCATCTACTACTATTACTCCACTCATCGACCGCTATCCAGCATGAATCTAGAGTATTAAGTTAAAAACAGAGTAATGCCTTAAGCAAGATGACATGATGTAGAGAGATAAATTCATGCAATATGAAATAAACCCCATCTTGTTAACCTCGATGGCAACGATGCAATACGTGCCTTGCTGCCCCTTCTGTCACTGGGAAAGGACACCGCAAGATCGAACCCAAAGCTAAGCACTTCTCCCATGGCAAGAACTACCAATCTAGTTGGCCAAACCAAACGGATAATTCGATGAGACTTGCAAAGATAACCAATCATACATAAAAGAATTCAAAGAAGATTCAAATATTATTCATAGATAGACTTGATCATAAACCCACAATTCATCGATCTCAACAAACACACCGCAAAAAGAAGATTACATCGAATAGATCTCCACAAGAGAGGGGGAGAACTTTGTATTGAGATTCAAAGAGAGAGAAGAAGCCATCTAGCTACTAACTATGGACCCAAAGGTTTGAGGTAAACTACTCACACTTCATCGGAGAGGCTATGATGATGTAGAAGCCCTCCGTGATGACGGCCCTCCTCCGGCGGAGCTCCGGAACAGGCCCCAAGATGGGATCTCGTGGATATAGAAAGTTGCAGCGGTGGAATTAGGTTTTTGGCTCTGTTTCTGTTCGTTTGGGGGTACGTAGGTATATATAGGAGGAAGAAGTACGTCGGTGGAGCTCCGAGGGGCCCACGAGGCAGGGGGGCGCGCCCTAGGGGGGCGCGCCCCCCACCCTCGTTACCGCCTCATTTGTTCCTTGGCGTAGGGTCCAAGTCTCCTGGATCACGTTCGGTGAGAAAATCACGTTCCCAAAGGTTTTATTCCGTTTGGACTCCGTTTGATATTTCGTTTCTTCGAAACACTGAAATAGGCAAAAAAACAACAATTCTGGGCTGGGCCTCCGGTTAATAGGTTAGTCCCAAAAGTAATATAAAAGTGGAACATGGAGCAATCAAAAATTATAGATACGTTGGAGACGTATCAGGCATCCCCAAGCTTAATTCCTGCTCGTCCTCGGGTAGGTAAATGATAAAAAGAGAATTTTTGATGCGGAGTGCTACTTGGCATAATTTCAACATAAATCTTCTTAATTGTGGTATGAATATTCAGATTATAAAGATTCAAGACAAAAGTTTATATTGACATAAGAAATAATAATACTTCAAGCATACTAACGAAGCAATTATGTCTTCTCAAAATAACATGGCCAAAGAAAGTTATCCCTACAAAATCATATAGTCTAGCTATGCTCTATCTTCACCACACAAAATATTTAAATCATGCACAACCCCGATGACAAGCCAAGCAATTGTTTCATACTCTAACTTTTTCAATCTTCACGCAATACATGACCGTGAGCCATGGACATAGCACTATAGGTGGAATAGAATGGTGGTTGTGGAGAAGACAAAAAGGGAGAAGTTAGTCTCACATCAACTAGGCGTATCAATGGGCTATGGAGATGCCCATCAATAGATATCAATGTGAGTGAGTACGGATTGCCATGCAACGGATGCACTAGAGCTATAAGTATATGAAAGCTCAAAAAGAAACTAAGTGGGTTTGCATCCAACTTGCTTGCTCATGAAGACCTAGGGCAATTTGAGGAAGCCCATCATTGGAATATACAAGCCAAGTTCTATAATGAAAGATTCCCACTAGTATATGAAAGTGATAACATGAGAGACTCTCTACTGTGAAGATCATGGTGTTACTTTGAAGCACAAGTGCGGTAAAAGGATAGTAACATTGTCCCTTCTCTCTTTTTCTCTCATTTTTTATGGCCTTTCTCTTTTTTTATGGCCTTTCTCTTTTTTGGGGGGCTTCTTTGGCCTCTTTTTTTTATTTTTTATTTTTTCATCCGGAGTCTCATCCCAACTTGTGGGGGAATCACAGTCTCCATCATTCTTTCCTCACTGGGACAATGCTCTAATAATGATGATCATCACACTTTTATTTTTCTTACAACTCAACAATTACAACTCGATACTTAGAACAAAATATGACTCTATATGAATGCTTCCGGCGGTGTATCGGGATATGCAATATGACAATGATGGAGTGTGTCATAATAAACGGAACGGTGGAAAGTTGCATGGCAATATATCTCGGAATGGCTATGGAAATGCCATAATAGGTAGGTATGGTGGCTGTTTTGAGGAAGGTATATGGTAGGTGTATGATACCGGCTAAAGGTGCGCGGTATTAGAGAGGCTAGCAAAGGTGGAAGGGTGAGAGTGCGTATAATCCATGGACTCAACATTAGTCATAAGAACTCATATACTTATTGCAAAAATCTAGAAGTTATCAAAGCAAAGTATTACGTGCATGCTCCTAGGGGGATAGATTGGTAGGAAAAGACCATCGCTCGCCCCCGACCGCCACTCATAAGGAAGACAATCAATAAATAAATCATGCTCCGACTTCATCACATAATGGTTCACCATACGTGCATGCTACGGGAATCACAAACTTCAACACAAGTATTCTTTAAATTCACAACAACTCAACTAGCATGACTTTAATATTATCACCTCCATATCTCAAAACAATTATCATGATTCAATCTTTTCTTAGTATTCAACACACTCAAAAGAAAGTTTCACAAATCTTGAATACCAAGCATATTATTATTAGGCAAATTACCATGCTATTTAGAGACTCTCAAAATAATTTAAGTGAAGCATGAGAGATCAATAGTTTCTTTAAAACAAATCCACCACCGTGCTCTAAAAGATCTAAGTGAAGCATATAGAGAAAAATTACATAGCTCAAAAGATATAAGTGAAGCACATAGAGCAAAACTACTTAGCTCAAAAGATATAAGTGAAGCACATAGAGTAAAACTACTTAGCTCAAAAGATATAAGTGAAGCACATAGAGTATTCTATCAAATTTTAATTCATGTATGGCTCTCTCAAAAGGTGTGTACAGCAAGGATGATTGTGGCACACTAAAAAACAAAGACACAAATAACACAAGATGCTCCAAGCAAAACACATATCATGTTGGTGAATAAAAATATAGCTCCAAGTAAAGTTACCGATAGAAGTAGACGAAAGAGGGGATGCCTTCCGGGGCATCCCCAAGCTTTGGCTTTTAGGTGTCCTTAGATTATCTTGGGGGTGCCATGGGAATCCCCAAGCTTAGTCTCTTGCCACTCCTTGTTCCATAATCCATCAAATCCATACCCAAAACTTGAAAACTTCACAACACAAAACTTAAGGCAGAAAACTCATGAGCTCCGTTAGCGAAAGAAAACAAAAGACCACTCCAAGGTACTGTAATGAACTCATTCTTTATTTATATTGGTGTTAAACCTAATGTATTCCAACTTCTCTATGGATTATAAACTATTTTACTAGCCATAGATTCATCAAAATAAGCAAACAACACACGAAAAACAGAATCTGTCAAAAACAGAACAGTCTATAGTAATCTGTAGCTAGCGCAAGATATGGAACCCCAAAAATTATCAAATAAATTGATGGACGTGAGGAATTTATATATTAATCATATTCAAAAATAATTAACTAAATGTCACTCTTCAAATAAAAATTACAGCAGTTCTCGTGAGCGCTAAAGTTTCTGTTTTTTACAGCAAGTTCAACAAGACTTTCCCCAAGTCTTCCCAACGGTTCTACTTGGCACAAACACTAATTAAACACAAAAAAACACAACCAAAACAGAGGTAAATAATTTATTTATTACTAAACAGGATCAAAAATCAAGGAATAAAAATAAAATTGGGTTGCCTCCCAACAAGCGCTATCGTTTAACGCCCCTAGCTAGGCATAAAAGAGAAGATAGATCTAGGTATTGCCATCTTTGGTAGGCAATCCATAAGTGGCTATCATGGTAGTTTCATATGGAAATTTTATTTTCTTTCTTGGAAAGTGTTCCATGCCCTTTTTTAATGGAAATTGAAATCTAATATTCCCTTCCTTCATATCAATAATTGCACCAATCGTTCTAAGGAAAGGTCTACCAATAATAATAGGGTAAGAAGGATTGCAATCTATATCAAGAAAAATGAAATCTACGGGCACATAATTCATATTTGCAACAATAAGAACATAATTAATTCTTCCCATAGGTTTCTTAATAGTAGAATCCGCAAGATGCAAGTTTAGAGAGCAATCATCAAAGTTACGGAAATCTAGCAAATCACACAAAGTTTTAGGGATAGTGGAGACACTAGCACCCAAATCACACAAAGCATAAAAATCATGATCTTTAATTTTAATTTTAATAGTTGGTTCCCACTCATCATAGAGTTTTCTAGGGATAGAAACTTTCAACTCAACTTTTTCTTCATAAGATTGCATCAAGGCATCAACAATATGTTCGGTGAAGGCTTTATTTTGACTATAAGCATGTGGAGAATTTAGCACGGATTGCAACAAGGAAATACAATAAATTAGAGAGCAAATTTCATAATTAAATTCCTTGAAATCAAATATAGTGGGTTTAGCAACATCTAGATTTTTATTTCTTTCAATCCCACTTTCATCAATTTCATCACAAAGATCTAAATACTCCGAATTTTTAGAACGCCTTCTAGGTAAAGGAAGATCATATTCAGTTTCATCAAGATTCACATGGCAAAACAAAGATTTAATAGGAGACACATCAATAACTTTTAGATCTTCATCTTGATTTTCATAGGAATTGGAAGAACACGCTTTAATAAAGGCATCCTTGGAAGCACGCATCCTAGCGGTTCTTTCCTTACACTCATCAATTGAAATTCTCATGGCTTTGAGAGACTCATTGATATCATGCTTAGGTGGAATAGATCTAAGCTTTAAAGAATCAACATCAAGAGCAATTCTATCAACGTTCCTAGCCAAATCATCAATCTTAAGCAATTTTTCTTCAATCATAGCATTAAAATTCTTTTGCAAAGAAATAAATTCTTTAATATTAGATTCAAAATCAGAGGGCATCTTATTATAATTTCCATAAGAGTTATTGTAGGCATTCCCATAATTATTAGAAGGATTACTAGGATATGGCCTAGGATTAAAATTCCCTCTATAAGCGTTGTTACCAAAATTATTCCTACCAACAAAATTCACATCCATAGATTCATTGTTATTCTCAATCAAAGTAGACAAAGGTATATCATTAGGATCAGAAGAAACACTCTTAGTAGCAAATAATTTCATAAGTTCATCCATCTTTCCACTCAACACATTGATTTCTTCTATCGCATGCACTTTTTTATTAGAAGTTCTTTCAGTATGCCATTGAGAATAATTAACCATAACATTATCTAGGAGTTTAGTAGCATCTCCTAAAGTGATTTCCATAAAAGTACCTCCCACGGCCGAATCTAGAAGATTTCTAGAAGCAAAATTCAATCCGGCATAAAAAATTTGTATAATCATCCACAAATTCAAAACATGAGTAGGGCAATTACGTATCATTAATTTCATTCTCTCCCAAGCTTGTGCAACATGTTCATGATCAAGTTGCTTAAAATTGATAATATCATTTCTAAGAGAGATGATCTTAGCGGGAGGGAAATACTTAGAGATAAAAGCATCTTTGCACTTGTTCCAGGAATCAATACTATTTTTAGGCAAAGACAAAAACCAAGCTTTAGCACGATTTCTAAGCAAAAAAGGAAATAGCTTCAATTTAACGACATCATTATCGACATCTTTTTTTCTTTTGCATATCACATAAATCAACGAAGCTATTCAGATGAGTAGCGGCATCTTCACTAGGAAGGCGGGCGAATTGATCTTTCATAACAAGATTCAACAAAGCAGCATTAATTTCACAAGATTCAGCATCGGTAAGAGGAGCAATCGGAGTGCTAAGGAAATCATTATTATTGGTATTGGTGAAGTCACACAATTTAGTATTATCTTGAGCCATCGCGACAAACAAGCAAACAAACTAGCACACGAGCAAACAAGAGCAAACGGGCAAAAGAGGCAAATAGAGAGGGAGGATAGAGAGAGAGGGCGAATAAAACGGCAAGGGTGAATTGGGGGGAGAGGAAAACGAGAGGCAAATGGCAAATAATGTAATGCGAGAGATAGGGATTGTGATGGGTACTTGGTATGTTGACTTTTTTGCGTAGACTCCCCGGCAACGGCGCCAGAAATTCTTCTTGCTACCACTTGAGCTTGCGTTGGATTTCCCCGAAGAGGAAAGGATGATGCAGCAGAGTTGCGTAAGTATTTCCCTCAGTTTTTGAGAACCAAGGTATCAATCCAGTAGGAGGCCACGCTCAAGTCCCTCGTACCTACACAAAACGATAGCTACTCGCAACCAACGTGATTAGGGGTTGTCAATCCCTTCATGGTCACTTACGAGAGTGAGATATGATAGATATAATATTTTTGGTATTTTTGGTATAAAGATTCAAAGTAAAAGTAAAGTCAAAGTAAAAAAGCAAAGCAAGATTAAAGTAATGGAGATTGATATGATGAGAATAGACCCGGGGGCCATAGGTTTCACTAGTGGCTTCTCTCAAGAGCATAAGTATTCTACAGTGGGTGAACAAATTACTGTTGAGCAATTGACAGAATTAAGCATAGTTATGAGAGTATCTAGGCATGATCATGTATATAGGCATCACGTCCGTGACAAGTAGACCGAAACGATTCTGCATCTACTACTATTACTCCACTCATCGACCGCTATCCAGCATGCATCTAGAGTATTAAGTTAAAAATAGAGTAACGCCTTAAGCAAGATGACATGATGTACAGAGATAAATTCATGCAATATGAAATAAACCCCATCTTGTTATCCTCGATGGCAACGATGCAATACGTGCCTTGCTGCCCCTTCTATCACTGGGAAAGGACACCGCAAGATCGAACCCAAAGCTAAGCACTTCTCCCATGGCAAGAACTACCAATCTAGTTGGCCAAACCAAACGAATAATTCGAAGAGACTTGCAAAGATAACCAATCATACATAAAAGAATTTAGAGAAGATTCAAATATTATTCATAGATAGACTTGATCATAAACCCACAATTCATCGATCTCAACAAACACACCGCAAAAAGAAGATTACATCGAATAGATCTCCACAAGAGAGGGGGAGAACTTTGTATTGAGATTCAAAGAGAGAGAAGAAGCCATCTAGCTACTAACTATGGACCCAAAGGTTTGAGGTAAACTACTCACACTTCATCGGAGAGGCTATGATGATGTAGAAGCCCTCCGTGATGACGGCCCTCCTCCGGCGGAGCTCCGGAACAGGCCCCAAGATGGGATCTCGTGGATACAGAAAGTTGCGGTGGTGGAATTAGGTTTTTGGCTCTGTTTCTGTTCGTTTGGGGGTACGTAGGTATATATAGGAGGAAGAAGTACGTCGGTGGAGCTCCGAGGGGCCCACGAGGCATGGGGGCGCGCCCCCCACCCTCGTTACCGCCTCATTTGTTCCTTGGCGCAGGGTCCAAGTCTCCTGGATCACGTTCGGTGAGAAAATCACGTTCCCGAAGGTTTTATTCCGTTTGGACTCCGTTTGATATTCCGTTTCTTCGAAACACTGAAATAGGAAAAAACAACAATTCTGGGCTGGGCCTCCGGTTAATAGGTTAGTCCCAAAAGTAATATAAAAGTGGAAAATAAAGCCCAATATAGTCCAATCAAAAATTATAGATACGTTGGAGACGTATCAGTTTACTTACCATATCATGTACCTCCTCTTTTTTCACGATTCTGGAGTGTTCCGGAAGGTTTCCTTTATGTGTCCTTCCAGTGTCATAGTTTGGATAATATTGCTTTCAGCATTAATGGGCGTACCTGAGATATAATGTTTTATTCTTTGCCCATTGACAACCTTCGGGTTAGTACCTTCGGCATTATTTATTTTTATTGCTCTAGATCGATAAACTTCTTCGATAACATAAGGTCCTTCCCATTTGGAGAGAAGTTTTCCTGCAAAGAATCTGAAACGAGAGTTGTATAAAAGAACATATTCTCCAACTTTGAACTCACACTTTTGGATTCTTTTATCCTGCCATCTTTTAACATTTTATTTAAATAACTTGGCATTTTCATAAGCTTGGGTTCTCCATTCATCTAGTGAGCTAATATCAAATAACCTATTTTCACCGACAAGTTTGAAATCATAGTTGAGTTCTTTAATTGCCCAATAAGCCTTATGTTCTAACTCATGAGGCAAATGACAAGCTTTTCTATAACCATTTATAAGGAGACATACCATAGGATTTGTATATGCTATTCCATAAACCCAAAGTGCATCGTCTAATTTCTTAGACCAATTCTTTCGGGACCTATTGATAGTTTTTTGTAAAGTTAACTTTATTTCTCTATTACTAAGTTCAACCTGACCACTAGACTGAGGGTGATAAGGTGATGCAATTCTATGGTTAACATCATACTTAGCAAGCTTTTTACGGAAAGCACCATGAATAAAATATGAACCACCATCAGTCATTAAATATCTAGGGACTGCAAACATTGGGAAAATGACTTCCTTAAGCATTTTAATAGAGGTGTTGTGATCAGCGCTACTAGTTGGAATAGCTTCTACCCACTTAGTGACATAATCAACAGCAACCAAAATATGAGTATGCCCATTACAAGAAGGAAAAGGTCCCATGTAATCAAATCCCCAAACATGAAATGGTTCAATAGCAAGTGAATAATTCATAGGCATTTCTTGACGCTTACCAATATTTCCAACTCTTTGACAATCATCACAAGATAAAAACAAACTTAGGGGCATCCTTGAAGAGAGTAGGCCAATAAAATCCAAATTGCAATACCTTGTGAGCAGTTCTATCTCCTGCATGATGCCCTCCATAAGATTCGGGGTGACATTTCCGTAGGATTTGTCCTTGTTCATGCTTAGGTACACAATGTCTAATAATACCATCTACTCCTTCTTTATAAAGATGGGGGTCATCCCAAAAGTAATGTCTTAAATCATAGAAGAATTTTTTTCCTTTTGTTGGTAAGTGAAACTAGGTGGTATATATTTAGCAACAATATAATTAGCATAATCAGCATACCAAGTAGTGTTATGAGAAACATTTATTGTAGCTAATTGCTCGTCGGGAAAACTATCATTAATAGGTTGTGGGTCATAAAGAATATTTTCTAACCTAGACAATTTATCAGCCACGGGGTTCTCAGCTCCTTTTCTATCAGTGATATGTAAGTCAAATTCTTGTAGCAAAAGAACCCACCTAATGAGTCTAGGTTTAGCATCTTTCCTATCCATAAGATATTTTATAGCAGCATGATCGGTGTGAACAATCACTTTAGAATCAACAATGTAAAATCTGAATTTATCACAAGCAAATATCACTGCTAAAAATTCTTTCTCAGTAGTAGCATAATTTCTTTGAGCATTGTCTAGAGTTTCACTAGCATAATGAATAACATTAATTTCTTATGAACTCTTTGTCCTAGAATAGCACCAACAGCATTATCACTAGCATCACACATAATTTCAAAAGGCAAGTTCCAATCAGGTGGTTGAACAATAGGTGCAGAAATTAAGGCTTTCTTAAGTGTTTCAAAGGCTTCTACATAATAATCATCAAAAAAATGGAACATCCTTTTGTAAAAGATTTGTAAGAGGCCTAGAAATTTTAGAGAAGTCGCTAATAAATCTCTTATAGAAACCAGCATGACCGAGGAAACTATGAATACCTTTGGTATCTTTAGGACATGGAATTTTCTAAATTGCATCAACTTTAGCTTTATCCACCTCAATACCACGTTCAGAAATTTTATGTCCAAAGACAA
Organism: Triticum aestivum; assembly: GCF_018294505.1. Classification (NCBI taxonomy): domain Eukaryota; kingdom Viridiplantae; phylum Streptophyta; class Magnoliopsida; order Poales; family Poaceae; genus Triticum; species Triticum aestivum. Next base: position 451,966,235 of record NC_057800.1, read on the forward strand.
TACCTTCATTAACCATAAAGTGGCACTTCTCCCAGTTCAAGACAAGATTAGTTTATTCGCATCTCTACAAAACTCGGTTAAGGTTGCTTAAGCAATCATCAAAAGAAGTCTCGTAGACGGAAAAATCATCCATGAACACCTCAATAATCTTTTCAGAAAAGTCAGAGAATATTGCAGTCATACAGCTTTGAAAGGTAGCAGGTGCATTACATAATCCAAAAGGCAAACGTCTATAAGCATAAGTTCCAAAAGGACAAGTGAAGGTGGTTTTCTCTTGATCAGGTTGTGAAACAGGTATTTGAGAAAACCAGAATATCCGTCGAGGAAACAAAAGTGTGTGTGCTTAGATAGTATTTCTAGCATTTGATTAATAAAAGGTAGCGGGTAATGATCTTTTCTAGTAGCTTTATTTAATTTTCTAAAATCAATTCCCATGCTATAACAAGCGATAATTCTTTGTGGAATGAGTTCATTTTTATCATTAGGAACAACAATAATACCTCATTTATTAGGGACACAACGAATAGGACTTACCCATCTACTACTAGCTATGGGATAGACTATACCTGCTTCCAGAAGCTTCAATATTTCAGTTCTTACCACTTCTTTCATTTTGGGATTTAAATGTTGTTGGTGATCAACAACGGGTTTAGCATCAGGCTCCATATTAATCTTGTGCTGACAGAGAGTGGGAGTAATGCCCTTAAGATCATCAATAGTATATCCAATAGCGGCTCGGTGCTTCTTTAGAACCTTCAATAATCTTTCTTCTTCATGTTCTGAAAGGTTAGCACTAATAATAACATGATATATCTTTTTCTCGTCAAGATAAGCACATTTCAAAGTGTCTGGCAATTGTTTTAATTCAAAGACAGGATCACCTTTAGGTGGAGGAGGACCTCCTAGAGTTTCAATAGGCAAATTGTGTTTCAGCAGAGGTCGTTGTTCAAAGAAAATTTTATCTATCTCATTTCTTTCATGCATATGCATATCATTTTCTTGGTCTAGCATATATTGTTCTAGTGGATCAGTAGGAGGAGGAACAATAGAAGAAAGACCAATTATTTCATCCTTACTAGGCAATTCTTTCTTATGATGATTTCTACTAAACTTAGAAAAATTAAACTCATGAGACTCATCACCAAAACTAACACCGACAGTTTGTTTCTCACAATCTATTTTAGCATTAACGGTGTTCAAGAAAGGTCTACCAAAGATAATGGGACAAAAGTCATCTTGTGGGGAAACAATAACAAGAAAATCAGTAGGGTATTTTATTTTCCCACACAAGACTTCAACATGTCTTACAATCCCAAGTGGTGTGATGGTGTCTCTATTAGCAAGTTTAATAGTAACATCTATGTCTTCTATTTCAGTGGGTGCTATGTCATTCATAATTTCTTGACATAAGGTAAAAGTAATAGCACTCATGCTAGCACCTATGTCACATAAACCATGATAACAGTGATCTCCTATTTTAACTGAGACAACATACATGCCAACAATAGGTCTATGTTCATCTTTTTCATTGGGTTTGGCAATTCTAGCAGCTTCATCACAGAAGTAAATAACATGCCCATCTATGTTTCCTACTAGGAGATCTTTAACCATAGCAATGCTAGGTTCTATTTTGATTTGTTCAGCGGGTTTGGGTGCTCTAATATTACTTTTATTAACCACGGTTGAAACCTTAGCATGTTCCTTTATCCTAACAGGGAAAGGTGGTTTTTCAATATAAGTAGTAGGAACAACTAGATCAACATTATAAATAATAATTTCATCTTTAGCTAGTACCGGTTCTTTAATTTATTCCTTAATAGGTGGGTGATATTTAAACCACTTCTCTTTAGGGAGATCAACATGAGTAGCAAATGATTCGCAAAAGGAGGCTACTATCTCAGAGTCAAGTCCGTATTTAGTGCTAAACTTGTGAAAATCATTGGTATTCATAAAAGATTTAACACAATCATACTTAAGCTTAATACCTAACTCTTTACCTTCGTCGAGTTCCTAATCTTCAGAGTTGCATTTGATTCTTTCTAAAATATCCCACCTGAATTCAATAGTCTTCTTCATAAAGGAACCACTACTGCAGGATGCTGCTAACGTGACACTACGATCAGAGACCCTTTCACGAAATTGTGTGTGATGCACTAATCACAAATGGGGATGGAAGAAACCGTCAAAAAGGTGCAAAATATTTGCGATGGAGGATGCATCAAACATGGTTCAGATTTTAGTTGCGTGTGCGATGCAGGGCATACAGTTCAGTTCAATGAACTGTTTGTGATGATGAGGAACAAAAGAAACGGGCAGCCAGATGAAGGTGTGCGCGATATACAACATACGGTTCACTCGGATGAACTTTTTATGATTAGGCAACACAAAAGAAACGGTCAGCCAGATGAAGGCGTGTGCGATATACGGCATGCGGTTCACTCGGATGAACTGTTTGCTTTGAGCCAAGAGAATAGAAACGGTTCAATATAACAAGATGTGTGTGATACGCGGCAAACAGGTTTGTAATTAGAAATGTGTGCAAAGATCGATAATAACACAGACGATTGCTGCTAATAAGCCGTGTGTGTTGTGGGAAAACGCTTGGTGGTATACAATTGTCAGCAATTGATGAATTCATCACCGACGGGTTCCCCAGTATGGTCCGTGTGTGATGTCATTGCACACAGAACAACAACATATGTACTTATAACTTATAAGGACTTGATTCCATAAACAGATTGAACATCGAATTACATATGTGGCTAGTACACACATGACCTTTGCACACACTAAAGTACATTCCAAAATGCCTAGGAAACTCAAATAATGTATAAAAAGGCAAAATGAACCGTGAATAATTTCATATTTTTAGGAAGACACTACTATATATAGTTGCATGTTGCCTCTGTAAAATAAATCAAGGCGGGAAGAGACAGCGTATGTCGTTTCGCACACATAGGTGACAAGGTCCCTCTCAGAACCATGAGCCTTTTTGAGAGAAGCTCCGGTTTGTAAGAAGTTTGTACCAAAACTTGTCCCAAATTGGACTAATTTTTTACCACATCATGTTGCTGCTATGTCATAACACCATGCAAAGTTTCATGATTTTGAGGCTAGTTTTGGATTTATAGTAATTTTAAAACCAGGTTTCTCAATGTTTTCTATCAAGTCGTCACCGCCCTGGATAGGCTTTTTCCTCGTGGGTCCCAAATGACAAATCCAAATCTATCACTACCATGCTACTTTTCTTATTAAGAATTACAGCCCATTTGGTGTGCTAGCTGAAAATAAGTTCATGGGTGCTGGTGGGCGCTAAGAACTTGCGGGTTCTGTAATGAACAAAGATCTCGAGGATCCCGCGAGAGTGATGTTCTTTCCCTATGTTGTGAATGCTTATAATATTTATGCCTTAATGAAAGAAATGGCAAGCCATTGGCCCAGTATGAAAGAAAATATGTGTCAAAACCGAGTTGAAAAGGGAAACAATATCTAACTCCAGCTTACAAACAGTACAAAAGCATGAGGATTAATTGCTCATCAGGTTTAGATAAAATCCAGATTGAACAGGACAATGACATCTAACTCAACCAAAGTTTTCGGCGGTCACAATCAAATGGATCGGTCTAATCCATAAAATCAAGATCCCTGGCCAGAAATTCTACTGGTACATGATGACAAGCTGTTGTAAATAGAAACCGAGCATGATCAGAAGCCCTCTCGTCCACCTGAAACTTCTTTTATGATGTTCAACACTAGCAGCCGTAAGAAATTTCTTGTCAAAAAACTTAATCCTCACGGACAATAGTGCCCTCGCATTCAACATGAAGAATGTGACAAAGCTAGTGTTTGCATTGTTAGATGCATATCCTTCTAGTGTTACTGTCTTCAAACGAATGTCATGAGATCTGAGAAAATCCTGGTGCTTCTTGAACCATCGATTGGTTATACCTTTTTCTCCATGTGTTAGTGCCTAAATAGAGATGAAGATTGAAAACAGTTGATGTCTAAAAATATTATGTTGAAAGAGTGATAGCTCAACGATTAATTATAGTACAATATATATGGGCTTTCAATGTGTGTGAAATCATCACTTTTATATACAAATTCTCCAGACATGGAAAGCATTGCAACAAGCCAATAATCGTCTTCAGATCAAAACACCACATACTGATATGTAAGGTCTTAACAGAATCCACCACCACTGATAGGATGGACTAGCTCTTCATTGAGCATAGAACATAATGTTAGTACCAAAAGTGTACTCCAAGATGATACTTAACTTATGCGCACAAATGAAAAGGGCATATTACAAAAGTTTACGTGAATAATATACAGTACCTCAATAGGTGTGGAGCCAAACACCATCTTGAACCATCTAAAAGGATCATGAATTGCACCCAAGGTCTCTAGTTTAGGCGCAGAGACTATAGTTATTTGTGAAGGTACTATACCAGAATCAAGGAGCAACCTTTGAAGTGAAGGGGCATCTTCGATGATGATATCATGTCCAAAAAAACAAATTCCCATGCTTACAAGGTGGTGTGACTTTATTTTGAGACAACGGATACAAATTTCCGTTGCAAAAACAAGCAGCAAGCGCTCTAGGGCAGGGCAGCTGGAGTGGATGATGCTGTGCAGTGCGGCCTCCGATAGATCAACCACCACAAACGCAAGTTTTTTTAGCAGTGGGAGTCGAAGCATTTGTACCAGATTGTATGCTAGATGGCACCGGACAAAGTTGGCGGTGTGGAGAGAGGAGGAAAACCACATGATGGACATCGCTGGTGAGGGCACAGATACATCGGTTCGTGGTATATTGCATACATAGTCATGCTAGAACTCAAGTTGTTGGAGTTTATCGAATTGACGGGATGTCAGCCAAGCGGCCACCATGCAAGGTATGTCCAGCAGGTAGCATGCAGGGATGCATATGCGTTGAACGGAGCCCTCATGGGAGGAGATGATGGCTTCGGGGAGTTTAGAATCATCATCGACAGATAGCTGACGACAGTCGAGATTAAGAGGCGCGGTGCGCCACAGAGTGCGCCACCAAGATGCGAGGACTTGTGTGCGGTAGCCATCCTTGGTGTGACGCCCCCGATTCAATCGTACACTAATCATGCACGCAAATGTGTACGATCAAGATCAGGGACTCACGGGAAGATATCACAACACAACTCTACAAATAAAATAAGTCATACAAGCATCATAATACAAGCCAGGGGCCTCGAGGGCTCGAATACAAGTGCTCGATCATAGACGAGTCAGCAGAAGCAACAATATCTGGGTACAGACATAAGTTAAACAAGTTGCCTTAAGAAGGCTAGCACAAACTGGGATACAGATTGAAAGAGGCGCAGGCCTCCTGCCTGGGATCCTCCTAACCTACTCCCGGTCGTCATCAGCGGGCAGCACGTAGTAGTAGGCACCTCCAGTGTAGTAGGGGTCGTCGTCGACGGTAGCATCTGGCTCCTGGACTCCAGCATCTGGTTGCGACAACCAGAAAGAAAGGAAAGGGGAAAAAGGGGGAAGAAAGCAACCGTGAGTACTCATCCAAAGTACTCGCAAGCAAGGAACTACACTACATATGCATGGGTATATGTGTAAGGAGGCCATATCAGTGGACTGAACTGCAGAATGCCAGAATAAGAGGGGGATAGCTAGTCTTATCGAAGACTACGCTTCTGGTCACCTTCTTCTTGCAACAGGTAGAAGAGGGTAGGTCGAAGTCCTCCAAGTAGCATCTCCAAGTAACATCTCCAAGTAGCATCTCGAGTAGCATAATCCTACCCGGCGATCCTCTCCTCGTCGCCCTGCGGAAAAGCGATCACCGGGTTGTATCTGGCACTTGGAAGGGTGTGTTTTATTAAGTATCCGGTTCTAGTTGTCATAAGGTCAAGGTACAACTCCAAGTCGTCCTGTTACCGAAGATCACGGCTATTCGAATAGATTAACTTCCCTGCAGGGGTGCACCACATAGCCCAACACGCTCGATCCCATTTGGCCAGACACACTTTTCTGGGTCATGCCCGGCCTCGGAAGATCAACACGTCGCAGCCCCACCTAGGCAAAACAGAGAGGCCAGCACGCCGGTCTAAACCTAAGCGCGCAGGGGTCTGGGCCCATCGCCCTGAGCACACCTGCACGTTGCGAGGGCGGCCGGAAGCAGACCTAGCCTAGTAGGCGTTCCAGTCCAATCCGGCGCGCGCCGCTCCGTCGCTGACGTTTGAAGTGCTTCGGCTGATACCACGACGTCGGGATACCCATAACTACTCCCGCGTAGATGGTTAGTGCGTATAGGCTCGTAGCCGACTCAGATCAAATACCAAGATCTCGTTAAGCGTGTTAAGTATTCGCGAACGCCGAACAGGGCCAGGCCCACCTGTCTCCTAGGTGGTCTCAACCTGCCCTGCCGCTCCGCCACAAAGTAACAGTCGGGGCCGTCGGGAACCCAGGCCCACCTCTACCGGGGTGGAGCCACCTGTCCTTTCAGCCCCCAACTCCGAACAGTATCACAGGTAGTGTAACAGTGTAAAGTATATAGTATATACCCGTGATCACCTCCCGAGTGATCACGGCCCAATAGTATAGCAAGGCAGACTGACAAGAATGTAGGGCCAATGATGGAACACTAGCATCCTATACTAAGCATTTAGGATTGCGGGTAAGGTATCAATGACTGTAGCAGCAATGACAGGTTATGCATCAGAATAGGATTAACAGAAAGCAGTAACATGCTACCCTACTCTAATGCAAGCAGTGTAGAGAAGAGTAGGCGATATCTGGTGATCAAAGGGGGAGCTTGCCTGGTTGCTCTGGCAAGAGAGAGGGGTCGTCAACTCCGTAGTCGAACTGGGCAGCAGCAGCGTCGGTCTCGTAGTCTACCGGAGAGAAGAGGGGGAAGAAATAATGAATACAGAGCAAACAAAGCATCACAAAATATAACAAGGCAATACGCGGTGTTCGGTGTGCCCTAACGCGGTAGTAGGTGATACCGGTGAAGGGGGGAAAACATCCGGGAAAGTATTCCCGGTGTTTCGTGTTTTCGGGCAGAGGAGCCGGAGGGGGAAAGTTGCGGGTTCGATAGGTTAGAGGGGTGTGGCGGACGAACGGACTGCGTATCCGGAATCGTCTCGACGTTCTGAGCAACTTTCATGTTGAAAACATTTTAATCCGAGTTACGGATTAAAAGATATGATTTTCTAAAGATTTTATTAATTTCTGAAATTTAATTATTTATTTAATTAATTCGAAAAAATGTATTAATGACGTCAGCATGATGTCATGCTGACGTCAGCAGTCAACAGGGGTTGACTGAGTCAACCCTGACATGTGGGTCCAGGGGGACCCACCTGTCATCCTCTAATTAGGTTAATTAGGGTTTAGGTTAATCTAATTACAGTTTAATTAAACTTAACTAGTTAATTAAATTAATTAAACCGGATTAATTAACTTAATTAATTCATTAGTTAATTAATTAATTAATAATTAATTTTATTAATCATTTTTTTATTTTTATTTAATAATTTTATTTTTAATTCATTTTAATTATTTTTTTTTATTATTATTTTTTTAATAAAAACGTTCGAGGGTGGGGCCCCTTGTCATAGGCCCCTAGGCCTAACGGGTGCATGGGCGCACGGGCGCCCGATCCGGATGGAGCCCCAGTGGGCGCGGGCACTGGAAGTGGCCGCCGGCTCGGCAGTGGCCCGTGGGGCTGGAGGCGGGGCAGCGGACACAGCCGCGGGGGCGACGGCCACGGCGCGAGCGGGCAGGGGTGGTCGCGGTGAGCGCACGGAGAGCGCGGGGTTGCGGGCGCGATGAGCGGGATGGCGAGGCGTGCACGGGGCGCACGCGCGTGGTGGCCGCGGCGACGAGCGCCGGGCGCGCGCGGTGGTGCGTCGAGCAGGGGAGGCCGGGGGGTGCGCGACGCGCTGAGCACGAGGGGCTCGGCCCCGTGACCATTTGGTCACCGGAAGGACGCCGGCGACGAGGTCCGTGACGGGGGGGCGCTCGGGTGCGGAGGGGAACGAGGGGGAAGAGGAGGGGGACCTCGGCCGAGCGAGGAGGCGCGAGGGGAGGGACGCGGGCGCGGTGAGCCGGCGCGAGCCGGAGCGCGGCAAGCGCGGCACCGGAGCGGGCTCCGGCCACGGCGACCGAGCGCGGGGGGGGGGAATGGGATCGATCCCAGGGGGATCGGGGGAGCGAAGGGGGGGAAGCTCACGGTGGGGGGGGCGTAGGGTCTCGGGAAAAGCGGGCTCGGGGGCGGTCGGGGGCGACCGGCGAGGAGGAGGGCGGTGAGGCGCTCGACGGCGACGGGGCGGTGGCGTGCAGCGTGGTGGTTGTCGGGGGCGGCTCCGAGGCGACGAGGGGAGTTGCGGGCGCCCTGCGCGGCCGGTCGGGGAGGAGGGGAGGAGGTGAGGACGGGGCGATGGGCCGCCGGCGTCGGGGGGGCGACGGGATCGGGCGGATCCCGATCCAGTCGACGCGGGAGGGAGGATAAGGGGATCGGGGGAGGAATCGGTTGGAGTGGGGGGGCGGCTAGGGTTTCGGTGGGTGAGGAGATAAGGGGGAGTGGGGGAGTGGCCGGCTGGGCCTGGTGGGTTGGCCCAGTGGGGGGTTGTGGCTTGCTGGGCCGAAGCCCAGTGGGGGGGGGGGTTGCCTTCTCTCTTTTTTTTTAGCTTTGTTTTCTGTTTTCTTTTCTTTATCTATTTTCTTTTAATTTCTGTTTTATAAAATATAAATACAACTCCTAATTTAATGTTATAATTTATTCTACTGCTCCAAAAGTTTGACACCTAATTAAAACAGTTTGCATTATTATTATTTTTAAAAGGCATTTAATTAATTGTCATAGTTGCTATTTTAATTAGTTTAGAGCCTTTAAACATTTTATAAAAATGTGGTTTCACCTCCATAATTACCTATGTATTATTTGGTTCACTCCGAACATTTAAATTTTAATATTTGAAAACTTTTATTGTTTGCTCGATTTGTATTTGAAATTCGAACCGGTTTTTGGAACTAACTCGAGATTAGCAACTACGAGGTGACGTGGCATCATTAGCAGAGGGTCACTGTAGCTTAATTACCCGGGCGTCACAATTCTCCTCCACTACAAGAAATCTCGTCCCGAGATTTAAGCGGTGGAGTAAGGGGCGAAGGTGTTGGTAGCGAAAAACCTAACGAGTCTCCTCGGTCTTGGCTGCCCTTTCGAAGAGGTTGATCCCTTTCGTTGAAGTCTTCATTTCACTGCTTCAAGTCACCATGATCAATTTGTCATCCTTTCTTCGGGATCTCCATCGTACTTACGAATAGGTAAGGGGCAGCTCTACAACGATAGGATGTTACAAGGGAAAATCTTTTAGGGGTTACCCAAGTATGAACATACGAGTATCTCTCGAGTTGAACAAATGAAACACATCGAGAGCAAAGTAAGACGGCGCAATAAGAAGTTTCAAGCGGATAGGCAATCGTTCATTGCCTGAAACAGAGTGTGAATGGGGTTCAGAGCAACGGGAATAAGTACTGTGTCCGATACCAGAATTGATCACTAGGAAGGTGGATCGCAAATTACATACGAAGTTAAGCTCTAGGAATAACTTTGGTAACAGGGTGTATAGGAGAGTCAGGTTTCGATCCTGTGGAACTGTGGGTTATGGGCCCACCATGTGGTTGAAAGTAGGAAGGGGGGCCGACATTTTGCACGGTCATGATAGTAAGGTGTTTCAAAGGGTAGCCTGTCAGATATGTCGGCAACAACATCGATACCAAGGGCGAGGGATGAAGAGAACCATTTTCCTGCTCGTTGAACGAGGCGGGCCAATAGGCAAAGTTCTCATCCATCGGTGGTTACCGGAATGTTTTCAACAATAGTAACAGGGTCTTGCTGACAGAGTTGTACACCGAGGTGTTTACATAAGCAGGAGATCATTACTGCTTAGATCATATAGATCACAAGAAAGGTTAAACAAAACAATGGAAAGGAAAAGGTGATCATCAGATCAAATAGAACAATGGAATGGAAAATATGTTTAAACACATATTTCGAGGGTATATCCTTACCAAGGACAAGCAGAGCAAGATATCCATGACAGGATATAAAATAGAAAACCATTTAGGTAAGGGGGGAGGAATCTCATGATATTACTCATACAACGGTGTTAGGATAATTGATAATTAAAATATAGCATCGTGCTTCAAACGGGCCAGTTGAAAATCGGAGTACCATTGACATGCTTCGAGATAGCGGTGACATGGTCTTCAGGTGAAGATCAGACTTTGGAAACACGAAGGATCCATCAAGAATAACTTGTAGAATAAGTCTTACAATTTCCTCATGGATGAATGGATAACCTTGCTGAAAAGGAATCTATAATGATAGGTCCTCCAGCCGGGGGGGGGGGTGCTAGGCATGACATCATGTTACCGGGTCATCAAGGGATCAACGTCATAACTCTTGGAAAGTTGTCCCAACCATCATATCTGACCGAGATTCAGATCCGATTGGTGTCAGGATACCTGAGACTCAGGATGTCCGAGAAGAAAAGGCGCAACACAAATCGTTGAAATGGCATTGCAAGCTTCTCGGGAAATGAACTATGGGAGCGGGTTTCTGAAGCAATAGTTCACCATTAAACCAAGGAGAGGACAAGGAGGTGTCTGGTGAACTGAACTCAACGGCAATTCACCGAGATTCCCAAAAGATGGATTTCCGCAATAATGTGAACAAGAAGATGACATGTGTCAACTCCAATGATATAATGTTGTATGCTCGAGCAAAACATACACAATTAAACATTGGTTGAAAGGTGCGCCCGAAATATGGGTTGGGCTGCACGACCAATGCCGGAATGGTGATTCAATAATCAATAGTCTAAGAATGAACTTTCGACCATTAACTTCAAAAAAAAAATTAGGGTTGCTAGAAGGAAAGAATCCAAACAACACCGTTCACTTGTTGGAATCAACACGGGGACCAAGAAAGAATGGTGATGGTGAGAATTATCACTTGTATTAAGAGTTCTCAAGAGGTAGTGAAATTCTCACAACATTGAGGTCATAAGAGATGTTAATGTCCCAAGGTAAAGAAGGGCAATTACTGGATATCAAGGAACTCAAGGTATATCACCAAACACGAACAAGCTTGTGTTGGTGGGAAGGCAATAAAGTGGTCGATGATAACACAGATCATCAAGGGCAAGGATGGTATTTCTCATCATGAATTCAATTGATATCCTGGAAGAGCTCATAAGGTTGATGATGATCACGACGCACTTTGTCGAGAGATTTCAAGATGTAATCGATCGGCGATGACATCAAGTCAAACGAATGGTGAAGCGAATGATTATTGGAACCAAGGGTACGACACAAACTCGAAACCAAGCTTGTTGTTCAAGGCAAAATGATATGACGATGAGGATCGACGTAAGGTTAGTTCATCGTCGAAAATTGCGCTCCGAGAAGAAGGACCGGGTAGCACAGTTAAAATAATCACGACAATGATATAGCCAAACGGGCTAGGAATGGCGTGATCGGGTACAAACTCATACTTATAGAAGCTTACTGAAGAGTTGTTGAACCGTAGTGCGGACTCGGTTCAGTCATCGGTGTCTTTGAGTGTTTAATAACTCAGAGCCCGTGAAAAATTGGAATCAGTGGGAAGGTAGCACTTGATGAAGAACTCATAAGAAGTTATGCAGTTCCATGATAATCTCGAGATACCAGGGGGGTAATACTCGACACAAGATCAAAGTAAAGGTGGGACTGGTGTATTGATCCATAGAAGACAATTGTTTAAACTTGTCCGAGAAATGAGATCAAAGAAGAACAATCATGGTCGGAACCACGGTTGCAAGGGATCAATTCACAGATAACATATGTTAGTTATCAAGGAAATAGTTATTATTACAAGAAGCTTCCATGATAGGATATACATCGCGTCCATGGGCATGAACAAAAAGTTCAAGGTCGACTCCCACTTCTCCAATGCATAACCTTTCATCCACTTCTCGCGTTCGATTAAGTTGCAGTGTTGAAATTTTATCTGGAGAAGCACCAGAAGAGTATGACTCGTGAAAACTTTCGGGTTCACACGGTCTAGAGAAGCATATGTTCAACCCTTAGTGGCTTCTTAGAAACATATACCACAATTTTCAAGAGTAAATAACACAAGCCCGAAAGCAGAGTATGGTTGGCCAAGCGGAGGATGCAACTTAACAAAGGCATTAGGTATCAGGGGAAGAACTCACAAAGTGATCAATGTGAAGGACACTGTCGGATAATAATCTAACAAAGGACTTGATGGTCCACAAGGGATCTGACGTGAGCATCGGTACTCAACTAGAGGAAGAAGAGTGCAAGGAGATCAAATTATAGAAACAACTGACTAACTCAATTGTCAAATGCAAAGGAATTATGATTTCCAAATCAAGGGATCAGAAGCAATGCTCTGATTAGGGATGGATAAGTTGAATAGCCTTAGGGTACAATCAACGACAATTGGATTGGTCGAGAACCAATTCCAGTTAAAAGAATGGCAGCTCAGCCGGAAAGGTAATTTATAAGGATCAATGATGTTTGCGGGTATTCGCAAACATATTGAGTCAACAGACTCAAAATGATAATGACAAGGAATGTTATTAAGACTACGAGACTTATGGGATTAACCATAATGCAAGCAAGCAAGAATTTCAAGAGCCAAGGCTCCAGAGGATTTTCGGAAGATCGAATAATATTTTGAAGACTTTTGTGAAACACATGAACAACTGGGGATAAGCGGATACTCGACAAGTGCAAGAATTATCCATAGGGGTATTCAGGTGACAAGGAATTGCAAGACAGTAGGCACAAGATATTCTCGGATCAATAGAGAGAATTTCGGGGTATCTTGTAATAACAAGATCAACTGGGAATAAAGGTAAGAACGTCAAGTGTATGTATTTATCCATAGGGATATTTCGATGGTAGGGAATTGCAAAAGCAACGGACACAAAGTCTCAAAAGAGTTTCGGCGAGTAACTTCGAAATCTTCTGGTGCAGTAGGCGATCACCTGGACTGAAGGGGCTCTCCGGGAGAAAGTATTTTCGAGAACCTAAAGTCAGATTTTAGTAGAAATCGTTTAACCCGAGTAGAAGAGAGTTCAGAGTCCCAGAGTAAAGGTCGAGGAGTAAAAGATCCTACTACCACCCAATGGCGACGTGGGCCCATGGGCCGCACAGCCATGTTAGTAAAAGTTTTGTAAAGTCTAGACTCGACTTCGGCCAAGGAGTTGGAAGGGGGATTCCTACAGGCAGTCGGCTCTGATACCAACTTGTGACGCCCCCGATTCAATCGTACACTAATCATGCACGCAAATGTGTACGATCAAGATCAGGGACTCACGGGAAGATATCACAACACAACTCTACAAATAAAATAAGTCATACAAGCATCATAATACAAGCCAGGGGCCTCGAGGGCTCGAATACAAGTGCTCGATCATAGACGAGTCAGCGGAAGCAACAATATCTGGGTACAGACATAAGTTAAACAAGTTGCCTTAAGAAGGCTAGCACAAACTGGGATACAGATTGAAAGAGGCGCAGGCCTCCTGCCTGGGATCCTCCTAAACTACTCCCGGTCGTCATCAGCGGGCAGCACGTAGTAGTAGGCACCTCCAGTGTAGTAGGGGTCGTCGTCGACGGTAGCGTCTGGCTCCTGGACTCCAGCATCTGGTTGCGACAACCAGAAAGAAAGGAAAGGGGAAAAAGGGGGAAGAAAGCAACCGTGAGTACTCATCCAAAGTACTCGCAAGCAAGGAACTACACTACATATGCATGGGTATATGTGTAAGGAGGTCATATCAGTGGACTGAACTGCAGAATGCCAGAATAAGAGGGGGATAGCTAGTCTTATCGAAGACTACGCTTCTGGTCACCTTCTTCTTGCAACAGGTAGAAGAGGGTAGGTCGAAGTCCTCCAAGTAGCATCTCCAAGTAACATCTCCAAGTAGCATCTCGAGTAGCATAATCCTACCCGGCGATCCTCTCCTCGTCGCCCTGCGGAAAAGCGATCACCGGGTTGTATCTGGCACTTGGAAGGGTGTGTTTTATTAAGTATCCGGTTCTAGTTGTCATAAGGTCAAGGTACAACTCCAAGTCGTCCTGTTACCGAAGATCACGGCTATTCGAATAGATTAACTTCCCTGCAGGGGTGCACCACATAGCCCAACACGCTCGATCCCATTTGGCCAGACACACTTTTCTGGGTCATGCCCGGCCTCGGAAGATCAACACGTCGCAGCCCCACCTAGGCAAAACAGAGAGGCCAGCACGCCGGTCTAAACCTAAGCGCGCAGGGGTCTGGGCCCATCGCCCTGAGCACACCTGCACGTTGCGAGGGCGGCCGGAAGCAGACCTAGCCTAGTAGGCGTTCCAGTCCAATCCGGCGCGCGCCGCTCCGTCGCTGACGTCTGAAGTGCTTCGGCTGATACCACGACGTCGGGATACCCATAACTACTCCCGCGTAGATGGTTAGTGCGTATAGGCTCGTAGCCGACTCAGATCAAATACCAAGATCTCATTAAGCGTGTTAAGTATTCGCGAACGCCGAACAGGGCCAGGCCCACCTGTCTCCTAGGTGGTCTCAACCTGCCCTGCCGCTCCGCCACAAAGTAACAGTCGGGGGCCGTCGGGAACCCAGGCCCACCTCTACCGGGGTGGAGCCACCTGTCCTTTCAGCCCCCAACTCCGAACAGTATCACAGGTAGTGTAACAGTGTAAAGTATATAGTATATACCCGTGATCACCTCCCGAGTGATCACGGCCCAATAGTATAGCAAGGCAGACTGACAAGAATGTAGGGCCAATGATGGAACACTAGCATCCTATACTAAGCATTTAGGATTGCGGGTAAGGTATCAATGACTGTAGCAGCAATGACAGGCTATGCATCAGAATAGGATTAACAGAAAGCAGTAACATGCTACCCTACTCTAATGCAAGCAGTGTAGAGAAGAGTAGGCGATATCTGGTGATCAAAGGGGGAGCTTGCCTGGTTGCTCTGGCAAGAGAGAGGGGTCGTCAACTCCGTAGTCGAACTGGGCAGCAGCAGCGTCGGTCTCGTAGTCTACCGGAGAGAAGAGGGGGAAGAAATAATGAATACAGAGCAAACAAAGCATCACAAAATATAACAAGGCAATACGCGGTGTTCGGTGTGCCCTAACGCGGTAGTAGGTGATACCGGTGAAGGGGGGAAAACATCCGGGAAAGTATTCCCGGTGTTTCGTGTTTTCGGGCAGAGGAGCCGGAGGGGGAAAGTTGCGGGTTCGATAGGTTAGAGGGGTGGGGCGGACGAACGGACTGCGTATCCGGAATCGTCTCGACGTTCTGAGCAACTTTCATGTTGAAAACATTTTAATCCGAGTTACGGATTAAAAGATATGATTTTCTAAAGATTTTATTAATTTCTGAAATTTAATTATTTATTTAATTAATTCGAAAAAATGTATTAATGACGTCAGCATGATGTCATGCTGACGTCAGCAGTCAACAGGGGTTGACTAAGTCAACCCTGACATGTGGGTCCAGGGGGACCCACCTGTCATCCTCTAATTAGGTTAATTAGGGTTTAGGTTAATCTAATTACAGTTTAATTAAACTTAACTAGTTAATTAAATTAATTAAACCGGATTAATTAACTTAATTAATTCATTAGTTAATTAATTAATTAATAATTAATTTTATTAATCATTTTTTTATTTTTATTTAATAATTTTATTTTTAATTCATTTTAATTATTTTTTATTATTATTATTTTTTTAATAAAAACGTTCGAGGGTGGGGCCCCTTGTCATAGGCCCCTAGGCCTAACGGGTGCATGGGCGCACGGGCGCCCGATCCGGATGGAGCCCCAGTGGGCGCGGGCGCTGGAAGTGGCCGCCGGCTCGGCAGTGGCCCGTGGGGCTGGAGGCGGGGCAGCGGACACAGCCGCGGGGGCGACGGCCACGGCGCGAGCGGGCAGGGGTGGTCGCGGTGAGCGCACGGAGAGCGCGGGGTTGCGGGCGCGATGAGCGGGATGGCGAGGCGTGCACGGGGCGCACGCGCGTGGTGGCCGCGGCGACGAGCGCCGGGCGCGCGCGGTGGTGCGTCGAGCAGGGGAGGCCGGGGGGTGCGCGACGCGCTGAGCACGAGGGGCTCGGCCCCGTGACCATTTGGTCACCGGAAGGACGCCGGCGACGAGGTCCGTGACGGGGGGGCGCTCGGGTGCGGAGGGGAACGAGGGGGAAGAGGAGGGGGACCTCCGCCGAGCGAGGAGGCGCGAGGGGAGGGACGCGGGCGCGGTGAGCCGGCGCGAGCCGGAGCGCGGCAAGCGCGGCACCGGAGCGGGCTCCGGCCACGGCGACCGAGCGCGAGGGGGGGGGAATGGGATCGATCCTAGGGGGATCGGGGGAGCGAAGGGGGGGGGGGAAGCTCACGGTGGGGGGGGCGTAGGGTCTCGGGAAAAGCGGGCTCGGGGGCGGTCGGGGGCGACCGGCGAGGAGGAGGGCGGTGAGGCGCTCGACGGCGACGGGGCGGTGGCGTGCAGCGTGGTGGTTGTCGGGGGCGGCTCCGAGGCGACGAGGGGAGTTGCGGGCGCCCTGCGCGGCCGGTCGAGGAGGAGGGGAGGAGGTGAGGACGGGGCGATGGGCCGCCGGCGTCGGGGGGGCGACGGGATCGGGCGGATCCCGATCCAGTCGACGCGGGAGGGAGGATAAGGGGATCGGGGGAGGAATCGGTTGGAGTGGGGGGGCGGCTAGGGTTTCGGTGGGTGAGGAGATAAGGGGGAGTGGGGGAGTGGCCGGCTGGGCCTGGTGGGTTGGCCCAGTGGGGGGTTGTGGCCTGCTGGGCCGAAGCCCAGTGGGGGGGGGGGGTTGCCTTCTCTCTTTTTTTTAGCTTTGTTTTCTGTTTTCTTTTCTTTATCTATTTTCTTTTAATTTCTGTTTTATAAAATATAAATACAACTCCTAATTTAATGTTATAATTTATTCTACTGCTCCAAAAGTTTGACACCTAATTAAAACAGTTTGCATTATTATTATTTTTAAAAGGCATTTAATTAATTGTCATAGTTGCTATTTTAATTAGTTTAGAGCCTTTAAACATTTTATAAAAATGTGGTTTCACCTCCATAATTACCTATGTATTATTTGGTTCACTCCGAACATTTAAATTTTAATATTTGAAAACTTTTATTGTTTGCTCGATTTGTATTTGAAATTCGAACCGGTTTTTGGAACTAACTCGAGATTAGCAACTACAAACGAGGTGACGTGGCATCATTAGCAGAGGGTCACTGTAGCTTAATTACCCGGGCGTCACACTTGGTGGGGAGAAGAGAGATGATCTCCCCAAGGATTACGTTCGGGAGATCACTGATGTGGTCCGCCGAAGATTCTACTGGTTCCTCAGGTCCAGGGGCGCTTTTGGCCGCATAGCCGGGTCCAAGATCTACATCCGGCGGTGGCGCTTGTCGGAGCCTCATCTGTGTAAATACCAATATGAAAGAAAAAATGGCATAACATGTAGGACATTTGAAATCAATTCTCAAGATCAGGAAGAAAAAGGCACAAACATATATGTAGGACATTCAAAATCAATTCTCGAGATCTGGCCATGAATTATTAGCACGCAAGCTAACCCTAGTCAGATTATTAGCAAAAATCATTTGTACAGAACAAACAATTAATCACTAAATCTATACGGATAACATTCAAACAATCAATACACTATGTGCATCTAACATGTTTGCCACACAAATGGGTATATAGATGACTAACCGGCTTCCCGTCGAAGTCGCGGTTGTTTCCGGAGTTGTTGTTAACCTCCAGCTCCGGCTGGGGGGGCACGACGGTGCCGACGAAGTCAAGGTCGTGCTGCTCCCCGCGCGAGACCTCGTCGGTGGCGACGAAAACCTCTGTGGCCAGCTTCACGCGTTGTGCGGGTGCTTCACCAGCCCCGGCGTCGCCACTCCCTCCAATGGTGCGCTTCGACGGCATTGTCATACACTCCAGAGTCCAGATGTTGGTGACCACTGTGGACCGGGGGTGCGGCCGCCTATTATGGCCGGCGGCTCGGGCGCGCAATTAATACAGACTAATGGGAGCGAGGCAGGCTATGGTCAAAAGTTGTCTCGCTTCCCGGTGAGCCTGCGCAGCGGACGTCTACCATTCCTACCATCATTTCATACAGCTACTCGCACGCCTCCCCGTCAATTCACACACCTGCACGCACGCCTCCCCGTCTGCCTGCATGGCGGACTGCTCGCATGCGCCCCGCCAACTCACGCCTGCTCGCACGGCACACGGGGCGTGTGGCAGCACATATATTTTTTGGTTTATTTTCTACCGCTTTACTGCTTCACTGAACCGTTTGCGTTGAAGAGATGCACAAATCATGCGTTGAACATCTTGCATGCTTCCTGGTGAACCTGCTCACTGGACGAGTTTTGGATTTACTAGAATTTAAAAATTAGGTATCTCAACGTTTTGCCGGCAATCAACGATGCCCTGGTGTTTGAAATTCATTCTCATTTCTTGCATGGGACCTAAGCATGCACTCAAGGACAAAGATTTGATTTCTCAACCAATTTATATGCACTAAAGCATGTGCATGTAGTTCAAATTTGAATTATGCACATAAGTACATTGAAAGCTCAGCTAATGCATAAAACTGTCCAAATGAATCCTGAAAAATCACAAAAATTGACACAACACTCCTGTTGTTCTATATATGTTGACACGAGAAAAAATTGAAAGCAATAAGAGGCAATGGATATCGTTTCGTCCCCAAAGATGGGACGTTCCCTACCGAAACCATCATGCTTGTTGTGAGAAGCTCTGGTTTGTGAGAAGCATATACCCAAACCTGCCCCAAATGAGACAAAAAATTATCACGGCATGTTGATGCCGCTCCATGATAGCATGCCAAGTTTCATGAATTTTAGACGAGTTTTGGATTTACTAGAATTTAAAAACCAGGCATCTCAATGTTTTGTCGGCAATCAACAGTGCCCTTGTGTTTGAAATTCATTTCCGTTTCTTACATGGGACCTAAGCATGCACCCAAGGACACAGATTTGATTTTTCAACCAATTTATATGCACTGGAGCATGTGCATGTAGTTCAAATTTGAATTATGCACATAAATGCATTGAAAACTCAGTTAATGCATAAAAATGTCCAAACGAACCCCGAAAAGTCACAAAAATTGACACAACACTCCTGTTGTTCTATGTTGATCTATGTTGATATGAGAAAAATTTTGAAAGCAATAAGAGGCAATGGATATCATTTCGTCCCCAAAGATGGGACGTTCCCTACCGAAACCATCATACTTGTTGTGAGAAGCATATACCCAAACCTGCCCCCAAATGGGTCAAAACTTTTACCATGGCATGTTGATGCCGCTCCATGATAGCATGCCAAGTTTCATGAATTTCAGACAAGATTTGGATTTACTAGAATTTAAAAACCAGGCATCTCAATGTTTTGCCGGCAATCAACGGTGCCCTGATGTTTGAAATTCATTCCCATTTCTTGCATGGGACCTAAGCATGCACCCAATGACACATATTTGATTTTTCAACCAATTTATATGCACTGGAGTATGTGCATGTAGTTCAAATTTGAATTACGCACATAAATGCATTGATAACTCAGTTAATGCATAAAACTGTTCAAACGAACCCCGAAAAATCACAAAAATTGACACAACACTCCTGTTGTTCTACGTTGACACGAGAAATTTTTTGAAAGCAATAAGAGGCAATGGATATTGTTTCATCCCCAAAGGTGGGACGTTCCCTACCGAAACCATCATGCTTGTTGTGAGAAGCTCTAGTTTGTGAGAAGTATATACCCAAACCTGCCCCAAATGGGACAAAATTTTTACCACGGCATGTTGATGCCGCTCCATTATAGCATTGCCAAGTATCATGAATTTCAGATGAGTTTTGGATTTACTAGAATTTAAAAACCAGGTATCTCAATGTTTGCGGCCGAGTGACGGTGGCAGGGTGTTTGACATTCATTCTCATTTCTTGCATGGGACCTAAGCAGGCAACAAAGGACACAAATTTGAATTTTCAACTAATTTATATGCATTAGAGCATGTGTCTGTAGTTCAAATTTGAATTATGCACATGAATGCACAGAAAACTCGCTTTATGTATAAAAATGTCCAAGCAAACCCCCAAAAAACCCAAAAATTGACACACAACACTCATGTTGTTCTATGTTGACACTAGGAAAAATTTTGAAATGAGAAGAAGCAACAAATATTGTTTTGTCCAGAAAGGTGAAACATTCCCTACCAAAACCATCACACTTGTTGTGTGAGAAGCTCTGGTTTATGAGAAACATATACCCAAATCAGCCCCAAATGAGACAAAAAAATTACCACGGCATGTTGATGCCGCTCCATGATAGCGTGCCAAGTTTCATGAATTTCGGACGAATTTTGGATTTACTAGAATTATAAAAGCAAGTATGTCGACGTTTTCCGGAGAGCCACGGTCTCGTGGTGTTCGAATTTCATCCCCATTTCTTGCATGGGAGGTAAGCATAAACCCATGGACACATATATGATTTTACAACCCATGTTCGTGCACCGGAGCATGTGCATGTAGTTTAATTTTGAATTGTGCACCTAAAATGGCTAGAAAACCAATTTAATATATAAAATGTTCAGACGAACCCTGAATAATTCCAATTGTTTTACGACACACATATAGTTGCATGTTCACTCCAGATAAAAGGTCTAGCAATTCAAACACCGTTCATTGCCGCTGTGACCCCATTATGTAATTCAAATCAAGATGAAAAATCAAGTAGATCACACACAGTTTATTATCACCAACCGTGTGAGATGCAACACAAAATATCCTAGAGCACCGTCGGTGTATAGTACGCCTATGGCTTACGCGAGAAGGTGCGTTGGCTACAGTCCACAGCCAGCGTCTCAAGCACACTAGCTCGCTCCCCAAATATCATTTCACTATTCAATCGTTGTCGGTGAAAGATGGGCACGTGGACCCGCATCGTGAGGGAAACTTCGGTGACCCACTCCGGCGAGAGCGCGGCCACAGCCGCCATGCGCGTGCTAACAAGGTGCATGAGCGCGGCCACAATCTGCGACCGGGCGGCCATGGCAGCCCAAACGGCCACTGTTGCTTCTCAGGTGGCGGCAACAACATCTGGCTCTGGGATAACAACTGGCGAGAGTGGCACAGCAGCTGTTTGTTCCGCGGCGGTGGCCTTAGCCCTGATGGAGGCCACCCACGACCATGCCGAGGCCGCCCACACCCAGCTCCCGGCGGTCACCGCACAAATCAAACGAAGCTTCTCCAACAATGGTCGGCAACCCATGGCCGAAGAGTTGGCAATCGCCGAGAGCGTTCGAGCAGCCGTTCGCTCCTCCGCCGCATACCTTGCGACGACGGAGCCCGTCCAAGCCCAGACCGCGTCCGCCCACACCCAGCTCGTGGCGGCCTTTGCCAAAGATATGGCGGATGCGGATGGCGAGATGCTTGTCGAGTATGGTGCGATGGATGCCATGGAGCCCCTTCCCTAGGAGACCGTGGGGCGCGAGCTGGACATGGAGGCGGTCGCGGAGATCGACGAGCACCAGCCATAGTAGTACTCTTTGTTTTGTTTAATTAAGGGCGTCGGTCTTTAATTTGTGAGAGTAATGTTTAGGTCAGCTAGCTCTGTTTAATTGTTGAACTTGCCTGATTAAGAAGTTAGTCTCATTTGTGTACCCAAATTATGCAATGACGTGGATGACCACTGTAACCATGGAAATTCAAACCAAAATTGTTGACGTTCAAACTCATCACACATGCGTTAAGCTATCTGAATCGTTTGTGATGTTCACATTGTTGGGTAACATAGTAATTTCAAAAAATTTCTACGCACATGCAGGATCATGGTGATGCATAGCAACAACAGGGGAGAGTGTAGTCTACATACCCTTGTAGACCATTCGTGGAAGCATTATATCAACGCGGTTGATGTAGTCGTACGTCTTCACGATCCGATCGATCCAAGTACCGAAAGCACGGCACCTCCGAGTTCTGCACACGTTCGGCTCGGTGACGTCCTCGCCTTCTCGATCCAGCAAGAGGGGCGAAGTATTAGATGAGTTCCAGCAGCACGACGGCATGGTGACGGTGTTGGTCAAGAACAATCTCTGCAGGGCTTCGCCTAAGCACTACGAAAACTAGCACGAAGGATAAACTAGAGGGGACGGGGTTGCCGGCACATGGCTTGGTGTTTCATGATGTGTCTTTGGTGCTAGCCCTGCCCCTCTATTTATATGTTGAGCCCTGGGGTCGAAACTTGGAGTAAAAGCCTCCACAAAGTCGGTTTCACCCGAAAGGCAAGAGTCCTTCTCGGACTCCAGGGCCAGACGCCAGGGTTCCTAGCGTCTAGACCCAAACGCCAAGGACCCTGGCGTCTGGCCCCTGGACTCCGCAAAACTTCCTTTTGCGCTTTCCAAAAACCTTGTGGGCTTTCCTCTTTGGCCCATATAAAGTGTTCTCATACCCAAACATTTCGGGAAACATCCGGAAACCCTTCCGGTGACCAAACACTATTATCCCATATATCAAACTTTATCTCCGGACCATTTCGGAGTTCCTCGTCATGTCCGTGATCTCATCCTGGACTCCAAGCAACATTCGGTTACCAACATACATAACTCATATAATACTACATCGTCAACGAACGTTAAGCGTGCGGACCCTACGGGTTTGAGAACTATGTAGACATGACTGAGATACCTCTCTGGTCAATAACCAATAGCGGGATCTAGATGCCCATATTGGCTCCTACATATTCTATGAAGATCTTTATCGGTCAGACCGCATAACAACATACGTTATTCCCTTTGTCATCGGTATGTTACTTGTCCGAGATTCGATCGTCGGTATCTCAATACCTAGTTCAATCTCGTTACCGGCAAGTCTCTTTACTCGTTCCGTAACACATCATCCCGCAACTAACTCATTACTTATTTAGGTGTGTAACCATATGAGGTTTTATTCATGTAAACAGAACAACAATTTATTCTCTTGCTTAAATGAATAACCGTATTGCAATAAACATGATCAAATCATATTCATGCTCAACGCAAACACCAAATAACACTTATTTAGGTTCAACACTAATCCCAAAAGTATAAGGAGTGTGCGATGATGATCATATCAATCTTGGAACCACTTCCAACACATATCGTCACTTCACCCTTAACTAGTCTATGTTCATTCTTTAACTCCCATTTCGAGTTACTATTCTTAGCAACTGAACCAGTATCAAATACCTAGGGGTTGCTACAAACACTAGTAAAATACACATCAATAATCTGTATATCAAATATACCTTTGTTCACTTTGCCATCCTTCTTATCTGCCAAATACTTGGGGCAGTTCCGCTTCCAGTGAACAGTCCCTTTGTAGTAGAAGCACTTAGTCTCAGGCTTAGGACCAGACTTGGGCTTCTTCACTTAAGCAGCAACTTGCTTGTCGTTCTTCTTGAAGTTCCCCTTATTCCCTTTGCCCTTTTCTTGAAACTAGTGGTCTTGTCTACCATCAACACTTGATATTTTTCTTGATTTCTACCTTCATTGATTTCAGCATTACGAAGAGCTTGGGAATCGTTTCCGTTATTCCTTGCATATCATAGTTCATCACGAAGTTCTACTAACTTGGTGATGGTGACTAGAGAATTCTGTCAATCACTATTTTATCTGGAAGATTAACTCCCACTTGATTCAAGCAATTGTAGTACCCAGACAATCTGAGCACATGCTCACTGCTTGAGCTATTCTCCTCCATCTTTTTAGCTATAGAACTTGTTGGAGACTTCATATCTTTCAACTCAGGTATTTGCTTGAAATATTAACTTCAACTCCTGGAACATCTCATATGGTCCATGACATTCAAAACGTCTTTGAAGTCCCGATTCTAAGTTGTTAAGCATGGTGCACTAAACTATCAAGTAATCATCATATTGAGCTAGCCAAACGTTCATAACGTATGCATCTGCTCCTGCAATAGGTCTGTCACCTAGCGGTGCATCAAGGACATAATTCTTTTGTGCAGCAATGAGGATAAACCTCAGATCACAGATCCAATCTGCATCATTGCTACCAACATTTTTCAACTTAGTTTTCTCTAGGAACATATATATAACATAGGGAAGCAACAACGCGAGCTATTGATCTACAACATAGATATGCTAATACTATCAGGACTAAGTTCATGATAAATTAAAGTTCAATTAATCATATTACTTAAGAACTCACACTTAGATAGACATCCCTCTAATCCTCTAAGTGATCACGTGATCCAAATCAACTAAACCATGTCCGATCATCACGTGAGATGGAGTAGTTTCAATGGTGAACATCACTATGTTGATCATATCTACTATATGATTCACGCTCGACCTTTCGGTCTCCGTATTCCGAGGACATATCTTTTATATGCTAGGCTCGTAAAGTTTAACCTGAGTATTCCGCATGTGCGCTGTTTTGCACCCGTTGTATTTGAACGTAGAGCCTATCACACCCGATCATCACGTGGTGTCTCAGCATGAAGAACTTTCACAACGGTGCATACTCAGGGAGAACACTTGTACCTTGATAATTAGTGAGAGATCATCTTATAAAGCTACCGTCGAACTAAGCAAAATAAGATGTATAAAAGATAAACATCACATGCAATCAAAATATGTGACATGATATGGCCATCATCATCTTCTGCATTTGATCTCCATCTCCAAAGCATCGCCATGATTTCCATCGTCACCGGCATGACACCATGATCTCCATCATCTTGATCTATATCAATGTGTCGTCACATGGTCGTCTCACCAACTATTGCTCTTGCAACTATTGCTATCGCATAGCGATAAAGTAAAGAAATTATTTGGCTCTTGCATCTTATGCAATAAAGAGACAACCATAAGGCTTCTGCCAGTTGCCGATAACTTCAACAAAACATGATCATCTTATACAATAAATTATATCTCATCACGTCTTGACCATATCACATCACAACATGCCCTGCAAAAACAAGTTAGACGTCCTCTACTTTGTTGTTGCAAGTTTTACGTGGCTGCTACGGGCTGAGCAAGAACCATTCTTACCTACGCATCAAAACCACAACGATAGTTTGTCAAGTTGGTGATGTTTTAACCTACGCAAGGACCGGGCGTAGACACACTCGGTTCAACTAAAGTTGGAGAAACTGACACCCGCCAGCCACCTATGTGCAAAGCACGTCGGTAGAACCAGTCTCGCGTAAGCGTATGCGTAATGTCGGTCCGGGCCGCTTCATCCAACAATACCGTCGAACCAAAGTGTGACATGCTGGTAAGCAGTATGACTTATATTGCCCACAACTCACTTGTGTTCTACTCGTGCATATTACATCAACGCATAAAACCTAGGCTCGGATGCCACTGTTGGGTAACGTAGTAATTTCAAAAATTTCCTACGCACACGCAGGATCATGGTGATGCATAGCAACGAGAGGGGAGAGTGTAGTCTACATACCCTTGTAGACCGTTTGCGGAAGCGTTATATCAACGCGGTTGATGTAGTCGTACGTCTTCACGATCCGATCGATCCAAGTACCAAAAGCACGGCACCTCCGAGTTCTGCACACGTTCGGCTCGGTGACATCCTCGCCTTCTTGATCCGGCAAGAGGGGCGAAGTAGTAGATGAGTTCCAGCAGCACGACGGCGTGGTGACGGTGTTGGTCAAGAATAATCTCCGCAGGGCTTCGCCTAAGCACTACGAAAACTAGCACGGAGGATAAACTAGAGGGGATGGGGTTGCCGGCACACGGCTTGGTGTTTCTTGATGTGTCTTTGGTGCTAGCCCTGCCCCTCTATTTATATGTTGAGCCCTGGTGTCGAAACTTGGAGTAAAAGCCTCCACAAAGTCGGTTTCACCCGAAAGGCAAGAGTCCTTCTCGAACTCCAGGGCCAGACGCCAGGGTTCCTAGCGTCTGGACCCGGACACCAGGGACCCTGGCGTCTGGCCCCTGGACTCCGCAAAACTTCCTTTTGTGCTTTCCAAAAACCTTGTGGGCTTTCCCTTTGGCCCAAATAAAGTGTTCTCGTACCCAAACATTTCGGGAAACATCCGGAACCCCTTCCGGAGAATTCCGGAACCCTTCCGATGACCAAACACTATTATCCCATATATCAAACTTTATCTCCGGACCATTTCGGAGTTCCTCGTCATGTCCGTGATCTCATCCCGGACTCTGAACAACATTCGGTTACCAACATACATAACTCATACCAACATACATACATCGTCAACGAACGTTAAGCGTGCGGACCCTACGGGTTTGAGAACTATGTAGACATGACCGAGACACCTCTCTGGTCAATAACCAATAGCGGTACCTGGATGCCCATATTGGCTCCTACATATTCTATGAAGATCTTTATCGATCAGACCGCATAACAACATACGTTATTCCCTTTGTCATCGGTGTGTTACTTGTCCGAGATTCGATCGTCGGTATCTCAATACCTAGTTCAATCTCGTTACCGGCAAGTCTCTTTACTCGTTCCGTAATACATAATCCCGCAACTAACTCATTAGTTGCAATGCTTGCAAGGCTTATAGTGATGTGCATTACTGAGTGGGCCCAGAGATACCTCTCCGACAATCGGAGTGACAAATCCTAGTCTCGAAATACGCCAACCCAACAAGTACCTTCAGAGACACCTGTAGAGCACCTTTATAATCACCTAGTTACGTTGTGACGTTTGGTAGCACACAAAGTGTTCCACCGGTAAACGGGAGTTGCGTAATCTCATAGTCATAGGAACAAGTATAAGTCATGAAGAAAGCAATAGCAACAAACTAAACGATCAAGTGCTATGCTAACGGAATGGGTCAAGTCAATCACATCATTCTCTAATGATGTGATCCCGTTAATCAAATGACAACTCATGTCTATGGCTAGGAAACTTAACCATCTTTGATTCAACGAGCTAGTCAAGTAGAGGCATACTAGTGACATACTGTTTGTCTATGTATTCACACATGTATTATGTTTCCGGTTAATACAATTCTAGCATGAATAGTAAACATTTATCATGATATAAGGAAATAAATAATAACTTTATTATTGCCTCTAGGGCATATTTCCTTCACACATATCATACACAGTTCTGAATAAGGGAACATGTCTAATGACACTTTGCGCGCCAGTTTTTTCACTGAAGCGATTCCAAATTTTCGGCTTCCACGGAAATATCTACCTCCCCGCCCCCTCCCCCTTACCAAAAGCCAAATTTCCCTTGTTTCTGCATTCCTTTCCAAGTTGAAACCTTCACTCCTTGCTTGCAGTGCCACCTCCTTGTCGGCGACCCTCCTTCACGCTGCTCGGCCTCGTCTATCCAGGCAGGTAATCCACACCCGACCCCCATCCTCCTCCTCCTTCTTCCACATCCCACATGCCCCGACCGCTGGCGCAAGCGCGACACCTTCCACCCAAATCACCGACCCCTCCACCAAATAAGCACGGCTCTAAGCCATGGTGCATGTAGTATAGCCAGGATCTCAAGGAGAATTTGGCAGCGGAGAAGCAAATTGCGGCCGCACGCACGGATGAGGTCGTGATGGCTGCCATTCATGCCGAGCCCCAGATCTTGGAGGAGCACCTCACCGTCGAGGCCATCGCTGACGCCTTGTGCGCCGACGCCGCGACGTGGTTGCTTGCTTTAAACTAAGCATGCTTGGTTTGGTTAACTGTCTGATCTTCTATTAGGAGTATGTTATACTGTGCAATATGGTGCTTAGTTAATGTTTGGTGCATTTGTTGTGGTGTTTAGCTAACTGCTTGGTTCAATTCTACACGGTGATGTCCAATTGTCGTGGGTAGAATTTTGTATTGTTGTGCATGTGAGGAATAAATCGAATTTGGCTGCACTTAATACATGAGAAATATATACAAGTGTTATATTTTCTAATTCTTAATCATGCTTGGTTTGGATAAATGGGTTTTCTATGTGTCTTGAATTAATCTGATGAATCTGCAATGTGCTTATTTTTCATCAACATATTTTACCGATAGCATGCGAACTCTTACTTAACCTGATGGCCAACTACCTTATATGTGTTGCAGGGAAGCAATGGGAAGCACTGAGGTTTACAATCGAGGCTAGCACGTGCATGGTGCGTTGTCTAATAGCACATTATTGTGCAATTGCAGGAACCATTCTAATATTTAGGTTTTTAATAATTTGGTCTTGCACATGTAGGTCCTGCTGTCAGAGGTTTTGACCCACTGTTCGACTCTTTTTGCATATGGGGAAATGAGTTGTCCATGAATATCAGTTAAGTCAAGAAACTCAGAAAGATTGTTAGGATAAAGAAATTAGCAACAAAAAACAACATGATCTTTGTCTGCACAATGAAGAAGACATCAGTTCACTACAGGACAGTACTAACTATTATACCTTGCCTTTTTTATTCCTTTGCCCCATTTCCAATATAGAGCAGATATTTATGCAGATCCTTGTTTTCAGGCCTTTCCAAAGCAGTTCACTGATGATTACCTCTCAAACCACCTGTATGGTTAGGAGGCGAGGAAGGTATTCATACAACACCCACGGTTCAATATTGAAGTGTTCCTAAAGTGGACGATGGATGGACGGTCAATCATCCACAGGCACTGGCCTAAGTTACAAAGACCTTCAACATCAATGAAGGCTCAATATTCACCTTCTATTTCAGCAGTTTTCTTGATAAGATACATCTGTCTATGTACCGTCTATGATGCTAATTTCGAAAGGTTATAGATGTTGCATGTGAAACTTGGTCCTGGTGTAGTTGTGCATTGGGGTGGCTGAGTGCTGAAGCTATATGATGTTGTACTCTGATGTATTTCAGTTTTGAAAATAAAATATATTGTGTGCTTAATATGAAATGTCAATTAGATTAATAAATGGATTATGAATAATCGGATAATTAGCCTGCTAATTGAGTTTTGCTATTGCAAACGGTTGTTGAAAAAAATACCGTGGGCGATGACCTCAGGCAACGCACACAGTTTCTAGGAATAAACCGTGTTGGATCAATGAACAATCACACACGACTTTCTCTTGAAAATTGTTTGCGTTAGGCCACCTTGTGCAAACGTTTCCACATAAAAATTGTGTGATGGACAGCATTTGCCACACAGTTTCGTCTATGGACCGTGTGTGATGCATTCAATAACGCAAATAATTTAACGGGAAAAATTGTGTGTGATGTACCTGTGAACGGAAACGTTTACCTTGAAGCGACTGTGTGGGGTGTACATACAAACGGAAACATTTAGCGGGGACTGACCGTGTGGGATGTACTTGCGACCGGAAACAATTTCGCCATATAATTGTATTTTTTTAGCTCTACTGTACGTATTTCCGTATTTGAGCGCTTGTCGATCGCACACGGCCTCATTTTGCCGAGCGTGTGTGCCAGAATGGTATATCCCCGACGGTTTCTGGGCCGTGTGGGAAGGACCCCCCTATCGCCCACACTCACTAGGCGACGGTTCCAAATGCCGTCGTGAAAAGGGGTTAAAACCGTTTGTATAGGACCGACGCGTACCAGTGAACCAGTATCAAGCAGTATCAAGTATGGATTGATCATCACGAGAAAGCCGAGTATAAAAATTATGAATGATAATTTATCTTGAGAGCTCATGATTGGAGCATGAGTATAACATTGACTTACGCCTCCCCCAAGCTAGAGCACTAATTTCTCCTTCACGAGGCCAAAAATTATATATATAATTCCGATCACGATGAACTAGATGCATAGGATAATTTTTTGGTGAAATTCCAATTTCAATCGATTCCAATCCAAGATCCAATATCATGGCATAGCCTATACCATGCCAATGTTTTCCCTTTAAAGATAAAGGTAAAACCTTCTTCTTAGCTTCATATTCGGGTAAACCTGCAAGCTTAAGTAATTCACAAATTTCATTCACATATATCAAGGGCATATCAGGATGTTCGGTTCCATCTCCTGCATAAGGATTAGCTAGCAGTTGTTCTATCATACCCAAAGGAATTTCATAACCAATATTTTCAATAGGTGCAGTAGGTTGAGGGGTAACTAATTATGGTTCTGGTCGAGGTGAAGATACCTCGAACAAACCCCTCAAAGGATTATCCTCCATAGTAACAAGTGACCATAAATTTTAGCACATAGTAATAATTTTTCCTTACCGATTTCCACTTACCAAGAGCGCTTCACTCCCCGGCAATGGCGTCAGAAAAGAGCCTTGATGACCTACAAGTATAGGGGATCAATCGTAGTCCTTTTGATAAGTAAGAGTGTCGAACCCAACGAGGAGCAGAAGGAAATGACAAGCGGTTTTCAGCAAGGTATTCTCTACAAGCACTGAAATTATAAGTAACGAGTAGTTTGATAGCAAGATAATTTGTAGCGAGCAAGTAACGATAATGGAAACAAAAGTGCAGAAAGGTAGCTCAATCCTTTTGAGGCAAAGGACATGCCAAAACGGTCTCTTATGATAAGAAAATCGTTCTTCAGGGTACACGGGAATTTCATCTAGTCACTTTCATCATGTTGTTTGATTTGTGTTTGTTACCTTGATAATTTGTTATGTGGGTGGACCGGTTCTTAGGTGTTGTTCTTACTTCAACAAACCTCCTACTTATGGTTAACCCCCTCGCAAGCATCTGTAACTACGAGAAAATAATTAAGATAAAATCTAACCATAGCATTAAACTTTTGGATCCAAATCGGTCCCTTATGGAATAGCGCATAAAGTAGGGTTTAAGCTTCTGTCACTCTCGCAAGCCATCATCTAATAACTACTCCACAATGCATTCTCTTAGTGATGGGGTTATGTACCTAGGGTAGGGTCATGGACCTGATCTAAGTACCTTACCCAAGGACACCCTCAGAAGAAGTCGCCTTCCAGTCGACTAACGAGGGACACACTCGACTGACTTGAAGGACTCGACCACGAAGACTCACTCGACCACCAGAAGGTCAAGAGGCACTCTGCACTGCAACGGCTTGTAATCAAGTAGACTTTATGATAGTAAAGGCACTTTATGTGGGGCGTTACCAGTAACGCCCCAGACTTAACTCACCATAAACCCTCTCCTGCGTGGGCTGGCTGGGGTCCTGGCGCACTCTATATAAGCCACCCCCCTCCACAGGCAGAAGGGTTCGGCACCTTGTAACTCATATACTCATAATCCACTCGACCGCCTCCGGGCTCCGAGACGTAGGGCTGTTACTTCCTCCGAGAAGGGCCTGAACTCGTACATCCTTTGTGCTTACAACCTCTCCATAGCTAAGACCTTGCCTCTCAATACCTACCCCCCCACTCTACTGTCAGGCTTAGAACCACGACAGTTGGCGCCCACCTTGGGGCAGGTGTTTTAGCGATTTTGTGGAGAAAGTTGCGATTCTTCTGAGTACTTTCATCATGGTGTCTGCTGGAGTTTTGGTCGGGGGTCAAGAGATCCGTCTCGGCACTCTCACCTTCATCGCCGACGACTCCGCATGGCTCCAGGAGGCTCCACTCGACGTGGATGCGCTCCCCGTCCGCGGTGCGACGCATTTTCGCGCATGTGTCCGTGGCATTCTGCTGCGGCAACCGTCGACCCAGTATCGGTCGGCTCCTTTATCGTCCACCCTCCCGGTCTCCCGCCAGCGCAAGCGCTCAGGCCGGTCGAGGCTTCAGCGATGGGTGAGGCACGCGGTGGCTCGCCAATCGGCCACCACCCAAGTTGCGGCAATCGAGCCCGACGAACCTCTCTACGGCTTGTTCGATCAGTCGACTGGCTCCGTAGAGACTGCGTCCGAGTGCGGTAGCAGTGATCCAGCGGCGGAAATCTTGATGGTCGACGGGCCCCACAGTCCCCCTGGCTTCGCCCGTGGTGGTGGAGCAGGTGATGGCGGCGACCCTACACGAGGCTACGAAGAGTACCAGCCCGAGCCACTCGACTCTCTGCAAAGAGAGGAACTTCGCCGCAGGAACGAGGATCCCCTGCGTATTCCCATCGCAGGAGAAACCCCCGAGGCTCGTGCCTTGGAGGAGGCGCGTCTGGCCAATTTGGCCGAGCGCACTCGACTGGAGAACCTTCAGCGAGCACTCGACGAGCGCGCGCGGCAACGAGTTCCCGACACCAGTCGACGTCAACTCTTCCCGCCGACTCAGGTATATCGAACCCCAATTCAGAATTTAGCAGCTGCGACCCGTATAGCAGAGTCCATCCAGCCTTCGCAGTCGGAAGCTGGCAGAGGTTTGCTGCAGATCAGGGATCTGCTCCGGGCAGCAGGAGATCAGAATTCAGCCGTATCTCAGTCGCGCAGCAGAATTCACAGTCGATCCGTCACTGTGAATACGGTTCAGTCGGCTCACAGCCCCAGATCGCCTCCGCGGCGTGAAGGGCGCGAGAATCGGCGAGATCAATATGGCGACAGACTCGACCGAGATGATAGGCGTCGAGTGCCCTATTCCCCTCCGAGGGGTGGGTCTTACGCTCCTCGGCAGCCAGATGATAGGCGTCAGTACAGTATAGGGCGTAGGGTTCCAGTCGACCCCAGAGAACCAGGCTTCAACACGCGATCCATTATCGTGCAAGGGTTGGTTGACCGGAACAGAGCCCATCGAGGTGGACTCGACAGAGATGTACCCACAAGCAGTCGAGTGCATGTTTCTGGTCCTGAATGTTTCAGCAGAGCTATCAGAGCCGCAGTTATCCCTCCCAATTTCAGGTTGGCATCAGGAGTCAGCAAGTTCACTGGTGAGTCTAAGCCTGAAACTTGGCTTGAAGACTACCGAGTGGCAGTTCAGATCGGTGGTGGGAACGACGAGGTGGCCATGAAGCATTTGCCCCTCATGTTGGAAGGTTCTGCCAGGGCATGGTTGACTCAATTACCTCCTAGCAGCATTTACACTTGGGAAGATCTGTCCCGAGTGTTCGTCAGGACGTTTGAAGGAACTTGCAAGCGACCAGCTGGATTGACAGAGTTGCAAGTCTGCGTGCAGAAAATTAATGAGACTCTCAGAGAGTATATTCAGAGGTGGATCACTTTGCACCACACTGTGGAGAATGTGTCTGATCATCAGGCAGTCTGCGCCTTCAAAGATGGTGTCAAGAACAGAGAACTGAGTTTGAAGTTTGGTCGAACCGGCGACATGACCTTGAGTCGGATGATGGAGATTGCTACCAAGTACGCCAACGGCGAAGAAGAAGACCGACTCCGAAGCGGCAAGCACAAGCCGAGTCAGTCGGAAAAAGGAAACACCAGTCGGAAACAGAAGCGGAAGGCTGAACCGGCAGCTCCTGGAGAGGCTCTGGCCGTGACTCAAGGAAAGTTTAAGGGGAAACCAAAAGGATCCTGGAACCCCAAGAAGGTAAAGGATAAAGAAGGGAACGACGTGATGGATATGCCATGTCACATTCACACGAAGAAAGACGAAGAGGGGAATATCATTTACCCGAAGCACACCACTCGCCAATGTCGACTCCTGATCCAGCAGTTTCAGGGAAAACAGTCTAAGGACAAGGAGAAGGAGTCGGACAAGGCCGAAGACAAGGAGGACAGTGAGGAAGGATATCCGCATATCAACTCCACTCTGATGATCTTTGCAGATGTGGAAAGCAGAAGTCGACTGAAAGTGATTAACCGAGAGGTGAACATGGTTGCCCCCGCAAAAGCAAATTATCTGAAGTGGTCTCAAACACCCATCACATTCGACCAATCTGATCACCCGACTCATATTGCCACCCCTGGGAGGCAAGCTTTGGTGGTCGATCCAGTTGTCGAAGGCACTCGACTGACAAAGGTGCTGATGGATGGTGGAAGTGGGCTGAACTTATTGTATGCAGACACATTGAAAGGTATGGGCATTCCGATGTCCCGACTGAGCACTAGTAACATGAGCTTTCATGGAGTTATACCAGGGAAGAAGGCCGAGTCACTCGGCCAGATAGCTTTGGACGTGGTGTTTGGCGATTCAGAGCATTTTCGCAAAGAAAAGTTGACGTTTGAGGTCGTGGATTTTCAAAGTGCATATCATGCCATTTTGGGGAGACCAGCTTACGCGCGGTTCATGGCTCGACCATGCTACGTATACCTCAAATTGAAGATGCCCGGTCCCAAAGGAGTGATCACTGTCACCGGTGATAGGAAAAAGGCAGAAGAGTGCTTTCAGAAGGGCTCCAAGATTGTCGATTCCCAGGTGACGGCAGTCGAGTTCGAAGAATACAAGCAAAACGCAGATCCGAGTGACTTGCTGCGATCCAAGAAGCCCGCCACAGAGTCTGCATTCCAGTCGTCCGGTGAGACGAAGCCTGTTCACATTCACCCGACCGACCCCGAAGCAGCTCCGACCCGCATCTCCACGACACTCGACCCAAAATAGGAAGAAGCGCTCATCCAGTTCCTCCGTGAGAACTGGGACATTTTTGCATGGAAGCCCGCTGACATGCCAGGTGTTCCCAGGGGACTGGCTGAGCATCGCCTAAGAGTCGACTCATCTGCAAAACCAGCAAAGAGCATCTTCGGCGGTCCGCCGTCCAGAAGAGAAAAGCCATTGGCGAAGAAGTGGCTCGACTGTTGGCGGCAGGATTTATCCGAGAGATATACCACTCCGAGTGGCTCGCTAATGTCGTCATGGTTCCTAAGAAGGACAAGTTGCTCCGAATGTGCATTGATTTCAAGCACATCAACCGGGCCTGCCCGAAAGATCATTTTCCTCTCCCTCGCATAGATCAAATTGTTGACTCGACCGCGGGATGTGAGAGGTTATCCTTTTTAGATGCCTACTCCGGGTACCACCAGATCCGTCTGTACGGGCCCGACGAGGTAAAAACAGCTTTCATCACTCCATTCGGGTGCTTCTGCTATATCACCGTGCCGTTCGGCCTCAAGAATGCCGGAGCCACATTTATGCGAATGATTCAGAAGTGTCTACTCACTCAAATCAGTCGGAATGTGGAAGCTTATATGGATGATATCGTTGTCAAGTCGCGGAAAGGTTCCGACCTGCTCGCTGACCTCGCCGAAACATTTGCCAACCTCAGAAGGTATGATATCAAGCTCAATCCATCAAAGTGCACATTTGGAGTTCCTGGTGGCAAGTTACTCGGTTTTCTCGTTTCCGAACGGGGAATCGACGCTAACCCAGAGAAGATTGGCACTATTCTCCGAATGAAACGCCCTGTGCGAGTGCATGATGTCCAGAAGCTTACTGGATGCTTGGCCGCATTAAGTCGATTCATCTCACGACTCGGTGAAAAGGCATTACCTCTTTACCGACTGATGAAGAAGACAGACAAGTTCGAGTGGACTCCAGAAGCTGATGCAGCGTTTGCCGAGCTAAAAGCTCTGCTCTCCACCCAGCCGGTGCTTGCTGCTCCAATCAGCAAAGAGCCTCTGTTGCTCTATATCGCAGCCACAGGACAAGTCGTCAGTACTGTGCTAACGGTCGAGCGGGAAGAAGAAGGAAAAGCTTTCAAAGTTCAGCGCCCAGTGTATTATTTGTCCGAAGTCTTGACTCCATCCAAGCAGAGATATCCTCATTATCAGAAGCTTGTGTATGGAATATACATGACCACAAAGAAGGTTGCTCATTATTTCTCTGATCATTCCATCACAGTCGTCAGCGACGCTCCACTATCAGAGATTTTGCACAACAGAGATGCAACTGGTCGAGTGGCCAAATGGGCGATTGAACTTCTTCCCCTTGATATCAAGTTTGAGGCAAAGAAAGCCATTAAGTCCCAGGCAATAGCAGATTTCCTTGCCGAGTGGATTGAACAGCAGCAGCCGACTGAAGTTCACTCGGAGCATTGGACCATGTTTTTTGATGGCTCTAAGATGTTGAATGGTTCCGGTGCTGGGGTTGTCCTGGTTTCCCCCAGAGGAGATAAGCTCAGATATGTGCTCCAGATTCACTTTGATTCCTCCAACAATGAGGCAGAATATGAAGCCCTCTTATATGGGTTGCGCATGGCCATTTCACTCGGCGTCCGTCGCCTGATGGTCTATGGCGACTCGGATTTAGTGGTCAATCAGGTGATGAAAGAGTGGGACGTGAGAAGCCCAGCCATGACTGGATACTGCAGTGCAGTGAGGAAGCTGGAAAAGAAGTTCGAGGGGTTGGAGCTCCATCACATACCCCGACTGAAAAATCAAGCAGCTGATGATCTAGCAAAGATAGGTTCCAAGAGAGAAGCCATTCCGAGTGGTGTGTTCTTGGAGCATATACACACTCCGTCAGTCAAAGAGGATCCTTTCACCGAAGAAACTCCACAGCCCAAGAGTGCCACAGATCCGACTGAAGTTGAAGTCCCAGCGGTGGTCGACTTGACCATGGAGGTTTTGGTGGTCATTCCCGACTGGACGATTCCGTATGTCGCATATATCCTGAGGAAAGAGCTCCCGGAGGATGAGGAAGAGGCTCGACAGATCGTCCGTCGATCTAAGGCCTTTACCGTAATCAAAGGACAATTATACAGAGAAAGCGCGACTGGAGTTGGTCAGAAGTGCATAACACCAGAAGAAGGTCGACTCATCCTCAATGATATTCACTCGGGGACCTGTGGTCATCATGCGTCCTCTCGGACCATCGTGGCCAAAGCATACCGAGCCGGATTTTACTGGCCAAAGGCGAATGAGATGGCAAAAGAGATAGTGGATAAGTGCGAGGGATGTCAATTCTACTCGAATATGTCGCACAAGCCTGCGTCGGCTCTGAAGACCATTCCACTCGTCTGGCCTTTCACAGTATGGGGATTGGACATGGTCGGTCCTTTGAGAACAGGACGAAGTGGCTTCACGCATGTACTGGTGGCAGTCGACAAGTTCACCAAGTGGATTGAGGCTAAACCAATCAAGAGCCTTGACACCGGTACTGCTGTTAGCTTCATCAGGGAACTAATATTCAGATATGGAGTCCCACACAGCATCATTACGGATAATGGGTCGAACTTTGACTCAGAGGAATTCAGAGCTTTCTGCAACTCCCAGGGCACACGAGTCGACTACGCTTCAGTCGCCCATCCGCAGTCGAATGGACAAGCAGAGCGAGCTAATGGACTGATTCTTAAGGGATTGAAGCCTCGACTGATGCGTGATCTCAAACACGCGGCTGGAGCTTGGGTCGACGAACTTCCCTCAGTACTCTGGGGACTGCGGACCACACCTAATCGGTCGACCGGAAGAACTCCATTCTTCTTGGTCTACGGAGCTGAAGCAGTCTTGCCGAGTGATCTTCTCCACAATGCTCCTCGAGTTGAAATCTACAACGAAGCAGAGGCTGAACAAGCGCGGCAAGACGCAGTCGACCTTTTAGAGGAAGAAAGGGAGATGGCTCTGATCCAGTCGACCATCTACCAACAAGATTTGCGTCGTTTCCACGCCAGAAATGTGAGAGGTCGAGCCTTCCAGGAAGGAGATTTGGTTCTCCGAGTGGATCAGCACAAACCACACAAGCTTGCTCCTTCTTGGGAAGGCCCCTTCATCGTCACCAAGGTTCTCCACAACGGGGCGTACCGTCTTTACAACGTCGAGCATAATATCGACGAGTCCCGAGCTTGGAACGCGGAGCTACTCCGCCCATTTTACACTTAAGTTTTATCACTCGGATGAGTTGCAATAAAATACTTCTGTAGTTCATGGACCTCAAAATAATAGTGTCATAGTCCCTCCATAATTTCTGTCGCTTTTTATTTTGTCCAATAAAATTCCCCCTCAGTGGGTGACTTAGCTGCGAATCCGTTTCGCCTAAGTTTGTAAAAATCCTACCGAGTGGCGAGCCAGACTCCCACTTGGAGGCTTAGCTGCGAATCTGTTTCGCCTAAGTTATCAAAATCCTACCGAGTGGTAAGCCAGCCTTCCACTCGGGGGCTTAGCTGCAGCCTGTGCTCGCCTAAGTTATAAAAATCCTACCGAGTGGTAAGCCAGCCTTCCACTCGGGGGCTTAGCTGCAGCCATGCGCTCGCCTAAGTTATCAAAATCCTACCGAGTGAAGAGCAACCCTCTCACTCGGGGGCTTAGCTGCAGTCCAAGCACTCGCCTAAGTTACAAAAATCCTACCGAGTGAAGAGCAACCCTCTCACTCGGGGGCTTAGCTGCAGTCCAAGCACTCGCATAAGTTACAAAAATCCTACCGAGTGAAGAGCAACCCTCTCACTCGGGGGCTTAGCTGCAGTCCAAGCACTCGCCTAAGTTACAAAAATCCTACCGAGTGAAGAGCAACCCTCTCACTCGGAGACTTAGCTGCAGCCCTGCGCTCGCCTAAGTTATCAAAATCCTACCGAGTGTAGAGCAACCCTCTCACTCGGGGGCTTAGCTGCAGTCCAAGCACTCGCCTAAGTTACAAAAATCCTACCGAGTGAAGAGCAACCCTCTCACTCGGGAGCTTAGCTGCAGTCCAAGCACTCGCCTAAGTTATCAAAATCCTACCGAGTGTAGAGCAACCCTCTCACTCGGGGGCTTAGCTGCAGTCCAAGCACTCGCCTAAGTTATCAAAATCCTACCGAGTGTAGAGCAACCCTCTCACTCGGGGGCTTAGCTGCAGTCCAAGCACTCGCCTAAGTTATCAAAATCCTACCGAGTGTAGAGCAACCCTCTCACTCGGAGGCTTAGCTGCAGTCCAAGCACTCGCCTAAGTTATCAAAATCCTGCCGAGTGAAGAGTAAACCTCTCACTCGGGGACTTAGCTGCAGCCCAGTGCTCGCCTAAGTGGTCTGAAGAATAAGTCGATTGCAGTAAAGGCGCCTTGCTTTGAACCTGCGAAAGACATTTCGAGCCAAAGGCAATCATATTCAAGCACCAAATTCAAGTTTGAATCGATATCTAAAGGAACCGAGAGTGCTCAGGCGTTAAGCCTGTTAAGGTTTATCGGTTACAATTCCACTCGGCATACCGAGGCAAATTTAAAAGCGTCGAGCCAGAATAAGTTTTTTACCCCTCCTGTGGAGGGCTGGAAGGAGCAACGAATTCATCAAGGTCAATTCCGTCGGCGATCCGAGTGGCAGCTGCAAGGAAAGTTTCCATAAAGGACCTGAAGTCGTGCTTCTTGGTATTGGCCACCCGAAGGGCCGCCAGCTTCTCTTCTCGTGCATCCTTACAGTGGACTCGGGCAAGACACAGAGCAACATCTGCACCACACCGAGCCGAGGACTTCTTCCATTCCTGCACTCGACCAGGGATCGTGTTCAACCGGGCCATTAGCGATTCAAGGTCATTCTGAAGTGTCTCCTCAGGCCAAAGCGTCGAGTCGATGCGAGATGTGGCGGCCTTCAGCCTTGCGAGATAGTCCACGACAGCTGCAACACGGGACTCCAGTCGGAGAACATCCATGGCAACTTCATCGTTCACCGGAGAATTGACGGGGTCGAGGTTTGGCTCTAGCCGGCTAGTTTCTTCTTCAAAGTTTTGACAAAATTCTGCAAGGGTGATCACTAAGTCAAGGAGATGGTCGAATGGAAAAATCACAATTGGAAATGTCTGCCAAGCATAGAGGTTTACCTTCAAGCATAAGAAACAGCTTCTTGGCAAGTCCACTCAGGAAGGCCTCCAGATCAGTTTTCTTCCCAGTCAATTTGGCGACTTGGTCGGTCAGGGTAGCTTTATCAGTTTTCAGTCGACTGACCTCCTTGTTGGCAATCCCAAGAG
This sequence comes from Triticum aestivum, assembly GCF_018294505.1. Taxonomy (NCBI): domain Eukaryota; kingdom Viridiplantae; phylum Streptophyta; class Magnoliopsida; order Poales; family Poaceae; genus Triticum; species Triticum aestivum. The sequence continues at coordinate 452,005,953 of NC_057800.1, forward strand.
CAGCTTTCTGATTGGTATTGTCTTGTTCGAGCTTGGTGACTGAAGCTAACTTCTCGTCAGCAAGCTTGATCTTCTCAGCTAGCTCAAGGTCTTTCTTCTGTTGGGCCTCCCTTACCTTACCTGCAAGTTACAGCAAGATCAGATTTTGAAACAAGCAAGGGGAAAAGCAGTCGTCAGGGTCTCACCAAACATACCTTCGGTCTCCTCCTTTGCCTTTGTCAGCTTCTCCTGAACCAGCTTCAAGCTCAGCTCGACTTGAGTATGCTTGTGCTCCAGCTCTGAGTAGCGAGCCACAAGATCACAAGAGTTCTGCGAAGAACCAATCGACTAAATGTCAAATTTAATTCACTTCCGAGTGAAAAAGAGAAAAGCTCACGTTTCTAAGACTACAGCAGAATACAAGCATTCGACCGTAGTCTCGGGGACTACACCCAGTGGGTGCACTCAGCGTGCCCCCACTAATCCTGTTGAAGACAAAGTCGACCAGTCGACCTCAAAAAAAAAGATGTATTCTCTAAAGACTGTGATCAACTGCAAGCAGTCGACCACAGTCTCGGGGACTACACCCAGTGGGTGCACTCAGCGTGCCCCCACCGGTTTGTGAAATCCAGTCGACATAGTCGACTGACAGAAAAATTGACATCATAAAGCCTAAGGCCGACTGCCAGCAGTCGACCTTAGCCTTGGGGACTACACCCAGCGGGTGCACTCAGCGTGCCCCCGCTAACACGGAGTTTTATCGACACACCCACTGGGTGACTACTATAAATTCCGGAAAGGAAAAGTTTTTGGCAGCATATCCAACAGAACAAACGGTGGTCGACTGACCTGAACATTGCTTTGGAGGGCAGAACTGGCGTCATAAGCTGCCTGGCTCGTGTCCCGGATGGTCTTCAGCTACTCCATCATGAGTCCCGCCTGGCGTATCGCCTCCTTCGCTGCGCCAGCTTGGTCCTCTGGGACGTGGTGCATCGTGAAGAGGGAGGGCTGCTGAGCACTCGTCAGTGGATTCGCGAAGGACACCGTGTGTCGAGTGGTGTTCTCTTCCTCCACAGTCAGAATCTCAGGCGCCGTCACATCCTGAGGCACCTTACTGGCGGACGCTTTCCGACTCCTCCTGTGCTTCAGCGGCTCTTCATCCTCATCATCATCAGGAAGATTGATAACAGTGTTGGGTGGAGCTGCGGAGAAGAATCAGGATCAGGGATCGCGAGTCAGTCGACTAAGAACGGCGTTAAGAATACAGTACCTGGGTTCGAAGTTGCTGCGTCCTCCATCTCGTGGTCATCAGCCCGGGCCGAGGTTTCAGAAGTAGCAGCACTGCAACTCCAAAGGATCAGTCGACTAACTTCAGCGTCGACCAGAGACAAAGTTCACACAAAATGAGAAGGTTCAAACAACATGATTACCCTGATATGGTAGGGATGGACACCTTCATCTTCGGTAGGAGCTTGATCGGCTTCGACGAGGCCGCCCTGGGCTGCTTCGGCGCCTTTTCAGTCGGCACCGGAGAGGTGGTCCGAGGGCGCTTGGTCGACTGAGTGGCGGTCGCAACCCCCTTACCATGTTCAGTCGAAGGGTCGTGGACAAGCTTCGACCGCCTTTCTGAGCGCGGTGGTACGACCTCCTCCTCCTCTTCTTCCTCGTCCTCGACGTCATCTTCATCACCGTCATCATCATCGTCGTCATCATCATCCTCTGCAACATCCGAGTCCCATTCCTCCTCTTCCTGGCTCTCGCCCCCGCTCGCCTCGCCCTCCTCAGTCGAAGCTTGTGCCCCATTGGGCATCGAGTACAGCTCGGTGAGGGCCTAGCAGATGTCCAGACAAGGATCAGTCGACCAGTCGGCAGGGTAAACAGAAATAAATGCGACAAAAGCACAGTGGAGAGCAGGGCAAGTGTACCTTGTTTGGGTCGCTGTTGTGGTCGAGTGGAGGAATCCGTCTGGCTCCGCGTGGGTTATCCTTATTTCCGGTAACGGCTACCATCCACCTTTCCAGAGTGACGTCGTCGACTGCTTCTGGATGGACTCTAGTCTCGTCTTCGGTCCCACAGTACAACCACATGCAGTGGCTCCGGAACTGAAGGGGCTGGATGCGACGCCTGAGGAAGACCTCCAGGAGGTCCATGCCCGTCACTCCCTCCCGAACCAACTGCACCACGCGCTCCATCAACATCTTCACGTCAGCTTTCTCCTCCGGAATCAGCTTCAGAGGGGAGGGCTTGTTCACTCGGTCCATGGTAAACGGAGGGAGTCCACTCGACTGCCCCGGCGTCGACTGGACCTGGCAGTAGAACCAAGTCGACTGCCAGCCTCTGACGGACTCGGGAAAGGTCATGGGCGGGAAGGTGCTCTTATTCCTCACCTGGATCCCCAGGCCCCCACACATTTGGACGACTCGGGTTCTCTCATCACCTGGGCTCGCCTTCTTCACGGTCTGAAAGCGACACGTGAATATATGTTTGAACAAACCCCAGTGCGGTCGACAGCCCAAGAAACCCTCACACATGGACACGAATGCAGCAAGATAGGCAATGGAGTTTGGGGTAAAGTGGTGAAGCTGCGCTCCGAAGAAATTCAAGAAGCCACGGAAGAAAATACTCGGCGGCAAGGAAAACCCACGATCAACATGAGTGGCCAAAAGCACACACTCACCCTCTTCTGGCTGAGGTTGCCACTCCTTCCCCGGAAGCCTCGCAGCTCCGTGAGGGATCAAGCCCTCATTGGCCATGTCGAGGAGGTCCTTCTCTGTGATGGTCGACTGGATCCAGTCTCCTTGGACCCAGCCCTTCGGCAGACGAGATCTGGACGAGGACCCTCCGCGGCTGGTGGATCTCCCCTTCGCCTTCTCCGACGCCGACGCCTTCTTTGCGCGCTCCAGCGCCGCCGTCTTCTCCTTGGCCATGGTCGCCGGCGAGATGCGCGAAGGGAAGTGGTGCGGGGGCGAGAGCGAGCACGCTGGGCGGAGAAGAAGGAAGCAGAGAGAGGGAGAGAATGCTGAGGCGCAGCACAGAAATCCTCGCCGGGCACATTTATAAGGTCTCTTCCGAGTGGATGACAGGTGGGCCCGTCGATCTAATCATATCTGGGAGCAGTTATGCAGACGGGATACGTGGCGAAAAAGGCGGCGCGGAGATCGAGGCGTCTATGCCCCGTCCCATCCGAACGCCGCGGTCCGCCCCACTTCGCGCGCGTCCCCAAATTTCGCATCCCGCGGAATCCGCGAACAGCAAATCATTTTGTCAGACGCGGTGTTTCCGGCGATCCGTCGCTCGGAGATCGTCGAAGCCCGAAAGATCACTCAACGCAAAAATAGAATGGATCGAGTCGACTGAAGGCGAATTGCTCTCTGTCGACGAAGAGATCCTTTGGTCCAGGACAACGCACGACCAGGGCACAAAGGTTAATCGGAAAAGACATCAACTCCTTCCTCACTCGAAGCCTCAATCCATTCGGGGGCTAATGATGGGGTTATGTACCTAGGGTAGGGTCATGGACCTGATCTAAGTACCTTACCCAAGGACACCCTCAGAAGAAGTCGCCTTCCAGTCGACTAACGAGGGACACACTCGACTGACTTGAAGGACTCGACCACGAAGACTCACTCGACCACCAGAAGGTCAAGAGGCACTCTGCACTGCAACGGCTTGTAATCAAGTAGACTTTATGATAGTAAAGGCACTTTATGTGGGGCGTTACCAGTAACGCCCCAGACTTAACTCACCATAAACCCTCTCCTGCGTGGGCTGGCTGGGGTCCTGGCGCACTCTATATAAGCCACCCCCCTCCACAGGCAGAAGGTTCGGCACCTTGTAACTCATATACTCATAATCCACTCGACCGCCTCCGGGCTCCGAGACGTAGGGTTGTTACTTCCTCCGAGAAGGGCCTGAACTCGTACATCCTTTGTGCTTACAACCTCTCCATAGCTAAGACCTTGCCTCTCAATACCTACCCCCCCCCACTCTACTGTCAGGCTTAGAACCACGACACTTAGGCCCAAATATGGTGAAGCATCATGTAGTCGACGTTCATATGACACCACTAAGGGAATCATAACATACATACCATCAAAATATCGAACACATATCAAGTTCACATGATTACTTGCAACAAGATTTCTTTCGTGACCTCAAGAACAAAAGTAACTACTCACAAATTTCAATCATGCTCAAGATCAGGGGGGTATTAAATAGCATAATGGATCTGAACATATAATCTTCCTCTAAATAAACCATATAGTAATCAACTACAAGATGTAATCAATACTACTAGTCACCCACAAGCACCAATCTAAGGTTCCGGTACAAAGATTAAACACAAGAGATGAACTAGGGTTTGAGAGAAGATGGTGTTGTTTAAGATGTTGATGGAGATTTCCCTCCCCAAGATGGGAGAGTTGTTGGTGATGATGATGACGATGATTTCCCCCTCCGGGAGGGAAGTTCCCCCTGTGGAATCGCCCCGCCGGAGGGCAAAAGTGTTCCTGCCCAAGTTCCGCCTCGAGACGGCGGCGCTTCGTCCCGAATGTCCTTCCTTATTTTTTCTAGGTCAAAATGACTTATATACCAGAAGAGGGGCACCGGAGGTGGGCCGAGGAGGGCACAACCCACCAGGGCACGCCTAGGTGGCTTTGTGCCCACCTGGTGGGCCCCCTATAATACTTATTTGCTCCAATAATTCTTATATATTCCATAAAAATTCTCCGTGAAGTTTCAGCTCTTCTGGAGTTGTGTAGAATAGGTAGCCTGACGTAGCTTTTTCAGGTCCAAAATTCCAGCTGTCGGTATTCTCCCTCTTTGTGCAAACCTTGCATATTATGAGAGAAAAGGCATTAGAATTACTCCAAAAAGCATTATTATACATAAAAACAATGTAAATAACAGTAGGTAAACATGATCCAAAATGGACGTATCAGTGAAGAGGTGTAGCGGGGATCGCCGAAGAAAGATGGACACGACGGAGCGGCGTGTCGTCGTGTTGGCCACGCGGGCATCGAACGACGGCGACGCAGAGCGGTCGGGGAGCTTGGGAGAGAGGGCTAGAGGACAAGGGCTAGAACAAAGAGTGAGGGGAAAGTGAGAGGGAGCCACAGGCGTCTCCAGACGTGGGGTCAGGGAGGAGGACGAGCCTCCAGCGCGAAGCAGGAGGTGGCCGCGGTGAGTGTGCGCGCGTCAACACGCCTCTGCCTACTGGCAGAGGTTGAAGACAGTGCCTGGTGGGCTGGGCTTCTGCTACATGAGCAGGCCAGATGAGTGGGCTGCCAGGTAGGCCTTCTCTGCTTTTCTCTTTATATTTCTTTTTGTTTTGATTTAATTATTTTGCCATTGTTTGAAAAACAAAACAAAATTCAAACCAGTGCCAAAACTTTCTGTAAATATTTACGTGACTTAACTGGACCATTCCAAAAGCACATAAATATTTCAGAAACATTTGAAGATATATTCTGACTATATGAATATAAATTTAAATTCAAATACAATAGTGATTTAAATTCAAAGTCCAAAATATCTCATAAAAATGTTCATCATTTTTGGTTGGGCTCAAAACCTTTGCCAGAATATAACCAACATTATTTAAGGTCATTTTGAAATCATTGAATGCATTTTCATGGTTTTTACCCTTTATTTAATATTTGGAGGCTTCAAATTTCCTCATTTCAAATTTCACTGAAATTAAATATAATGCAAGATGCTCATTAATGCAACTATTCACACTAAAATTATTGTTGGCACGAAATGATTCTAGGGATGTGACAGGATCGGTTCAGCTCACGAGGGCTTGCAAACTGCTGAATTGGTTTTGGTTGCATCATGGTTTATCTGGTGGCAGTGGCGTCAACATATGAAAGGGGAGGTGACCCAAACCCCTGAAACGAGTGATGTGTCGATCAAAGTCCTCGCGGCGAATTTTATAAGAGCTTACACAACAAAGTTGCCGAGAAGAAAGGAAGATCAGATGTGGAAGAAGCCATGTGGTGATGTTATCAAAATTAACATTGACGCACCTTTTAAATATGAGACACTCTCAGGAGTGACGGGTGCTGTTGCCCGCGATGGAAGGGGAAACTTCATTCCTGTAGCATCTTGGTTCCTTCCACACTCAAGTTGTGTTGACTCGACAGAGATTACCGCGATACGAAACGGTTTATACCCAGGGGCGAACCTAGCTATATGGCGTGGTTTGGCGAACGCCATACCTAAGCTGCCGTGCAAATACGTATATATACTACTATACTAGTGTATTAGCCTGGCGTATTTTTCAGGTAGTAGGGCGTGCGCGTGCCTCCTATTGGGCTTGGTTACTGCCGATTGAATGACGGGCCGTGCCCATGGGCTGAAGGACACAGACGCACGACTGCTAGGCAGACTACGACTCTACGAGACGAGAATACGAGTCGTTCGTTGCTACTTTCTCGCAAGACGGAGGCGGCGCGGCGGCGCTTTAGAGGCTAGGGCACGGCCGCACGGACGCATGGCAGCGGGCAACCGGCAATCAATCACCGGACACCGTGGGCACGAAGGCGGCGACAGGCAAGACGGCGACAGGCTCCGAGATCAGCAAGGCGGCGGCCGCGACTCGTCGAGTCCGCAGGGTTTGCAGATGACACCGCCGAAGAAGAGGATTAAGTATGTAATGAAAGGTATAATTTAGTTGTACTTCTTCGGTTCTTCCCCTTGATCGCATCATTTCAATTGTGTCATGTATGTACTCAGGTTACTTGCTTGAACATTTATTTAATTATTCTACTGGTATTGCTCCAACATCCAATTAGTTTCTCTTGTGTTCTCTTATACAGATTTAAAGAGTATTTTTGCCAAAGCCAGTGGCACTAGCACCTCGAGCCCAGCTCCAACTTTGGAAGTAGTCGCTGAACGACAAGAAGAGCCTGCGCATCAAGAGAATGTGCGGATTGAAGTTTCAGCATCTGTTCAAGAGGAAGAGAATGAAGGCGAAAATTATATTGAGAATGAACCAATAGCTAGAGACGGGGGAGAGGGCAAGTTCATTGAGGAGTTGCATCCTGACCACATCCAGCCTGATCCCGGGCTTCGTATTCCAATTAATAATTTTCATCCCAACATTAGAGATGAAGTTAGATTGGCTTATGTGGCAAAGGGTCCAACTCGACCGGTCGGTCATACGTACGAACGTGATCATTTTGACAGGGCCTTTTGTGAAGCATGGTATGAAAAAAATCCTTGGTTGGAATATAGCGTGGAAAAGAATGCAGTCTATTGCTTTTATTGTTTTCTTTTCAGACAAGATCCGGTGGATGAAAAATTTGGTCATACTACCTTCACCAAAGATGGCTACAGTACTTGGAAGAATGCATACAAGGCATTTCCTCTTCATGTTGGTGGCCCCAGGAGTATCCACAATCAATCAAGGACAGCATATGAAGATTTTAAAAATCAAAGCTCAAGTCTGAAGCGTAAGGTTACAGTCTATAACAAAGAATCATTAATCAAGTACGAGACCCGTTTGGAAACATCTTTGGGGATTGTAAGTTTTCTTGCATTGCAAGGTGAACCATTTCGTGGACACAATGAATCTGCCCTTTCCTTAAATAAAGGTAATTTTCTAGAGATGCTTGATTGGTACAAAGCAAGAAAGGAGGAAGTGAGAATTGCGTTTGATGAGCTATGCCCAGGAAATGCACAAATGATTTCTTCAAAAATTCAAAAAGCACTTGCCAAAAGTTGTGCAGATGGGGTCCGAAGAGCAATAAAACAAGAGATGGGGGATAATCTTTTTTCGGTTCTTATTGATGAATCTCGTGATATATCAGTAAAAGAACAAATGGCCTTGGTTGTGAGGTAACCCATTGGTTACTTTATTATGTGTTCCGTCTTTTGCCTGGTAATCACCTTTTTTTCTAATTAACTAATTGTATTATTTCTTCTATGCCTTACAGGTATATGAGCAAGGGAGAAGTTATTGAAAGATTTTTGGGTATCAAGCATGTCAAGGAGACAACAGCAGAAGCACTAAAGAAAGCATTGGTTGAGGTTCTTGGTAAGAATGGGCTGCTTATTGCAAATTTACGAGGGCAAGGGTATGATGGAGCATCTAATATGAGGGGAGAATTCAATAGTGTTCAAAAACTTGTCCGAGATGAAAACCCATATGCTTTCTATATGCATTGTTTCGCCCACCGATTGCAGCTAGTAGTTGTTGCTGTCTCAAGATGCTGTTCTTCCATTGAGGATTTCTTTGAATATGTGGCCTTGATTGTGAACGCCGCTGGTTCGTCTTGCAAGAGGAAGGATATATTGCTTGATAAGCAACGCATAAATCTGTTGGCTAAGTTAGAGAGTGGAGAAATTTTCTCAGGAAGAGGGAAAAACCAAGAAACATCATTGGCTAGACCAGGAGATACAAGATGGGGCTCTCATTATAAAACACTAGTTCGTATAGAATCGATGTGGGATGCAGTTATACAAGTGTTAGCTATTGTGCATGAGGATGAGCGTAATCCATCTAGGGCAGGAGGTTTGGTGCAGATAATGGAGTCTTTTAGCTTTGTGTTCATCATGAAGTTGATGTTGCAAATCCTTCGCATTACAAATCAGTTGTCACTTCTCCTCCAACGGAAGGATCAGAATATTGTTCAAGCCATGTCTTTGGTTACAAATGTGAGGTCTTCCTTGGCCAACTTGAGGAACCATGGTTGGGAACCACTCTTTGAAGATGTCAAGATCTTTTGTAATGTTAATGATATTCCGGTTCCAAATATGGATGAAGTTGTACCGAGATTCGGCCGATCAAGAAAAGGAGGGAGAAATAATGTTACTCAAGAACATTTTTTTCGTGTTGATACCTTCTATGCAGCGATAGATGCTATCACCACAGAGCTGGATCATCGCTTTAATGACATGGCTTCAGAACTGCTATGTGGATTTGCTTGTCTTGACCCAAGAGACTCATTTTCCAAGTTTGATTTGGACAAAGTGTCTAAGCTTACAGACATCTATGATGCAGATTTCTCCAGTGATGACCGTAAGCGTATGAAAACCGAGCTCCAGTTGTTCATCAACCACATGAAAAGACATGATGACTTTAGAGTTTGTTATGATCTTGCAAGCCTAGCCAAGAAAATGTTTGAACTTGAAAGAAATATTATGTTCCCTCTGGTTTATCGCCTTATTGAGTTGGGGTTGCTTCTACCGGTGGCAACGGCATCGGTTGAAAGGGCCTTCTCAGCAATGAAGATCATCAAGACTGATTTGCGCAGCAAGATGTCCGATGGTTGGCTTGATGACTTAATGGTGTGCTACATCGAGAGAGAGATATTTAAAGGACTTGATCTTGCTGAAATTAAGAAAGAATTTCAACGTGAAGGTAGAAGAATGCCATTGCCACGTTCTATTTAATGAGAGTAAATCTTCATTATGGGTATGTATTCTTTCTAACTATCTTCACTTGCATAATGTTGTTTCTATCATTATATCCTACTAGTTACTAATTCATGATTTATCTCTGGTGTTTATGTTTTATAGGTCATTTTTATGCCGGTCTAGGTAATATAAATGGTTTTTTTGGCACTCAATCATCCATGTAATCTTCATCAGCTGAGGTATTTAGAGTGCCAATAGTTAAGTTTTGATTTCGGTTTTATTTGTTGAACACCAAGTAATATTTATTGAGTATTCTAGTGAGCACTTCCATAGTTGAATTATACATGGTTTTTTTGTTCATACACTCCGCCACACCTAGAAATTATTCCTGCGTTCGCCACTGTTTATACCTAGCAGGGAGAATTGGGTGCAACAAAGTCATTATAAAAACAGATTGCACGTTTGCCGCGGAGGCGGCGCAAAAAGCTGATGATTACGTGGGCTCGGACATAGCCACTGGTCTTGAATGCAAAGAGCTAGCACTGGACTTTGCAAATGTTTCATGTACCATTTCCTGCGGGAAGCAAATGAAGTTGCAAACGATCTTGTCAGGATTTCGTTTAGCGATAGATCTTCTAGTTTTTGGAACTCTACGTTCCCCGATTTTATTTCTCATGCCCTTGTAAATGACCATGCGATTATTTGAGAAATAATGTTTTGATGTTTCAAAAAAAAGACTTTCAACTTGAAATTGTGAGGGGACAGCCGAAACATATTTCCTGTTTGATTGACCACCCTGGTATTGAACACCAATTGAATCACCAATTTAAGCACTCACCCGTAAATAAAAGAATTAACGTTACTATGAAAGAAGAGCAGCATGACAAAAAGCGCGCCCCTATGCAAGGAGCGAGGCGTAGAGGATCTGGTTCCAGGTGTCGGGTAGGCCGGCAAGGCACCAGTGGCTGCAGTCGTTGCCCGGGTGGCCGCCGCTGTATGCCGACGGGTGCGCGTCCCTCCTCAGCTGCGACAGCAGCGTGATGTCCAGCAGGAACACCGGCTTCGACATGCCGTTCAACGCGTTCCGCACCGCGCCCTGCGCCGGAAGCGGCCCGCCCGGGTACGTCGACCCCGCGATCGGCTGCGTCTGGTGTGCGCAGCTGCTGGAGCTCTCCCCCCACTGAGCTCCACTGCGTAGTAGTACGTACGTAATTTTGAACAGGTCAGTGTTTTTAAACGTGGTACTACTCTATGCGGGAGCTGGGCTCTAGGGGTGTGGGCTTACTTGAAGTGTGTCGGAGAGATGCCCTGGAAGTAGACCTTGGTCTTGGAGGTGTCCACGTTCGAGTCCACCCATCTGGCCCATGTGGACATCCCCTTGGAGAAGGCCGTGAGCCGGTCCATGTCTTTCATGACGTGAGCCCCGTCTTGCACATAGTCCCATCTGGTTTCACGGAAGAGGAAATACAAATGCCGTCAACAAACACAAGAATGATCTTATGTACTACCAGTATATGCTTGCGCAAGAAAGTGTAGTGCGTCTTACGGTTGGTCCTTGCCGGTGTGGGTCCACCAGTGCCAAGTGTTGAAGACGAGCATGTCGGCGCCGAGCCACGCGTCGCCGGAGATGGAGTCGAGCTTCAGCACCCGGCCGATGGACTCGTCGACGATGTCCACCAGGTAGGTGCTCCGGTAGTACGCCACCGACAGCCCGTAGTCCTGCACGAGACGGCAAGCGCACGTCAGCCGCCAGCGCGTCCGGCACCAAACTTTTGATGGATCGCGCCGTGCACCTCGACGTACAACGTACACGTAATTACTCCTCCATGCACGGTCACATGGGATCATCAACATGCACAAGTTTCCAAGCCTGTCGGCGCCGATACGGCGGACGCGGCCATAAAACCGGCAGGTACGCCGACGCATCTCCGCTTGTCTGCGTCCGCGGCTACGCTGTGCGTCGCACTGTCGCGCTCAATAACGATGAAACGGCAGGTGCGATGTCATCGACGCCGTAGCGAGCTGTGCCTGCGTTTGCCGGATAGGACCAGACGCGAGCTCGTGGACCATTGGTTTAGGACTCCTACATCAGTGATTCCTTTTCCAAATTGCCCGTGACCTTGCAGGTTAGTGAACTGCAAAGCGCCGCGATTGCCGATCGGGCGTGTGCTGTATATGTCAGCGGTCGCTCGTTATTCCCCGGCCCCGCGTCATTCGTTTTCTTGCCGGAAATTATGGGTTGGCGCTAGTTGCGCACAAGGGAGTGAGGGCAACCACAAGGCTAGGACCGGAAAGGCTAGCCAAGCTGGTGTGAGATTATTGCCCAGGAAACGACTGATTGAGTTGTCCTCATCATCTGGAGTGCTAAGTGCCGTCTAGTGGCAAGAACCGGCACCAAACATAATACTCCCCCCTTCCATCTATATAGGGTCTAATGCGTTTTTCGAGGCTAACTTTGACCAAATACTAGAGCAATAATATATGACATGTAACTTACACAAAGCACACAGTTAAATTCGTGTGTGAAAGGAGCTTTCGATGATATAATTTTCACATTGTGCATGTCATGTACTATTAATTTTGTTAATAGTCAAAGGCGGTCTTAAAAAACGCATTAGGTCCTATATAGATGGAAGAAGGGAGTAGGTGTTTCAATGCACTGGACCATCTTTTCCATCGAATGGGGTAGTATATAGTATATTTTGTTAAGCTGCTGCAAGTAGTATCTATACCTGTATATAGTGTGTGAATTACTTTGAATGTTGTTCATTGAATGTGCTAATACGGCGACTCACGATACATAGATGGCAACAGTACTTCTGTTGGATATATTTTTGCGCGAAAAGTTTACGATCTGTTCATCAACCGTCAAGGGAGTACAGAAAACAGCAAAAGTATTGGATATTATCTTTCATCCCATCGAATTCTACCTCATAATTTAGAAGATTTCACAACAGAGCTTAAGCATAATGCGCAAACCTCAAGACACAAACATTTCTCCTTTGTTCTAGAATCTTTCATATTTTAATTTTTCAATCTTTTCTTTTTAAATGAATTAATGTTCTTTGTTTTCACTTTGTGCCTTACAACCCACAGTATTCACGAACCTTAAAACACATTAAAAATAGAATATTCTATACTTTCACTATTCAAACACACTTTAAGGACATTCACATGAAGCCATTAGACCACAAGGCTTTCTCAGAAGACATATAAGATATCGCACGAAACATCTCACTCAAGGATGTGGTCGTGAATTCCCATGAGGTTTGATCAGTGAATTGCATGCCGTCCTAGTCGAAGTCTACAGCTCGCGGACACCCTCACCACTTTCTCCACTTCATCATGCTTGTGATCACCCATAATTGTGCTGATCATATGAATGTAGGTCATCCTTCTACGGGTGTTAGCCCTCAGGTGAAAACAATTCATGTTCGCACCCGCCTGCTTGTGGTTGTTGATCTGCGTATGTGATCTTTCGTGAAGCACATGGGCCAATGAATCTCTGCTTCAAACGTTGCCGACCCATGCAACACTTGGCAAGAACTAAAACCCATTGTAACTATGACGAAAGACGGGTTATTTCCGGTGTTGTTGAACAGTGGCTTGTTGTGTGTACTTGCACGAGGTTTGGGTGATGTGCTATGACGGCTCGGACTGCCAAATCGTGCTCCGAGTACCTCTAGTGTGATCCTCTTGTGGTGGTCGAAGGATCCTCTAGTGTGATTTTAGATAGCCAACCAAGTTGAACTTCGGGAAGAGTGGGGGGGGGGGGGGGGGGGGGGGGGGGGGGGAGGAGCTTTCCGCACCTTCAACTTTGTGCGCGAAGTAGCCAGGACAAGAAATCACACCTTATAAGCGGAAGCCGCAGAGTATTGTTCGCAAGTTGTATGCTTCCATGTGATTTCATTCTCCGTAATAACCATAATGAGATAAACCTCATCCAATTGGACCAAAAGGAAGACGGTTTGGCAGATGTGCTCAATAGTCCAATTGTCGGGTGGCTTGATTTTGGAGAGCCATGCACCTCATTCATGGCCTCAGCCACTTTCCACTTATTTCTAGTGGACACATCGTAAATCAAAGGCGCAATCTCCCTAGGTCGCACCCCATGGGAGTCCCAGAAATCTGTCCGGTCCCACTTGCCTATGCTTATAATGATGGAGGTGTAGAATACATTGCCAATGATGACGATGGTGGAGATGTAGAACAAGTCAAGTTCTGCGTCATCACAAGGGTTTCCTATCCCACCCACGTTTTATTGGGTTCCTTCTTTCCATTCCAACCGGTTTTAGTTGGGTGCCGACTTGCAGATTCTTCCCGAGGGCCACACCTGCACAGCCGCACGTTCCACCCTTGGACGTAGGAGTGGAGCAAAATGTTCACCGGTAAATCCCGCGAGACTGTCCCTGCCTGATGCGGTGACCTAAGGCCAACCTCAGCGTGCGACCTCATCTTATCCGGCCTCGTTTGTTTGAGGCAAAACAAACGGATCTCATGGCTCAGCGCGCGACACCCTAGCCTCATCTTGTCTGTTTGATGTTCGGTCCGACTCATTTCAAACGCAAACATGCATCTGGTTTGGGTTCAGGCGGACAGCAAACGGACGCGCCGCTCGTCCGCATCGGGGCCGCGTGGCAGGCGGTCACCTACCTCCCACCGCCCAACATAAATACGCACGCTTGGTCGGCCCCACCTATCATCCGCCCAAGCACGCGGTAGGCGTCCTTCTTAAATAGGAAGCCGTGAACCGGTCGCAGTCCACGCTCCCACTACAGCCGTGCGGCCTCCTCGCAACCCAACACCCAAACCCTAGCCCTTCCTTCCCTTTCCTCGAGTTCGTCGGTCACCGAAAGCCATGGGGTGGTGGAACACCGGCCGCAAGGGGGCGCACGATCGCGAGGCTGGCTCGTCCTCGGGCCACCGCAGCCGTGGCGTCAAAGACGAGCTCGGATCACCCCCACGGAGGGCCCCCGCGCCTCCCGCATTCATCATCGCCCCTACGGCCGCCGGCGAGCACGACCGACACTACATCCACGTGGATGTTTGCCGCTGTTATTGGGAGAAGAGGACGCCGCTCCCCTGAAGCGACGTTCATCTTCCCAATAACTGGCATTTGTCCACGAACCGGGTGCCGATCTCGCCGGTCCCGACGAGCGGACGTGGGTGCCGCGAGGAGATCGAATGCCGCCGCTGCCTCCTGCCAGACGACCTCTACTACGACCCCAGGTACGCCGTCGACCCCAGGACACTTGGTTGCGAGACGAGCACAACACCCGGCGTGCGTCCTTCTTTGTCGGCACCTCATCGGGGCCGTGGCGACCACGTAAGCGCCGCACGCGTGCTCCGAGCCCTCCCCACGCGCGCGGGCGTACGCGGGTGCGCGGCATCACGCCGATGCCATCGCCTTCGCCCTCTCCGTCGCCCCCCCCTCCTCACCTCCTCGCATGACAGAGGAGGAGGAGGCCCGGCTCCTTCAATGTGTCATGGAAGACTCCATGAACACGCACAATGAGCGCCAGTGGGAGGGCCTGGAGACCATGATGGCCCTCTCTGCCGCCTGTGACGTCGCCTTCCCCGAGCTAGAGATGGTGGACGTCAAGGAGGAGGTGAGGAGAGAGGAGCAGCCCGTCGCCGCGTTTCATCCGGATCTGGTGGGCCAGCAGTGAAGCTGGTCGTGCACGGCCGACGACATGGCCGACGCCATGGGGGCCGTGAACTGGTGCCCCACGCCGCCGCGGTCTCCGGAGTGCGAGCCATCGCCACGGGGGGAGGAGGTGCAGGCGCCTGCCACCTTCCAGGAGCCTCCCGCCTTCCAAGGGCCGGCCCACCTCTGGACGCCGCCGCCCTATATCGACCTCACTCGCGACGACGATGACAACAGCAACGTGTGAGGAAACCACGACGGGCACGGCAGGAGCGCGGGGGCGGCGTTTTTGTTTTGTTTTTTTATGTTAATTAAATCTATGTGAACTGTGGAACCGGGTTGTTATGGGGTCGTGAGATGTTTAATTATGTTTTTATGTTTTTACGTTTGTGTTTATTTTAGTTTTGTCAGCATTTTTTTTAGTTTTTGTGATTTTTTTAATCACGTTCATCTCAGACATGATTTGGTGTGTGGCCGTGCTTTGGACGCACCGGCACGGCAACGGCCCCAAACAGACATGGGTGACCCATTGCCGCCTCAAACAGACAAAAACAGATCGAAATGGATGTTCGTTTGGGGTCGTGCGCTGAAGTTGGCCTAAGATCTAGTACGTTGGGTAGTCCTAGTGTATCTTTCCTTTTTCTTTCAACCAGCAAACAACCTACTACAGGAGTACTAATATGCGTGAGTTTCTTGACCATCGATCTATCACGTGTGCCTACAAGTCAGATTTAACACCCAAAAGTACCGATCTGGTGGAGCCAAGAAATTCTCACGTGCCAAGCCTCTCCCAAATGGAATCTGGAGTGTATAGAAAAAGAAGATTGCCTTCCATCTCGAGGAGCAAAGAGTTTGACCCTGGTTTGGTTCAGTGGATCACGGGATGATACCACCAATCAGCAAAACACCAAAGAAGGAAGTGGCAGGAGAGATGGCGGACACATGGTGCGGTGCCCCTCTGCGCTGTCGCCCATGGCGTCTGGTTCCCACACCCCCACCCCCGCCTCACGATACGATTTCCACCATCACCGACCCCGCGCAGTCATGTGATGTGCAAGTGCAAGCAAGAAGGGAAGGAAGCGGCTCGTGGGTTTGGCACTACGCTGGACGGCTGGAGGAGCTACTTCTACTTGTATCCCTTCGCGCGGCGCGGGGGAGGAGACAAACACGCTGTTCCAGTTCCACCGGTGGTGCCCCAAAGCCAGCGGCCGGGACGCCAAAAGGCCAGCACAAAGCACGTCCCTTTTCCAAAGTGCGTGCAGGTGCAGCTGCGCATAATCTATCAACGACTCGTCGTCAAGGAATTACTAGTGTCAACGAAACAGTTTGGCCAATTCATGCTTTCACAAGTTATCACTACTACTAGTAGGACCTAACCAGAACGTTGTGCACTACAGGAAGTACTTTCTTCTGTACTGGTGCTGATGCAATGGAAGGGAGGGATGGCTAATGACTGACACCGAATCTTAGCTGGAACATACACGGGACGGCACGGACCTGGAACGTGACGGTGGAGACGGGGTTGCCCCTGCTGTAGCTGGTCCTGGAGGCCGGCGCGGCCGCGTGCAGCATGCACACCAGCGACTCCCATTGGTTCAGGCTGATGGAGTCCCCCACGAACAGTACCTTCTTCCCCTTCCATCTGCTCAGCAAGTCCCGCCCGTCGAACCTGGTGCGGCGGCCATGGCCACGCATGAGCAATGCGCCATTTCGTCAGCGACCTTCGTTTCCGACGAGATCAGCCGGTACCGACTCGCGTGCGTGCGTGCGTGCATACATACCTCGGGAGCTCGCAGGAGGCGGGGCGCCACCGGTACTTGAGGTAGAGCTTGTCGGGGCGGCCGTACTTCTGGCAGTCGAACTCCGGCTCCACGAAGGGGCAGCCCGCCGCGTCGTACATGGGCATCGCCTCGTCGTACACCCAGCTGCCCTGGAACATGTTGCACGACGCCATGCCGCTGCCGGCGTGGCTCCCCCGCGGACCCGGCCGGTGCTGCCTCGTGCTGCCGTGCCTCGGCTTCGACGCCGGCTTGTGCCGGATGGCCAGGGTGGACGTGGACGTGTTCGCCGCGGCGGCGCCTGCGCGCAGCGAGCACGCGAGGGCGGCGAGGAGGAAGAGGCGTAGCTTGTGCCGCGGCCGCTCGGGGGCCATTGCTCGCTCGGCGCTATGGAGCGACGAGCTGGGGACGGCGGGGCGGGGTGAGCTAGCTAACCAGTGACGGACAGTGAGCTTTATAAGGTGCGGGACGGGTTTTTTTACGCCTTTTATCCGGTCAGCTTTTCTGGGTAATATATCTCGGGTTAGATTCTTGCTCTCTCTCGCTTGCAGGTGGGGCTAGCACCGACGAAACGAGATTTCCTCGTCAGGCCGACGATGCTATGGTAATCAGACATGGTGGTCCGGGCATTGCGCGGCACACGATTTCATGGTGTGCAAGGTTTTAAGGCCTTCTTAATCCTATGGGAAGATTACTCATTTTAGGGCCTCTTTGATTCTAAAAAGATTACCGTTCTTAAGGCCTCTTTTAATTCTAAAGATCCTAAAGATTGTCGTTTTTAGGGTCTCTCTGATTCGCAAGATTCTAAAAACATGAGAAAAAAAAACATTAAGTTGAAATGTCACGCTCATGTCAATCTTATAGGGTTTTGATATGTTCGATTGCATCATAAAAAAATAAAATATTCTTTTAAAAAGTTTGAGTGGATACGAGAAATCCTATGAAAAGTTGTATAAAGAAATCCTTATAAAAAAGGTCATGCTATGCATCGGCCAGTGGATAAAACAAAAACATTTCGCCGTCTCTAAAGCCATTTGATTGACGTATAAAAAGTCAGATATCATCAATAACATGTGTGTTGCTGTTGTGGGTTTCTCAAGACAGATGTCCTCGTAAAAGGACTTAGTCATGGGCCATCACCATAAGGTGCACTGGTACAGCGAGCTGCTATACAAATGGTTTTAACCCCTTTTCGCGACGGCATTTTAAACCGTCGCCATGGGGGGTCCTTCCCACATGACCCGAAAACCATCGGGATAGGCCCTTCGGTCACACACGCTGCGCAAAATGAGCTCGTGTGCGGTCGGGCTAGCCATCGTATACAATTATACAGGCCCAATCGTTTCCATTCATAGGTCCATCCCACACAGTGATTCCCAGAGAAATGTTTCTATTCGTCTGCACAACCCACACAGTCAATCCATGAGAAACGTTTCCGTTCGTCTGCATATTCCGCATAGTGAATCCCAGAGAAACGTTACCGTTCGTCTGGATATCCCACACAGTGAATCCTAGACAAACGTTACCATTCGTATATACATCTCACACAGTTTTATGTATAGCCTCGTGTGCGATAGGTGTAACGATCACACACGCTCTGCCTCCGTAAATCGTTTGCTTTATTCAACTATGTCACACACGATTTGATGAAGAAAATTGTATGCCATTGGGCTATTCATCACAACCGCTTTTACTGCTAGAATCGTTTGCAAAGTTCCATGACCCATTTAGCAGATTTATTAGTTTACAATTAATAATTCCAGTATTATGCAAATTCACATTTCATATTGAACGGTTGTTTACCAATTTCATATCATGCACATAAATGTATTTTAAAATCACAGTACGATAGCTACCTGAAAACAGCACAGTACAACATATAGCTAGTTCACCTTCATAAGAACAATATTAGAACAATATATTCATTTCCCTAATCGACTGATGCATGCTCAGCCATGTTCGTCTTCTCCACCTCTACTTTCAGTTTAGTAAGAACCTATTTTGCACTGACCAACTAGGAAAGTGTCTTCTCCTTCGCCAATATCATCTTAGCAAAGTCTAATTAAAAAATTCTAAGCTCATTCTCCATCTTTCTCTTTTTTTCCTCATCTTGAAATATTCTTCAGCGTTGACAACACTTTCTCTAAGCCTAACGCTGTTCTCTTCCTCGTACATGCTTCAGAGCTTTGCTAGGCATATCTTCAAAGACTGCGGCCACTCCTGATCAACCCACTCTAGGTAAGAACACTTCCGTTCATACTATAATATTTAAAACTAAATCAGTAACAATTGTAGGAAGATGGGTTCCTAGCAACATAGAAAATCACCAAATACATATTTTGAAAAACTGAAGAAACAGGTTAATTATGATATATCTTCTAAAAAAGATCAATGTGCAAATGAATTAATTGCTATTGAGACAACAACCAAATTCAGAAACATTAGAAGGTATAATTAACTACAACAACGCTACAAGTTCTTACTCATGTACTATAAATAACAAATTAAACATTTTATGAGGAAGCTAAATATAACTGCAACAGCATAGCGGCAGTATTTGAATGACATCACATTGATACTAACAGGTGTGTACATGCACAAATTTAGTAACATAGAACTAATAGCACTAAAGCCGTCCACTATGTATGCCAAAACCGGTGTCAAGAGAACCGTTGCTACATTTGGCACTGGTGCCCTGCACTGGCGAGCTGATGTAGAGAAAAAAAATCAGGGAACCGGACTCCGGAGCACCTAGTTGCTCCGATGCCTAGTTCCTTCGTGCCATTAAGTTTTAGTATTTTTACTGCTTGGCTGCTCGAATGTGTGGACTAAAGTTGGCTGCACAAACTACTGAAGCGGTGCAAATAATTTTCTAATGTCACCGCTGATGAGATGGTAGCATTTTTAGAAACTAGGTAGAAACGGTGACACTGTCTTAATCACATCCAGAATAACATAGCACAGTGACAATGCCTGAATCACATCTAACAAATGATTTGTAACAACGAAAGTGGGGCTAACCTTCTCTGCACATGTTAGAAACTTCCTCCCACTGTCCATAGATTCAAACGCACTAACTTCACGATGGAGATTTATTGTGACAACGAGCAGGCAGATCTTCAGCCACCCCGCTCCATTAGTTGCAACTGATGGTCCTAGGGAGCTATAAGAGAAATAAATGACTCAACTCGACCGCCGGGTTAAAGTCCTTCATTTCAAAACGTAACCCAAAAGAGAGAAGAGAGGCATACCCGGGTGGTGAAAGAGTCGTCATTGGAGGAGGAACCGCTAGAGAGGTCATTGAAGAAGATGATGGCGACCGCGGTGGTCAGATGCGAGATGGCGAGATCCATGAAGCAAGCGAGGAAGTGGCTATAACTTGGGAAGGAAGGAAGAAGGGAACAAAGAAAATGTGACTTGTGGTCGGGAAGAAAAGGGGGTGGGGATGGGGGGAGTTAGATATCTCGGCGGTAGACCAAAAATTTCGAAGGTGGAGGGAAACTTTGCGTGTGATGCCACTGGACACCAATCATTTTGAACGAATGTGTGCATCGCAAACGATTCTTCTGGTTTATGCGCTATGAATTTGATCATTCAAATTTGGGTGGAAATTTCCCTGGGTACTGTCCTCATCCACGTCATTGCATAATTTAACATCGCTTACTAATTTGGCCACACAAAAGAGCCTACAACCCATAGACCACACTTACTTAATCAAGCAATTTTAGCAATTAAACAAAGCCAGTTGACCTAAACATTGCTCTAACAAAAGTCCAGCCTTATAAACAAAGGCTAAGTACGCATAATTTTTATTTTTTACGCCTTTTATCCGGTCAGCTTTTCTGGGTAATATATCTCGGGCTAGATTCTTGCTCTCTGACTTTTTCCCCGAAAATCTAGGAGCCCCCTCGAGAGGCGATTAGGGTTTCGGTGGATACGCGGCGGCGCTCGCGGACACCTCGTCGGCGGGGCGCTACAATCTCTGGTCTGAGGGATGGCGACATCTACAGATCCAAGCGGAAGCTCCGGGGGGGCGCAGTCACCCAGGGCGGCAAGGGCACGTATGGAGGAGGCTATGGGGAAGCTGGATCTAACCGAGGAGGAAGCCACGCCGCTGGTGGTTGATGATCTCGAGGAAGGAGTCCCGCAGAAGTGGTCGATGCTGGCAAGGTTCTACATCGGAAGATTTTTCACATCCAAACCATTGCTAATGCGTTGAGGCCGGCTTGGGGAAACCCTAGGGGTTTGTTCTTCAGGCCGGTGGGCGAGAACACCTTTGTGGCTGACTTTGAGAATTGCCGTGATCGCGATCGCGTGCGAGAGGGGTCGCCGTGGCATGTGAGCAAACATGCTGTAGTCCTGGCGGATTTTGATGCATGCATGAAGCCGTCAGAGCTCAATTTTGACAAGTTACAGTTATGGGCTAGAGTCCCAAATTTGCCCTTCAACTTGCAGAATGATAGGTGGGGAAAAGAAGTTGCTAAGCAGATTGATCCTAATGCAACACATGTCCACTTTGATCCAGTGGGAGGGTTCCTGAGAGCTAGGGTGACGATCAATGTTAATAAACCCTTGAGGCGATCGATTCTAATTGACTCGGCAAAGAGGGAGTCCAGGGACTGGTATGATATTCAGTATGAACATGTCCCAAATTTTTGTTTCTCGTGTGGTCGTCTGGGCCATGCAGATTTATTTTGTCCCACTCCGGGTACTCGTGATGAGAATGGGAACTTGCCGTTTACTACAAACTTACGAGCGCCAGAGGACAGAAAGGGTGCTAGTTTGGGGGATGGCTCGTCTAAAGAAACTCAAAATTCTGCAACTAGTAAAAAAGATGCAGCATCGTCGAACAGCAAGCCTAGGGGAGAGGATGATGCCAACTCCCCAAAGAAGAGGCCTATTTATAAGAGGAAGGGGGGACCACAGGATGCAAAAGTTTACCGTAGGGTTGATCCTCTTGCCCTACCAAGTTCTGGCAGTTTGATTATTCCAAATGGAACTACTGCTGATATGGTGGTGTTTTCAGCCCAGAGAGTGGATGGCAGTGGTCCTACAGCTAGGGATGGAGGTGCTGAAGTTAGAGAGCCAAAAAAGAAGAAACCTACCCCTCCGTCATCTGAAAATTCGGCAACGGCTGCTGGTCAGCCCTGCCAGGAGCCATGAAATGCCTGAGTTGGAACTGCCGGGGGCTTGGGAACCCCGAGGCAGTTCGAGAGCTTCGTAAATTAACGAAGCAAGAAGGGCCCGCCTTGCTCTTTGTTTCAGAGACGAAGATCAGGGCTAGACGAGTTGAGTTTCTGCAACGGAGTCTTGGTTTTGCGGGATGCTTTGCAGTGGATAGTGCAGGACTTAGTGGTGGAATTGGATTGTTTTGGTCAAATGAGGTGAAGGTTGAGTTAAAGAATTACAGTTCTGGACACATTGACGTTATGGTTCAGAAAGCTGATATGTCTACTCGTGAATGGAGGTTCACGGGCTTCTATGGTGCACCAAGGAGAGAAGACAGGCACCATAGTTGGCGCTGTTTGAGGATGCTGAATGATATACCGCACCAGGCATGGTTATGCCTAGGTGACTTCAATGAGACACTATTTGGTACAGAACACTTCAGCAGGGCTGCGCGACCGGAAGCGCAAATGCTAGCCTTTCGGGAAGCATTGGAAGATTGTTCCTTGTAGGATCTTGGATTCTCAGGGGTACCATACACATGGGATAACAAGCAAGGGGGGGAGATGAATGTGAAAGCCCGTCTTGATCATGGAGTAGTGAACGAGGAGTTCCTACAACGTTTTGACCCTGTGCGTGTCCGCCATATCAGTGCACTGGAATCAGATCATTGCTTCGTGTTGTTAGAGACACAACCAGTGCAATCACACCAGGGCCCGAGGCAGTTTCGTTATGAAGATGTGTGGCAGTCCCACATTGACTATGACAACTTCATCGCTGAAGCATGAAGGAGGAATCATGTCGGCCAGGGGCTTGCAGGAATCCAGGACACCTTACAGAAACTCCAAAGCGAGCTTGGAGAGTGGGGTGCCCGGGAGTTTGGGTGTCTAGCCCAAAAAGTGAAGAAACTACAATCCAGACTTGAAAATTTGAGGAAACAGTCTATTGGGAGAGGACCCAATGAGGAAGAAAAGGCCACGGTGTTGCAGCTCCATGAGGCTTTGAGGCAAGAGGAAATATGGATGAAGCAGCGCTCGCGTGTGCCGTGGCTCCGGAATGGTGACCACAATACTGCTTAATACCATGCTCAAGCGGCGCAGTGAAAACGTATTAATAGAATCTCCAATCTTCAACAGGCCGACGGATCAGTATGTGCGTCCAAGCAGGAAGATATGGTGGAAGTGCAGTCGTTTTTATCAGAACTTGTACTCCTCACAAGGACATAATGATATGAACGAGCTGCTCCAGTTTGTCCCTGAGCGTGTAACAGGTGACATGAACATGATGCTTGATAAACCCTATGAACCGGAGGAGGTCAGTATAGCCCTATTTCAAATGTCATCACCGAAGGCCCCGGGAGTGGATGGGTTTACGGCGGGCTTCTTTCAGCGACACTGGAATATCATTCAACATGATCTAGTTCCATCTATCTTGGGTTTTCTTAATGGTGGTGAGCTTCCTTTGGGGTTTAACGACACATCGATCACTCTTATACCCAATGTACGCAACCCCCAGAGTACAACTCAATTCCGACCAATATCATTATGTCCGGTGCCCTACAAGATTGGGGCAAAGATGATTACTAATCGATTAAAAGAGCTTATGGATATAGTGGTTGGCGAAGAACAAAGCGCGTTTGTCCCCGGAAGATTGATCACTGATAATGTGGTGGTTGCTTTTGAGAGCGTCCACACAATGAGACGGAGGAAGAAGGGGAAAAACTATGCGTGTGCTGTCAAGTTAGACATGATGAAGGCCTACGACAGAGTCGAGTGGCATTATCTAGAGGCAATCATGACTAAGATTGGGTTTAGCAGGAGTTTTGTTTCTCTCATAATGAAGTGTGTTACTTCGGTTTGGTTCACTATCAGAGTTAATGGAGAACTTCTGCCATATTTCATTCCTTCTTGTGGTTTGAGACAAGGCGATCCAGTATCTCCCTTTCTCTTTTTATTATGCGCAGAAGGGCTTACTTCTTTGTTGAATTCTTATGGCTACCCACGTATTGACAGAGGCATACGAGTGTCAGTGCGGGCACCGTGGGTGAGCCACCTGCTTTTTGCCGATGACAGCCTCATCTTCACCAGTGCAATGGAGGAGAGTGTGATCTGACTAAATGAAATCTTGGTTATTTATGCTGCATGTTCAGGCCAGTCGGTAAATCGCGATAAAAGTGCAGTCTTCTTTTCACCAAACACACCAGTGGACAGGCGGCATGATCTGAAGCTGCTACTAGGCATACAAGTCGAGGCATTCAGCGACCGCTACCTTGGGTTACCAACAGCAGTTGGGAGGATTTCCAGTGGTACTTTTGATCACATTGGGGAGCATTCACGGAGCAAAATGAATGGATGGGCAGAGCGGAAGAGAATCATTGATCAAATCAGTAATACAAGCTATTCCAATGTTCAGTATGAGTTTCTTCCTTCTTTCTAAAAAGGTATGCAAAAGTTTGACATCTAGCATGGCTAAATTTTGGTGGAGTGGATCCCTTGATCGACGTGCGATGCATTGGTTGGCCTGGGATAAACTTGCATCTCCAAAAGCCCAAGGGGGTATGGGCTTCCGGAATTTGAAATTGTTTAACTTGGCGCTGCTCGGGAAACACGGGTGGAGATTCATTACAAATCCGGATTCGCTATGCGCCAGGGTTATAAAGGGTCGGTACTTTCCCGATGGGGAATTCTTGGAGGCCACGGTGCCGAAGACGGCCTCTGCTATTTGGCGCGCAATTGTCGCAGGCAAGAAGGCGCTTGATGTTGGTCTCATCAAGAGGGTTGGTGATGGGACTACTATCTCCATTTGGCATGATAAGTGGATCCCAGGTTTACATACTTTGTCTCCTATGATTGTACCAGGAGGGACGACGCTGGGAACTGTGGACCAGCTAATTGATACAGACAACTGGTCATGGCGTCGGGAACTAATTCGTGATGTGTTTGCTACACCTGACGCGGATGCGATACTGAATATCCCACTACGCAGAGGTGGCGGTGATGATTTTCTTGCTTGGGCCCATGAAAGAAGCGGCATCTATTCTGCCAAGTCGGCGTACCGTGCTCTTGTGACTCAAAAGGAGCGTCTAGCTCTCAAGGAAGGGACGGTTATCGGATCCTCACAAACTGAAGAACGGATGTGGAAGTCATTGTGGAAGCTCAAGGTGTTGCCGAAGGTGCGTGTGTTCTGGTGGAGGGTCGTCCGTGGCATCCTCCCTGATGAATCCACCTTGAGGTACCGTCATATCAAACTCATCAGTCGATGCAATGTTTGTCATGCAATGGATGAAGATTTAATGCACGCTCTAGTGCATTGCTCTCATGCCAAGGTGTTCTGGGAGCAGGCCTTCGCTTTGTTCGATCTCCACAGGCCGCGCCTACACCAGGATACATGGGCCCGTGATATTATATGTGATGGGCGGTTTTCTGATTTGGAAAGGTCTCAAATGATCTCAGTAATGTGGGCTATTTGGCACTCTAGAAATAGAGTTACTCATGATGATGATCAACTTGATCCCTTTTCATCAGTCAAGAGGATACGGGAGGACTTGGCGTTACTCGATATTCCTCTTCTACATGCTTCGGTGATGCCAGGTTTTGGGTGGACACCTCCTGAAGAGGGGGTTATCAAGATCAATACCGATGCGGCTGTGAATTTGGACTTCAATAAGGTGGGAGCTGGAGGTGTTGCTCATTGCAGCAAGGCCTTGTTGGGAGCTTGGAGTAAACCCTATATAGGGTTATCGGATCCGTTCATTGGAGAGACCATGGCTTTGCGTGATGGAGTCATCTTTGCTAACTTGCGTGGCTTCTCACATGTGATCGTGGAAACAGACTGCCTGGAGATAGTTAATCTCTGGAACACTCGTCATAAAAGCCTTTCTGTTGTGGCTCCTTTACTTGTAGAAATTGGAGAGCTAGCTTCATCTTTTTCTTCTTTTGTTGTTCAACATGTAAACAGGGCAGCCAATGTACCGGCCCACCTTTGTGCTAAACATGCAAGCACATTGTTGGACACCGAAAGTTGGACTGGCTCAAGACCTTCCTTCCTACTCACCAGCCTTTTGGCAGATGATGCTAGGAGTGCCTTTGTTGAATAAAAGCTCTCGGATTGGGATGCAAAAAGAAAGATTCTTGATCTCTCTCGCTTGCAGGTGGGGCTAGCACCGACGAAACGAGATTTCCTCGTCAGGCCGACGATCCTATGGTAATCAGACATGGTGGTCCGGGCATTGCACGGCACATGATTTCATGGTGTGCAAGGTTCTAAGGCCTCGTTAATCCTATGGGAAGATTACCCATTTTAGGGCCTCTTTGATTCTAAAAAGATTACCGTTCTTAAGGCCACTTTAATTCTAAAGATCCTAAAGATTGTCGTTTTTAGGGTCTCTCTGATTCGCAAGATTCTAAAAACACGAGAAAAAAAGAACATTGAGTTGAAATGTCACGCTCATGTCAATCTTACAGGGTTTTGATATGTTCGACTGCATCATAAAAAAACAAAATATTCTTTTAAAAAGTTTGAGTGGATACGAGAAATCCTATGAAAAGTTGTACAAAGAAATCCTTATAAAAAGGGCCATGCTATGCGTCGGCCAGTGGATAAAACAAAAACATTTCGCCGTCTCCAAAGCCATTTGATTGACGTATAAAAAGTCAGATATCATCAATAACATGTGTGTTGCTGTTGTGGGTTTCTCAAGACAGATGTCCTTGTAAAAGGACTTAGTCGTGAGGCCATCGCCATAAGGTGCACTGGTACAATGAGCTGCTATACAAATAGTTTTAACCCCTTTTCGCGACGGCATTTTAAACTGTCACCATAGGGGGGTCCTTCCCACATGACCCGGAAACCATTGGGATAGGCCCTTCGGTCACACACGCTGCGCAAAATGAGCTCGTGTGCGGTCGGGCTAGCCATCGTATACAATTATACAGGCCCAATCGTTTTCGTTCATAGGTCCATCCCACATAGTGATTCCCAGAGAAACATTTCTATTCGTCTGCACAACCCACACAGTCAATCCATGAGAAACGTTTCCGTTCGTCTGCATATTCCGCATAGTGAATCCCAGAGAAACGTTTCCGTTCGTCTGGATATCCCACACAGTGAATCCTAGACGAATATTTCCATTCGTATATACATCTCACACTGTTTTATGTATAGCCTCGTGCGCGATAGGTGTAACGATCACACACGCTCTGCCTCCGTAAATTGTTTGCTTTATTCAACTATATCACACACGATTTGATGAAGAAAATTGTATGTCATTGGGCTATTCATCACAACCGCTTTTACTGCTAGAATCGTTTGCAAAGTTCCATGACCCATTTAGCAGGTTTATTAGTTTACAATTAATAATTCCAGTATTACGCAAATTCACATTTCATATTGAACAGTTGTTTACCAATTTCATATCATGCACATAAATATATTTTAAAATCACAGTACGATAGCTACCTGAAAACAGCACAGTACAACATATAGCTAGTTCACCTTCATAAGAACAATATTAGAACAATATATTCATTTCCCTAATCGACTGATGCATGCTCAGCCAGGTTCATCTTCTCCACCTCTACTTTCAGTTTAGTAAGAACCTATTTTGCACTGACCAACTAGGAAAGTGTATCCTCCTTCGCCATTATCATCTTAGCAAAGTCTAATTAAAAAATTCTAAGCTCATTCTCCATCTTTCTCTTTTTTTCCTCATCTTGAAATATTCTTCAGCGTTGACAACACTTTCTCTAAGCCTAACTCTGTTCTCTTCCTCATGCATGCTTCAGAGCTTTGCTAGGCACATCTTCAAAGACTGCGGCCACTCTTGATCAACTCACTCTAGGTAAGAACACTTCCGTTCATACTATAATATTTAAAACTAAATCAGTAACAATTGTAGGAAGATGGGTTCCTAGCAACATAGAAAATCATCAAATACATATTTTGAAAAACTGAAGAAACAGGTTAATTATGATATATCTTCTCAAAAAGATCAATGTGCAAATGAATTAATTGCTATTGAGACAACAACCAAATTCAGAAACATTAGAAGGTATAATTAACTGTAACAACGCTACAAGTTCTTACTCATGTACTATAAATAATAAATTAAAAAATTTATGAGGAAGCTAAATATAACTGCAACAGCATAGCGACAGTATTTGAATGACATCACAATGATACTAACAGATGTGTACATGCACAAATTTAGTAACATAGAACTAATAGCACTAAAGCCGTCCACTATGTATGCCAAAACCGGTGTCAAGAGAACCGTTGCTACATTTGGCACTGGTGCCCTACACTGGCGAGCTGATGTAGAGAAAAAAATCAGGGAACCGGACTCCGGAGCACCTAGTTTCTCCGATGCCTAGTTCCTTCGTGCCATAAAGTTTTAGTATTTTTACTGCTTGGCTGCTCGGATGTGTGGACTAAAGTTGGCTGCACAAACTACTGAAGCGGTGCAAATAATTTTCTAATGTCACCGCTGATGAGATGGCAGCATTTTTAGAAACTAGGTAGAAACGGTGACACTGTCTTAATCACATCTAGAATAACATAGCATAGTGATAATGCCTGAATCACATCTAACAAATGATTTGTAACAACAGAAGTGGGGCTAACCTTCTCTGCACATGTTAGAAACTTCCTCCCATTGTCCATAGATTCAAACGCAACTAACTTCACGATGGAGATTTATTGTGACAACGAGCAGGCAGATCTTCAGCCACCCCGCTCCATTGGTTGCAACTAATGGTCCTAGGGAGCTATAAGAGAAATAAATGACTCAACTCGACCGCCGGGTTAAAGTCCTTCATTTCAAAACGTAACCCAAAAGAGAGAAGAGAGGCATACCCGGGTGGTGAAAGAGTCGTCATTGGAGGAGGAACCGCTAGAGAGGTCATTGAAGAAGATGATGGCGACCGTGGTGGTCAGATGCGAGATGGCGAGATCCATGAAGCAAGCGAGGAAGTGGCTGTTGGGGAACGTAGTAATTTGAAAAAATTTCCTACGCACATGCAAGATCATGGTGATGCATAGCAACGAGAGGGGAGAGTGTGATCTACGTACCCTTGTAGACCGACAGCGGAAGCGTTAGCACAACGCGGTTGATGTAGTCATACGTCTTCACGGCCCGACCGATCAAGCACCGAAACTACGGCACCTCCGAGTTTTAGCACACGTTCAGCTCGATGACGATCCCCGGACTCCGATCCAGCAAAGTGTCGGGGAAGAGTTCTGTCAGCATGACGGCGTGGTGACGATCTTGATGTACTACCATCGCAGGGCTTTGCCTAAGCACCGCTACAATATTATCAAGGATTATGGTGGAAGGGGGCACCGCACACGGCTAAGAATATGATCACGTGGATCAACTTGTGTGTCTTTGGGGTGCCCCTGCCCCCGTATATAAAGGAGCAAGGGGGATGAGGCCGGCCCTAGGAGGGGCGCGCCAGGGAGTAGGATTCCTACTCCTAGTTGGAGTATGTTTCCTCCTTTCCTAGTCCAACTAGGAGAAGAGGGGAAAGGGGGGAAGAGGGGAAGGAAGGGAGAGAGGGGCCGCGCCCCAAATCCCTTGTCCAATTCGGACTTGGCTTGGGAGGGGCGCGCGCCACCTCCTGGTCCTTCCCACTAAGGCCCATTAAGGCCCATTGCTTCTTCCTCGTATTCCCGTAACTCCCCGGTACCTCCGAAAGTACCCGAATCACTCGGAACCTTTCCGATGTCCGAATATAGTCATCCAATATATCGATCTTTACGTCTCGACCATTTCGAGACTCCTCGTCATGTACCTGATCTCATTCGGGACTCCGAACTCCTTCGGTACATCAAAACTCATAAACTCATAATATAACTATCATCGAAACCTTAAGCGTGCGGACCCTACGGGTTCGAGAACAATGTAGACATGACCGAGACACATCTCCGGTAAATAGCCAATAGCGGAACCTGGATGCTCATATTGGCTCCCACATATTCTACGAAGATCTTTATCGGTCAGACCGCATAACAACATACGTTGTTCCCTTTGTCATCGGTATGTTACTTGCCCGAGATTCGATCGTCGGTATCTTAATACCTAGTTCAATCTTGTTACTGGCAAGTCTCTTTAGTCGTTTCGTAATACATCATCTCACAACTAACTCATTAGTTGCAATGCTTGCAAGGCTTATGTGATGTGCATTACCGAGAGGGCCCAGAGATACCTCTCCGACAATCGGAGTGACAAATCCTAATCTCAAAATACGCCAACCCAACATTTACCTTTGGAGACAGCTGTAGAGCTCCTTTATAATCACCCAGTTACGTTGTGACGTTTGGTAGCACACAAAGTGTTCCTCCGGCAAATGGGAGTTGCATAATCTCATAGTCATAGGAACATGTATAAGTCATGAAAAAAAGCAATAGCAACATACTAAACGATCGGGTGCTAAGATAATGGAATGGGTCATGTCAATCACATCATTCTCCTAATGATGTGATCCCGTTAATCAAATGGCAACACATGTCTATGGTTAGGAAACATAACCATCTTTGATTAATGAGCTAGTCAAGTAGAGGCATACTAGTGACACTTTGTTTGTCTATGTATTCACACATGTATTATGTTTCCGGTTAATACAATTTTAGCATGAATAATAAACATTTATCATGAAATAAGGAAATAAATAATAACTTTATTATTGCCTCTAGGTCATATTTCCTTCAGTCTCCCACTTGCACTAGAGTCAATAATCTAGTTCACATCGACATGTGATTTAACATCAATAATTCACATCACCATGTGATTAACACCCATAGTTCACATCATCATGCGACCAACACCCAAAGGGTTTACTAGAGTCAATAATCTAGTTCTCATTGCTATGTGATTAACACCCAAAGAGTACTAAGGTGTGATCATGTTTTTCCTGTGAGAGAAGTTTAGTCAACGGGTCTACCATATTCAGATCCGTATGTATTTTGCAAATTTCTATGTCAACTATGCTCTGCACAGAGCTACTCTAGCTAATTGCTCCCACTTTCAATATGCATCCAGATTGAGACTTAGAATTATCTGGATCAGTGTCAAAGTTTGTATCGACGTAACCCTTTACGACGAACCTTTTGTCACCTCCATAATCAAGAAACATATCCTTATTCCAGTAAGGATAATTTTGACCGCTGTCCAGTGATCTACTCCTAGATCACTATTGTACTCCCTTGGCAACATCAGTGTAGGGTATACAATAGATCTGGTACACAGCATGACATACTTTATAGAACCTATGGCTGAGGCATAGGGAATGACTTTCATTCTCTTTCTATCTTCTACCGTGGTCGGGCTTTGAGTCTTACTCAATTTCACACCTTGTAACACAGGCAAGAACTCTTTCTTTGATTGTTCTATTTTGAACTACTTCAAAATCTTGTCAAGGTATGTACTCATTGAAAAAACTTATCAAGCGTCTTGATCTATCTCTATAGATCTTGATGCTTAATATGTAAGCAGCTTCGCCGAGGTCTTTCTTTGAAAAACTTCTTTCAAACACTCCTTTATGATTTGCAGAATAATTCTACATTATTTCCGATCAATAATATGTCATTCACATATACTTGTCAGAAATGCTATAGTGCTCCCACTCACTTTCTTGTAAATACAGGCTTCACCACAAGTCTGTATAAAACTATATACTTTGATCATCTCATCAAAGCGCATATTCCAACTCCGAGATGCTTGCACCAGTCCACAGATGGATCGCTGGAGCTTGCATATTTTGTTAACACTTTTAGGATTGACAAAACCTTCTGGTTGCATCATATACAACTCTTCTTTAAGAAATCCATTAAGGAATGCAGCTTTGTTTATCCATTTGCCAGATTTCATAAAATGCGGCAATTGCTAACATGATTCGGACAGACTTAAGCATAGATACGAGTGAGAAACTCTCATCGTAGTCAACATCTTGAACTTGTCGAAAACCTTTTTGCGACAATTCTAGCTTTGTAGATAGTAACACTACTATCAGCGTCCGTCTTCCTCTTGAAGATCCATTTATTTTCTATGGCTTGCCGATCATTGGGCAAATCCATCAAAGTCCATACTTTGTTCTCATACATGGATCCCATCTCAGATTTCATGGCTTCAAACCATTTCGCGGAATCTGGGCTCATCATCGCTTCCTCATAGTTCGCAAGTTCGTCATGGTCTAGTAACATGACTTCCAGAACAGGATTACCGTACCACTCTGGTGCGTATCTCACTCTGGTTTACCTATGAGATTCGGTAGTAACTTGATCTGAAGTTACATGATCATCATCATTAGCTTCCTCACTAATTGGTGTAGTAGTCACAGGAACAGATTTCTGTGATGAACTACTTTCCAATAAGGGAGAAGGTACAATTACCTTATCAAGTTCTACTTTCCTCCCACTCACTTCTTTCAAGAGAAACTTCTTCTCTAGAAAGGATCCATTCTTAGCAACGAATGTCTTGCCTTCGGATCTGTGATAGAAGGTGTACCCAAGAGTCTCCTTTGGGTATCCTATGAAGACACATTTCTCCGATTTGGGTTTGAGCTTATCAGGATGAAACTTTTTCATATAAGCATCACAATCCAAACTTTAAGAAACGACAACTTTGGTTTCTTGCCAAACCACAGTTCAAATTGTGTCATCTCAATGGACTTAGATGGTGCCCCTTTTTAATGTGAATGCAGCTGTCTCTAATGCATGATCCCAAAACAATATTGGTAAATCGGTAAGAAACATCATAGATTGTACTATATCCAATAAAGTACGGTTATGACATTCGGACACACCATTACACTGTGGTGTTCTAGGTGGCGTGAGTAGTGAAACTATTTCACATTGTTTTTAACTGAAGGCCAAACTCGTAACTCAAATATTTTACTTCTGCGATCATATCGTAGAAACTTTTATTTTTGTTACGATGATTCTCCACTTCACTTTGAAATTCTTTGAACTTTTCAAATGTTTCAGACTTGTGTTTCATCAAGTAGATATACTCATATCTGCTCAAATCATATGTGAAGGTCAGAAAATAATGATACTTGTCACGAGCTTTAATAT
Source organism: Triticum aestivum (assembly GCF_018294505.1). Lineage (NCBI taxonomy): Eukaryota > Viridiplantae > Streptophyta > Magnoliopsida > Poales > Poaceae > Triticum > Triticum aestivum. The sequence continues at coordinate 452,038,956 of NC_057800.1, forward strand.
TCATCGGACCACATACATCAGTATGTATGATTTCCAACAAATCTGTTGCTCGCTCCATTGTTCCGGAGAACGGAGTCTTTAGTCATCTTGCCCAAAAGGCATGGTTCGCAAGCACCAAGTGATTCATAATCAAATGATTCCAAAATTCCATCAGCATGGAGTTTCTTCATGCGCTTTACACCAATATGACCTAAACAACAGTGCCACAAATAAGTTGCACTATCATTATTAACTTTGCATCTTTTGGTTTTAATATTATGAATATGTGTATCACTACGATCGAGATCCAATGAACCATTTTCATTGGGTGTGTGTGACCATATAAGGTTTTATTCATGTAAACAGAATAATAATTTATTCTCTTACTTAAATGAATAACCGTATTACAATAAACATGATCAAATCATATTCATGCTCAAAGCAAACACCAAATAACACTTATTTAGGTTCAACACTAATCCCGAAAGTATAGGGAGTGTGCGATGATGATCATATCAATCTTGGAACCACTTCCAACACACATCGTCACTTCACCCTTAACTAGTCTCTGTTTATTCTGCAACTCTCGTTTCGAGTTACTAATCTTAGCAACTGAACCAGTATCAAATACCGAGGGGTTGTTATAAACACTAGTAAAGTACACATCAATAACATGTATATCAAATATACTTATGTTCACTTTGCCATCCTTCTTATCCGCCAATCACTTGGGGTAGTTCCGCTTACAGTGACCAGTCCCTTTGCAGTAGAAGCACTTAGTCTTAGGCTTAGGACCAGACTTGGGCTTCTTCACTTGAGCAGCAACTTGCTTGCTGTTTTTCTTGAAGTTCCCCTTTTTTCGTTTGCCCTTTTCTTGAAACTAGTGATCTTGTCAACCATCAACACTTGATGTTCTTCCTTGATTTCTACCTTCATTGATTTCATCATCATGAAAAGCTTGGGAGTCGTTTTCGTTATCCCTTGCATACTATAGTTCATCACGAAGTTCTACTAACTTGGTGATGGTGACTAGAGAATTCTGTCAATCACTATCTTATCTGGAAGATTAACTCCCACTTGATTCAAGCGATTGTAGTACCCAGACAATCTGAGCACATGCTCACTAGTTGAGCGATTCTCCTCCATCTTTTAGCTATAGAACTTGTTGGAGACTTCATATCTCTCAACTCGGGTATTTGCTTGAAATATTAACTTCAACTCCTGGAGCATCTCATATGGTCCATGACGTTCAAAACGTCTTTGAAGTCCCGATTCTAAGCCGTTAAGCATGGTGCACTAAACTATCAAGTAGTCATCATATTTAGCTAGCCAAACATTCATAACGTCTGCATCTTCTCCTGCAATAGGTCTGTCACCTAGCGGTGCATCAAGGACATAATTCTTCTGTGCAGCAATGAGGATAAACCTCAGATCACGGATCCAATCCGCATCATTGCTACTAACATCTTTCAACACAATTTTCTCTAGGAACGTATCAAAATAAACACATGGAAGCAACAACGCGAGCTATTGATCTACAACATGATTTGCAAAATACTACCAGGACTAAGTTCATGATAAATTTAAGTTCAATTAATCATATTACTAAAGAACTCCCACTTAGATAGACATCCCTCTAATCCTCTAATTGATCACGTGATCCAAATCAATTAAACCATGTCCGATCATCACGTGAGATGGAGTAGTTTCATTGGTGAACATCACTATGTTGATCATATCTACTATATGATTCACGCTCGACCTTTCGGTCTCCGTGTTCCGAGGCCATATCTGTATATGCTTGGCTCGTCAAGTATAACCTGAGTATTCCGCGTGTGCAACTGTTTTGCACCCGTTGTATTTGAACGTAGAGCCTATCACACACGATCATCACGTAGTGTCTCAGCACGAAGAACTTTCGCAACGGTGCATACTCAGGGAGAACACTTCTTGATAATTAGTGAGAGATCATCTTAAAATGCTACCGTCAAACTAAGCAAGATAAGATGCATAAAAGATAAACATCACATGCAATCAATATAAGTGATATGATATGGCCATCATCATCTTGTGCTTGTGATCTCCATCTTCGAAGCACTGTCGTGATCACCATCGTCACCGGCGCGACACCTTGATCATCATCGTAGCATCGTTGTCGTCTCGCCAATCTTATGCTTCCACGACTATCGCTGCCGCTTAGTGATAAAGTCAAGCATTACAGCGCAATTGCATTGCATACAATAAAGCGACAACCATATGGCTCCTGCCAGTTGCCGATAACTTGGTTACAAAACATGATCATCTCATACAATAAAATTTAGCATCATGTCTTGACCATATCACATCACAACATGCCCTGCAAAAACAAGTTAGACGTCCTCTACTTTGTTGTTGCAAGTTTTACGTGGCTGCTACGGGCTTAAGCAAGAACCAATCTTACCTACGCATCAAAACCACAACGATAGTTTGTCAAGTTGGTGCTGTTTTAACCTTCGCAAGGACCGGGCGCAGCCACATTCGGTTCAACTAAAGTTGGAGAAACTGTCACCCGCTAGCCACCTTTGTGCAAAGCACGTCGGGAGAACCGGTCTCGCGTAAGCGTACGCGTAATGTTGGTCCGGGCCGCTTCGTCCAACAATACCGCCGAACCAAAGTATGACATGCTGGTAAGCAATATGACTTATATCGCCCACAACTCACTTGTGTTCTACTCGTGCATATAACATCAACACATAAAACCTAGGCTCTGATGCCACTCGTAGTAATTTCAAAAATTCCTACACACACGCAAGATCATGGTGATGCATAGCAACGAGAGGGGAGAGTGTGATCTACGTACCCTTGTAGACCGACAGCGGAAGCGTTAGCACAACGCGGTTGATGTAGTCGTACGTCTTCACGGCCCGACCGATCAAGCACCGAAACTACGACACCTCCGAGTTTTAGCACACGTTCAACTCGATGACGATCTCCGGACTCTGATCCAGCAAAGTGTCGGGGAAGAGTTCTGTCAGCACGACGGCGTGGTGACGATCTTGATGTACTACCGTCGCAGGGCTTCGCCTAAGCACCGCTACAATATTATCGAGGATTATGGTGGAAGGGGGCACCGCACACGGCTAAGAATATGATCACGTGGATCAACTTGTGTGTCTTTGGGATGCCCCCTGCCCCCATATATAAAGGAGCAAGGGGGAGGAGACCGGCCCTAGGAGGGGCGCGCCAGGGAGTAGGATTCCTACTCCTAGTTGGAGTATGTTTCCTCCTTTCCTAGTCCAACTAGGAGAAGAGGGGAAAGGGGGGAAGAGGGGAAGGAAGGGAGAGAGGGGCCGCGCCCCAAATCCCTTGTCCAATTCGGACTTGGCTTGGGAGGGGCGCGCGCCACCTCCTGGTCCTTCCCACTAAGGCCCATTAAGGCCCATTGCTTCTTCCTCGTATTCCCGTAACTCCCCGGTACCTCCGAAAGTACCCGAATCACTCGGAACCTTTCCGATGTCCGAATATAGTCATCCAATATATCGATCTTTACGTCTCGACCATTTCGAGACTCCTCGTCATGTACCTGATCTCATTCGGGACTCCGAACTCCTTCGGTACATCAAAACTCATAAACTCATAATATAACTGTCATCGAAACCTTAAGCGTGCGGACCCTACGGGTTCGAGAACAATGTAGACATGACCGAGACACGTCTTCGGTCAATAAACAATAGCGGAACCTGGATGCTCATATTGGCTCCCACATATTCTACGAAGATCTTTATCGGTCAGACCGCATAACAACATACGTTGTTCCCTTTGTCATCGGTATGTTACTTGCCCGAGATTCGATCGTCGGTATCTTAATACCTAGTTCAATCTCGTTACCGACAAGTCTTTTTACTCATTTCGTAATACATCATCTCGCAACTAACTCATTAGTTGCAATGCTTGCAAGGCTTATGTGATGTGCATTACCGAGAGGGCCCAGAGATACCTCTCCGACAATTGGAGTGACAAATCCTAATCTCGAAATACGCCAACCCAACATTTACCTTTGGAGACACCTGTAGAGCTCCTTTATAATCACCCATTTACATTGTGACGTTTGGTAGCATACAAAGTGTTCCTCCGGCAAATGGGAGTTGCATAATCTCATAGTCATAGGAACATGTATAAGTCATGAAGAAAGCAATAGCAACATACTAAACGATCGGGTGCTAAGATAATGGAATGGGTCATTTCAATATCATCATTCTCCTAATGATATGATCCCGTTAATCAAATGGCAACACATGTCTATGCTTAGAAAACATAACCATCTTTGATTAAGGAGCTAGTCAAGTAGAGGCATACTAGTGACACTTTGTTTGTCTATGTATTCACACATGTATTATGTTTCCGGTTTATACAATTTTAGCATGAATAATAAACATTTATCATGAAATAACGAAATAAATAATAACTTTATTATTGCCTCTAGGGCATATTTCCTTCAGTGGCTATAGCTTGGGAAGGAAGGAAGAAGGGAACAAAGGAAATGTGACTTGTGGTCGGGGAGAAAAGGAGGTGGGGATGGGGGGAGTTAGATATCTCGGCGGTAGGCCAAAAATTTCGAAGGTGGAGGGAAACTTTGCGTGTGATGCCACTGGACACCAATCATTTTGAACGAATGTGTGCATCGCAAACGATTCTTCTGGTTTATGCGCTATGAATTTGATCATTCAAATTTGGGTGGAAATTTCCCTGGGTACTGTCCTCATCCACGTCATTGCATAATTTAACATCGCTTACTAATTTGGCCACACAAAAGAGCCTACAACCCATAGACCACACATAGTTAATCGAGCAATTTTAGCAATTAAACAGAGCCAGTTGACCTAAACATTGCTCTAACAAAAGGCCAGCCTTATAAACAAAGGCTAAGTACGCATAATTTTAACCAAGCCGCCACCGCGCCGCCCTATGCCTCGCCGGTGTAAGATAACTTGTCCTGGTGACATGCCGCTGAAGGAAATATGCCCTAGAGGCAATAATAAAGTTGTTATTTTATATTTCCTTATATGATGATAAATGTTTATTATTCATGCTAGAATTGTATTAACCGGAAATTTGATACATGTGTGGATACATAGACAAAACACCGTGTCCCTAGTAAGCCTCTACTAGACTAGCTCGTTAATCAAAGATGGTTCAGTTTCATAGCCATAGACATGGTTGCCATTTGATGAACAGGATCACATCATTAGGAGAATGATGTGATGGACAAGACCCATCTGTTAGCTTAGCATAATGATCATTAAGTTTTATTGCTATTGCTTTCTTCATGACTTATACATATTCCTTTCACTATGAGATTATGAAACTCTTGGATACCGGAGGAATACCTTGTGTGCTATCAAACATCACAACGTAACTGTGTGATTATAAAGATGCTCTACAGGTATCTCCGAAGGTGTTTGTTGGGTTGGCATAGATCGAGATTAGGATTTGTCACTCCGAGTATCGGAGAGGTATCTCTGGGCCCTCTTGCTAATACACATCATAAGAAGCCTTGCAAGCAATGTTACTAATGAGTTAGTTGCGGGATAATGTATTACGGAAGGAGTAAAGAGACTTGTCGGTAACAAGATTGAACTAGGTATGAAGATACCGATGATTGAATCTCGGGCAAGTAACATACCGATGACAAAGGGAATAACATATGTTGTCATAAGGTTCGATCGATAAAGATCTTCGTAGAATATGTAGGAGCCAATATGGGCATCCAGTTTCCGCTATTGGTTATTGACCAGAGAGGTGTCTCGATCATGTCTACATAGTTCTCGAACCCGTAGGGTCCGCACGCTTAACGTTCGTTGACGATATAGTATCATATGAGTTATGTATGTTGGTGACCAAATGTTGTTCGGAGTCTCGGATGTGATCATGGACATGACGAGGAGCTCCGGAATGGTCCGGAGGTAAAGATTGATATATGGGATAATAGTGTTTGGTCTCCAGAATTCAGTGGAAGGGGTTCTGGATGTTTCCCGAAATGTTTGGGTACGAGAACACTTTATTTGGGCCAAAGGGGAAAGCCCACAGGGCTTCTGGAAAGTGCAAAAGGGTGTTTTGCGGAGACCAGAGGCTAGATGCCAGGAACCCTGGCATCTAGGGGGTAGATGCCGGGAACCCTAGCGTATAGGGGGTAGCCCTGGAGTCCGAGAAGGACTCTTGCCTTTCGGGCAAAACCGACTTTGAGGAGACTTTTACTCCAAGTTTAGACCCCAGGGCTCAACATATAAATAGAGGGGCAGGGCTAGCACCCAAGACACATCAAGATTCACCAAGCAGTGTGCCGACAACCCCGTCCCCTCTAGTTTATCCTCCATCTAGTTTCTGTAGTGCTTGTCGAAGCCCTGCGAAGATTGTTCTTCATCACCAACCGTCACCACACCGTCGTGCTGCCGGACTCATCTACTACTTCGCCCATCTTGCTAGATCAAGAAGATGAGGACATCATCGAGTTGAACGTGTGCTGAACACGGAGGTGCCGTATGTTTGGTACTTGATTGGGACGTATCGTGAAGGTGTACAACTACATCAACCGCGTTGATAAACTCTTCTACTTTGCGATCTTAAAGGGTATGAAGATGATCTCCCCTCTTGTTGCTATGTATCTCCTAGATAGATCTTGCATGAGCGTAGGAACTTTTTGAAATTGCATGCTATGTTTCCCAATAGTGGCATCCGAGCCATGTCTATGCATAGATGATTTGCACGAGTAGAACACAAAGAGTTGTGGGCGGTGATCGTCATACTGCTTACCACCAATGTCCTATTTTGATTCGATGGTATTGTTGGATGAAGCGGCCCGGACCAACCTTACATGACCACGTTCATGAGACCGGTTGCACTGACAGACATGCAACTAATTTTGCATAAAGGTGGCTGGCGGGTGTCTGTTTCTCCAACTTTAGTTGAGTCGAATTTGACTGCAACCGGTCCTTGTTGAAGGTTAAAACAGCAAACTTGATAAATCACCTTCGTGGTTTTGATGCGTAGGTAAGAATGGTTCTTACCAGAAGCCTGTAGTAGCGACGTAAAACTTGCAACGACAAAGTAGAGGACGTCTAACTTGTTTTTGCAGGGCATGTTGTGATGTCATATGGTCAAGACATGATGTGATATACGTTATTATATGAGATGATCATGTTTTGTAAAAAGTTATCGGCAACTGGCAGGAGCCTTATGGTTGTCGCTTTATCGTATGAAATGCAAATGCCATGTAATTGCTTTACTTTATCACTATGCGTTAGCAATAGTTGTAGAAGAAATAGTTGGTGAGACGACCACGACGCTATGATGGAGATCAAGATGTCATGCCGGTGACGATGGAGATCATGACGGTGCTTTAGAGATGGAGATCAAAGGCACAAGATGACGATGGCCATATCATGTCACATATTTTGATTGCATGTGATGTTTATCTTTTATGCATCTTATTTTGCTTAGTACAGCGGTAGCACTATAATATGACCCCTCACTAAAATTTCAAGGTATAAGTGTTCTCCCTGAGTATGCACCGTTGCGACAGTTCATCGTGCCAAGACACCATGTGATGATTGGGTGTGATAAGCTCTATGTTCACATATAACGGGTGCAAGATAGTTTTGCACATGCGGAATACTCGGGTTAAACTTGATGAGCCTAGCATGTACAGACATGGCCTCGGAACACGGGAGACCGAAAGGTCGAACGTGAATCATATAGTAGATATGATCAACATAGAGATGTTCACCATTGAAAGCTAATCCATCTCACGTGATGATCGGACATGGTTTAGTTGATATAGATCACATGATCATTTAGATGACTCGAGGGATGTCTATCTAAGTGGGAGTTCTTAAGTAATATGATTAATTGAACTTAATTTATCATGAACTTAGTCCTGATAGTATTTGCATATCTATGTTGTAGATCAATAGCTCGTGTTGTAGCTCCCCTATGTTTTTTATATGTTCCTAGAGAAAACTAAGTTGAAAGATGATAGTAGCAATGATGCGGACTGGGTCCGTGATCTGAGGATTATCCTCATTGCTGCACAGAATAATTATGTCCTTGATGCACCGGAAGTGGTCACGATTATTGTCACTTTGGGGTTACCGGATCATAACACATAGTAGGTGACTATAGACTTGCAAGATAGGATCAAGAACACTCATATATTGATGAAAACATAATAGGTTCATATCTGAAATCATTGCACTCGGGCCCTAGTGACAAGCATTAAGCATAGAAAAGTCATAACAACATCAATCTCACAACATAGTGGATACGTACTAGGGATCAAACCCTAACAAAACTAACTCGATTACATGATAAATCTCATCCAACCCATCACCGTCCAGCAAGCCTACGATGGAATTACTCACGCACGACGGTGAGCATCATCAAATTGGTGATGGAGGATGGTTGATGATGACGATGGCGATGGATTCCCCTCTCCGGAGCCCCGAACGGACTCCAGATCAGCCCTCTCGAGAGAGTTTAGGGCTTGGCGGCAGCTCCGTATCGTAAAACGCGATGAATCCTTCTCCCTGGTTTTTTCTCTCCGAACACGAATATATAGAGTTGGAGTTGAGGTCGGAGGAGCTCCAGGGGGGCCACGAGGTAGGGGGCGCGTCCCCACCCTCGTGGCTAGGGTGTGGGACCCCTGGTCTTGATCTTTTGCCAGTATTTTTTATTATTTCCATAAATAATCTCTGTGAAGTTTCAGGTCATTCCGAGAACTTTTGTTTCCGCACATAAATAACGCCATGGCAATTCTGCTGAAAACAGCGTCAGTCCGGGTTAGTTCCATTCAAATCATGCAAGTTAGAGTCCAAAACAAGGGCAAAAGTGTTTGGAAAAGTAGATACGACAGAGACGTATCAGATGGCAAAGTGAACAAAGGTATATTTGATATACGTGTTATTGATGTGTATTTTACTAGTGTTCATTGTAACCCTAGGGTATTTGATACCGGTTCAGTTGCTAAGATTAGTAACTCAAAACAGGAGTTACAAAATGAACAGAGACTAGTTAAGGGCGAGGTGACGATGTGTGTTGGAAGTGATTCCAAGGTTGATAAGATCACCATCACACTCTCTCTCTACCTTCGGGATTAGTGTTGGACCTAAATAAATGTTATTTGGTGTTTGCGTTGAGCATGAATATGATTGGATCATGTTTATTGCAATACAATTGTTCATTTAAGCCAGAGAATAATTGTTGTTCTGTTTACATGAATAAAACCTTCTATAGTCATACACCCAATGTAAATGGTTTATTGGATCTCGATCGTAGTGATACACATATTCATAATATTGATGCCAAAAGATGCAAAGTTGATAATGATAATGCAACATATGTGTGGCACTGCCGCTTAGGTCATATTGGTGTACAGCGCATGAAGAAACTCCATGCAGATGGGCTTTTGGAATCACTTGATCATGAATCATTTGATACTTGCGAACCATGCCTCATGGGCTAGATGACTAAAACTCCGTTCTCCAGAAAAATGGAGCGAGCCAATGACTTATTGGAAATAATACATACCCATGTGTGCGGTCCAATGAGTGTTGTGGTTTGCGGCGGGTGTCATTATTTTCTGACCTTCACAGATGATTTGAGCAAATATGGGTGCATCTACTTAATGAAACACAAGTGTGAAACATTTGAAAAGTTCAAAGAATTTCATAGTGAAGTGGAGAATCATCGTAACAAGAAAATAAAGTTTCTACGATCTGATCGCGGAGGCGAATTTTTGAGTTACAAGTTTGGCCTTCATTTAAAACAATGTGGAATAGTTTCACAACTAACGCAACCTGGAACACCACAATGATGTGTCCAAACGTCGTAACCGCACTTTATTAGATATGGTGCGATCTATGATGTCTCTTACCGATTTACCACTATCGTTTTGGGGTTCTGTATTAGAGATAGCTGCATTCATGTTATAAAGGCCACCGTCTAAATCCGTTGAGATGACACCGTATGAACTATGGTTTGGCAAGAAACTAAAGATGTCATTTCTTAAAGTTTGGGGTTGCGATGCTTATGTGAAAAGGTTTCAAACTGATAAGCTCGAACCCAAATCAGAGAAGTGTGTCTTCATAGGATACCCAAAAGAAATTGTTGGGTACACCTTCTATCACAGATCCGAAGGCAAGATCTTTGTTGCTCAGAATGGATCGTTTCCAAAGAAGGCGTTTCTCTTGAAAGAAGTGAGTGGGAGGAAAGTAGAACTTGATGAGATAATTGTACCTTTTGTACCACATCAGTGAAATCCGTTCCCGTGATGCCTACACCAACTAGTGACGAAGCTAATGATGATGATCATGAAACTTCAGATCAAGTTACTACTGGACCTCGTAGGTCGAACAGAGTGGTATGGTAATCCTGTCCTGGAAGTCATGTTACTAGACCATGACGAACCTACGAACTATGAAGAAGCTATGATGAGCCCAGATTCTGACAGATGGCTTGAGGCCATGAAATCTGAGATAGGATCCATGTATGAAAACAAAGTGTGGACTTTGGTGGACTTGCCCAATGATCGACAAGGCATTGAGAATAAATGGATCTTCAAGAGGAAGAAAGACACTGATGGTAGTGTTACTATCTACAAAGCTTGACTTCTCGCAAAAGGTTTTCGACAAGTTCAAGGTGTTGACTACGGTGAGATTTTCTCACTCGTAGCGATGCTTAAGTCTATCTGAATCATGTTAGCAATTGCCGTATTTTATGAAATCGGGCAAATGGACGTCAAAACTGCACTCCTTAATGGATATGTTAAAGAAGAGTTGTATATGATGCAACCAGAAGGTTTTGTCAGTCCTAAAGGTGCTAACAAAGTGTACAAGCTCCAGCAATCCATCTATGGACTGGTGCAAGCATCTCGGAGTTGGAATATACGCTTTGATAAGGTGATCAAAACATATGGTTTTATACAGACTTATGGTGAAGCCTATATTTACAAGAAAGTGAGTGGGAGCTTTGTAGCATTTCTGATATTATATGTGGATGACATATTGTTGATCAGGAATGATATACTATTTCTGGATAGCATAAAAGGACACTTGAATAAGATTTTTTCAATAAAAGACCTCGGTAAAGCTACTTATATACTGAGCATCAAGATCTATAGAGATAGATCAAGGCGCTTGATAGGACTTTCACAAAGCACATACATTGACAAGATTTTGAAGGAGTTCAAAATGGGTCAGTCAAAGACCTCGGTAAAGACTTTCACAATCGTAGACGAGTCAACGGAAGAAACAATATCTGAGTACAGACATAAATTAAACAAGTTGCCATAAGATGGCTAGCATAAACTGGGATACAGATCGAAAGAGGTGCAGGCCTCCTGCCTGGGATCCTCCTAAACTACTCCTGGTCATCGATGGTGGCCTGCACGTAGTAGTAGGCACCTCCAGTGTAGTAGGAGCCATCGTTGACGGTGGCGTCTGGCTCCTGGGTTCCAACATCTGGTCGCAACAACCAGGTATAGAAAGGGGAAAAGGGGGATCAAAGAAACCGTGAGTACTCATCCAAAGTACTCGCAAGCAAGGAACTACACTACATATGCATTGGTATAAATGAAAGGGGTAGTATATGTGGACTGAACTGTAGAATGCCAGAATAAGAGGGGGATAGCTAGTCCTATCGAAGACTACACTTCTGGCAGCCTCCATCTTGAAGCAGTAGAAGAGAGAGTAGATGGTAAGTTAAACAAGTATCATCGCATAGCATAATCGTACCCGATGGGTTGTATCTGGCACTTGGAAGGGTGTGTTTTATTAAGTATCTGGTTCTAATTGTCATAAGGTCGAGGTACAACTCCGGGTCATCCTTTTATCGAGGGACACGACTATTAGAATAGATAAACTTCCCTACAGGGGTGCACCACATAACCCAACACGCTCGATCCCTCTGGCCGGACACACTTTCCTGGGTCATGCCCGGCCTCGAAAGATCAACATGTCGCAGCCCCACCTAGGCACAACAGAGAGGTCAACACGCCGGTCTAAATCCTAAGCACGCAGGGGTCTGGCCCCATCGCTGATTACACACCTGCACATTGCGTATGCGGCCGGTGAGCAGAGCTAGCGACCTCCATTACAAAGGAAGTTGCATTACGCGGTCCAACCCGGCACGCGCCGCTCAGTCGCTGACGTCAAGAAGGCTTCGGCTGATACCACGGCATTGAGTGCTCATAACTGTTTCTGCATAGTTGGTTAGTGCGTATAGGCCAGTGTCCAGACTAAGATCAAATACCAAGATCTTGTTAAGCGTGTTAATTGATGTAACCGCAGACGTTGACCAGGGCCAGGCCCACCTCTCTCCTAGGTGGTCTCAACCTGCCCTATCGCTCCGCCACAAAGTAACAGTCAGGGGCCGTCGGGAACCCAGACCCACCACTACCGGGATGGAACCACCTGTCCTTTTAGCCCCCACACCGGAATCACTCGCGGGTACTCTACGAGCCGACCCGACTTTAGTCACCACATGTATCATATATCATGTATATAAGTATATACCCGTGATCACCTCCCGAGTGATCACGGCCCGGTAGTATAGCATGGCAGACAGACAAGAATGTAGGGCCATTGATGGAATACTAGCATCCTATACTAAGTGTCGGTGTCAAAACCGGCGGATCTCGGGTAGGGGGTCCCGAACTGTGTGTCTAGGCCGGATGGTAACAGGAGACAAGGGACACGAAGTTTTACCCAGGTTCGGGCCCTCTCGATGGAGGTAAAACCCTGCGTCTTGCTTGATTAATATTGATGATATGGGTAGTACAAGAGTAGATCTACCACGAGATCGGAGAGGCTAAACCCTAGAAGCTAGCCTATGGTATGATTGTTGTTGTGTATGTTGTCCTACGGACTAAAACCCTCCGGTTTATATAGACACTGGAGAGGGTTAGGGTTACACAAAGTCGGTTACAATGGTAGGAGATCTGCATATCTGTATCGCCAAGCTTGCCTTCCACGCCAAGGAAAGTCCCTTCCGGACACGGGACAAAGTCTTCAATCTTGTATCTTCATAGTCCAGGAGTCCGGCTGAAGGTATAGTCCGGCCATCCGGACACCCCTAATCCAGGACTCCCTCAGTAGCCCCTGAACCAGGCTTCAATGACGACGAGTCCGACGCGCAGATTGTCTTCGGCATTGCAAGGCGGGTTCCTCCTCCAATTACTTCATAGAAGATTTTGAACACAAAGATTGTGTCCGGCTCTGCAAAATAAGTTTCCACATATTGCCATAGAGAGAATAATATTTACACAAATCTAATCTGTTGACATATTCGGTAGTGTGACACACCACGGCCAAGCCTTTATCCGAGTCGTTTCATTATCCCACCTCAGCGCATCATGCGAGGCGGTTTCCTTGGCACGTCTTGTCAAAGCAGAGATCGTGTCCCCTTATTCCGGGATTCTCATCAATACGGGCGTGGGTAACCCAACCGCGCCATTGATTAGGGCGCTTGGAGATAAGCGAGTTTTACCAGGCTGGTGGGGACACGTAGTTGCGTCCACCCATATAAGGGGATAAGGATCCACCTTTTCACCTACGCCTTCTTCCTCCCTTGCTCATCCATTCTCGCGCACTCGACCTCCAGCGTCCAAGTCCGCACTCCCCACCTCAACCTTCTCCAGCCATGTCCGGAGCGGGAGGCAAGTGGATGGTCTCCTCCGTCACGGAGGGACACATCAAAAAACTGAGGAAGGCCGGATACTTGTCTAACGACATTGCGTACCGGCTTCTCGAAAAGGGGTAGCTCATCCCCACCCCTAGGCCCCATGAGAGGGTGGTGTTCCTCCCCCATTTCCTCCGCGGACTGGGCTTCCCTCTTCACCCATTTGTCCGAGGGCTCATGTTCTACTATGGCCTTGATTTCCACGATCTGGCCCCGAACTTTGTCCTCAACATCTCGGCGTTTATCGTCGTGTGCGAGGCTTTCCTCCGCATCCGCTCCCATTTCGGCCTATGGCTCAAGACTTTTAATGTCAAGCCGAAGGTGGTGCGCGGCAACTAGGCGGAGTGCGGAGGCGCCATGGTCGGCAAGATGGCCAACGTCTTATGGCTCGAGGGCTCCTTTGTGGAGACCCTGAAGGGGTGGCAATCGGGGTGGTTTTACATCACTGAGCCGCGCCACCCCGAATGGGTCGCAGCCCCCGTGTTTCGATCCGGACCCCCTACGCGGCTCACCTCCTGGAAGGAGAAGGGCCTATCGTGGGGTAAAAAAGGAGAGCTGACCGGACTCCAAACATGCATCCAAACCCTGGTGGACAAGAAGCTCAAACTTGTCAACGTTGTCCAGGTTATGCTCATACGCCTGATCCTCCCGTGTCAACAACGGGCTTTCAACCTGTGGGAGTTTGACCCGACACGGCACCAAACTCTGAGCAGGCTCTTCGACACGATGTACGAAGAAGCTTGGAAGGTGCTTTTCAAGGGCGCCGAGGCCACCGCATCCGCTACCGAGGATCGCGGATTCAGTATGCAGCGTCACGCTCATGCGGTAAGCTGTTTTTTCCTTTTATAGGGTACCAGTTTTTCATAGTTTGACTCCATGCGGGATCTAAGCTCCCTTACCTTTGACAGGATTGGCAGGTGACGTCCGGACAGATCAACTGTCCGGCTCCTCTGCCCGAAGGCCCAGCGGACGCTCGCTTGGAGAAGCTGCTAGTTTCAGCACCCTATGTGGTGCCGGAGAAGAAGGCTGCGAAAAAGGCCACGGGGACTCGAAAGAGTGCCCGGCGCTAGGAGGTGTCGGATCCATCATCCAAAGGTTCCAAGGCGCATTCCTCCCGTGAAGACGAGGAGGAAGAAGAAGAGACCTCTCCCCCTCCAGCGGGGGGAGAGAAGAAAAGGAAGGCCGCCCTCTCTGGGGAGGCCGGAGGGTCCAAGAAGGGGAAAACCCTTCCTCCGGACTACTCCACCGATGCCGACGACGGCGGAGAGGAGTGGCCGCCCAGGGCCAAGCCCCTGGCAAAATGTAAGTATCCGGATACCAGAGTAACTCATAGTATTTGTTTATTGCACAACTTTCCCTTATGTCGAATATGTTTATGCAGCCCACCCAAAGACCGGCTCGACGCGTCGTCGAGCAGCTCACTGGACTCATCGGATGTGAACTCGCTTCCAACGGCTTCCTCCCCCCGTCCTACGGACGACACCGAAGTGTTGTCCCAACAGGTTCCAAGCCGGGAGGAGGTGGTCCTGGAGGCGCCGCAAGGCGACCTCCCGGACTCCAGGAGTAAAGGGGATGAAACCCCCCGGGGCTCCAAGTCCGGCTCTAGGACGGACACCGCTCCGGAACCTTCAAAGGATCCAGAGTCCGGCGGGGGACCTCCTTCCAAGAGGAGCAAGCCCACCGTGCCGGTGACCCCCGTCCAACCGGAGGCGCCGGACAATGGGTTGGAGGCGCTCCAAGGCGCCTCCATCGACGAGGAGCACCGCACCATTATGAGTGCGGTGGTCCAGAAGGTTCAGTCCACCAAGAGCGGACTGACTGAAGCTTGTGCTAGCCTTTTAACAGGCTTTGAGGTAAGTAAAGAATGTGTAAATCATATTACCACATAGACAGTAGCCCCTGATGCTCTGTTTGGTGTTCGGGAAGAAAAGCCGAATATAGGATCAAATAAAATTCGCAGGAGTCTAACAAAAAGGAGTCATTATGCGTATGCGGGCTTCTATGCTTGCGTCCGCTGCACTGACTGCGGAAGTGGACACGCTAAAGCAGAACCTCGAGCGGTCCGAGCAAGAGCTCGGGCGTGCCAAGAAGCAGCTCGAGGACAATGAAGGTAAGAAATACCTTGTTTAAATATATATAAAAAGGTGCAATTGCAAAAAATGATAGGATTATCGTGGCTATTGTAGGGGCCACGTCTGAGGTGGCGACCCTTAAGCAAGCGCTGGTCGAGGCCGAGAAGAGGGTGGCCACGGAGCGCACCGAGCGAGAGAAGTATGAGGCCGAGGTTGGCAAGGTACGGCAAGAGCTCCAGGCTCTCATGGAAAAACATGAGAGTTTGGAGCTTGACTCAAAGACGCGAGAGTCCGAGCTCGCGGTGGCTATTGAAAATGCCAAGTCTGCCAAGGCCGAATCCCAGAAGACCCTCCAGGAGTTGGATGAGGTGAAGAAGATAGCGGCGGGTAAGGCATTCTTTATGGAAAGCAGACACATAAACGTGAGTTACTTATTACTTACCCGAATCCGGAGCTCTCCAGGAGTGTTCACAGATCTTCCTCGGATTGTGTCCGATGCTGCCGCATTCTATCGAGCCGAGGAGGACAGCTCGACAGAGAAGGTGTTCTGGTCTCAGTATGCTGAGGCCGGACACCCCGTGCCCCTAAGCGGCCAGCTGAAGCAACTGGTCGAGCTCCACAAGGCGGCCGAACAGGCCATGAAGGGCCTCATAGTTCGGCTGTGGCCTGGAGGGGCTATGCCTGGGAGCTATTTCGGGCTGGTGCGGCGGCTGGTGGAGGCCTGTCCAAGGCTCGAAGTCATCAAGCACTCCGTCTGCATTGAAGGTGCCCGTAGGGCCCTTGCCCGTGCTAAGGTGCACTGGGGCAAGCTGGATGCTAAGAAGCTTGTGAAGGACGGGCCACCGCCGGGGAAAGAGCATCGCAAGCCCGAGAATTATTATAAGGATGTTCTGAAGGGTGCCTGCCTTGTGGCGGATGAATGTTCTAGGGATGTAATTTTTGAGTGAAACTTGCTCGTTTTGTCCTGTGCGCTGAAAACTTGTTCATATGCGCTAAGCAATGCTGTTGGAATTTAAAATATTACCTTCTATGCGGCTGTTTATCAATTCTGAGAGATGGCAAGTCGTTGGCTTCTGCCCCCGTGCCGCTAGTGCTGGGGTGTTCGGGAATAAACCTGAGCTCTCTTTTTCCCATGTTTGGGTCCTTCGAGGGAGGCACTCAGCCCAACGAACAAGGCAATCGGACTATAATGCGTGAACACTCTCACTTAGCCATAGAATTCTATAATTTTAAATTTCTGTGAAGCCCCTGGTATTCGGAAGACCGAGTTCGGGGCGCTATCCACGCCTTGGCCGGACAGAGCCGGCTCCTCGCTCTAAGCGGCATAAGTCATTAGGGACTCAAAAAACCTCTCAAACAGCGACCAGCTCTCGCTTCATCATGACAGTCAGTTTTAGCTTTCTCCACTGAGGTGCTCGACCCAACTCAACTGGGGCACAATCGCAGTGGTTCTCCTAGTGCTACCTTAGCCTATATAGCGGAACGTAAGGCACCAAAACATAGGAGTCGGGCAAACCCAACTATTGACCCAAGACATGATTCGGAGCCAATGCATATAATGCTATAAGTTCGGGGTGCCGCACTTGTTAAAGTGTTCGGACTTCTCACACCATATTGAGGGGTACTAAAGCCCCTAGTGTATTTAGGCCGTACCAAAGTGTACGGGTGCAATATGTTGTTAAGGAACACACACACACACACACACACACACACACACACACACACACTGTTTATTAAAGAGGGCTGCGATCAAAGCAGAATGATACAAGTAATGCGATAAGCAAAAGGTTGGACTATGTAACATGTCCGTTCCAGGGGCAAGCTGCGGAATAGTATGCGAAACAAGTATACTGCTCGTGATAGAGACCACCTGGGAGTTCCGTAATGCGGCGTGGCTTGTCTGCTTCCCTGGTTCTTGCATCATTTGTGCGGCAATTGAACTGTCGAACAGGCCTTCCGAAGTGTGGAGTCCTGAAAGTATGAGAAAATTAAAAAATCGGCAGCCCCTGGTGCAGTTTAAGCCGTGTTTCGGGCGTGCCGTGATGGTGCCCCTTCCCCTGTACCCATGGTATTTGTAGAGCGTAGTTATGTACGCGAAGTACTGGTGTCGCATTTTTGCGAGGGCCGGGGTTGGGGCCGCATTGCTACGCCTGCTCGGATCGTGCCAGGCGGTCTTGTTGTAGGTTACTCCGGGCGCGCTTGACGGTGTCCGGTCGTTTAATGGCCGGACTGGAGAACTGCCTGGAGAGGCTGCTTTGTACTTCCGTTGCAAGGGCCACCGTGTGCTCCTCCGTTCGGAGGGAGCATTCGGTGTTTCCATTGACCGTAATTACTCCTCGAGGGCCTGGCATCTTGAGTTTAAGGTATGTGTAGTGCGGTACCGCATTGAACTTGGCGAATGCGGTTCGCCCGAGCAGTGCGTGATAGCCACTGCGGAATGGGACTATGTCGAACATTAACTCCTCGCTTCGGAAATTATCCGGAGATCCAAAGACCACTTCAAGTGTGACTGAGCCTGTACAGTTGGCCTCTACACCTGGTATTATGCCTTTAAAGGTCGTTTTGGTGGGCTTAATCCTCGAGGGATCTATGCCCATTTTCCGCACTGTATCCTGGTAAAGCAGGTTCAGGCTACTGTCGCCGTCCATAAGGACTCTAGTGAGATGAAATCCGTCAATAATTGGGTCTAGAACCAATGCGGCGAATCCGCCATGACGGATGCTAGTGGGATGGTCCCTTCGATCAAAGGTGATCGGGCAGGAGGACCATGGGTTGAACTTTGGGGCGACTGGCTCTACCGCGTATACGTCCCTTAACGCGCGCTTCCGCTCCCTTTTGGGGATGTGGGTTGCGTATATCATGTTCACCGTCCACACTTGTGGGGGAAAACCCTTCTGTCCACTATTGTTCGACGGCCGGGGCTCCTCGTCGTCATCGCTATGCAGCCCCTTGTCTTCATTTTCGGCGTTTAACTTGCCTGCCTGCTTGAACACCCAACAATCTCTGTTGGTGTGATTGGCCGGCTTTTCAGGGGTGCCATGTATCTGGCACAAGCGGTCGAGTATTCGGTCCAAACTGGACGAGCCCCTAGGATTCCTTTTGAATGGCTTTTTCCGCTGACCGGATTTAGAGCCTCTGAATTCGGCATTAACTGCCGTATCCTCAGCATTGTCGCCGTTAATGCGGCGCTTCTGCTTGTTGCGACGCGACCTGCCACTACTGTCCCTGGTATCCGAATTACCAGGGTTCTTGGTCATATTGTTGCTACGAGCAAGCCAGCTGTCTTCTCCCGCGCAAAAGCAGGTCATGAGTGTCGTGAGTGCTGCCATAGACTTCGGCTTTTCCTGTCCAAGGTGCCGGGCAAGCCACTCGTCGCGGATATTGTGCCATTTCCATTCAGGATAGAGATAGGTTGCAGAGTACCAGCAGGCCTTTGATGTTCTGCTTTGATACGACGGCAAACATCACACTCAGCAACATAATGAGCAATGTCTTGCTTCGTATTAGACCACCAGAATCTCTGACAGATGTCTTGGTACATCTTTGTACTACTAGGATGGATAGACAGAGGCGTGTCACGTGCTTCTTTCATAACCTCCTGTGTCATATCATGGTTTTCCTCTGAACATGGCACCACTAGGCGGCCCTTGAAATACAAGATGTCATCATCAACAACAGTGAAGAACAAGGGCCTTCCTTCAGTGAGGTAGCACTTAATCTTGTGGGCTTGAGAGTCATAATTCTGTAACATTTTGATGATGTCCACGAGATCAGGTTTAGCAACCAGGGTATTGAGAGAACCCTGGGAAACAACGTGGAGGTGTTGGGGAACGCAGTAATTTCAAAAAAAAATCCAGCGCACACGCAAGATCATGGTGATGCATAGCAACGAGAAGGGAGAGTATCGTCTACGTACCCTCGTAGACCGTAGGTGGAAGCGTTATGATAACACGGTTGATGTAGTCGTACGTCTTCACGATCGACCGGTCTGGCACCGAAGGTACGTCACCTCCGCGATCTACACACGTTCAGCTCGGTGACGTCCCGCGAACTCAAGATCCAGTAGAGCTTCGAGGAAGAGTTTCGTCAGCACGACGGTGTGATGACGGTGATGATGATGCTACCGGAACAAGGCTTCGCCTAAGCACCGCTATGATATAACCGAGGTGGATTATGGTGGAGGGGGCACCGCACACGGCTAAAAGATCAATGATCAACTTGTGTGTCTATGGGGTGCCCCCTCCCCCGTTTATAAAGGAGTGGAGGAGGGGGAGGGCCGGCCCTCTCTATGGCGCGCCCTAGGGGAGGATTCCCCCCTTTCCAAGTAGGAGTAGGAGAGGAAGGAAGGAGGAGAGAGGGAGGAAGGAAAGGGGGGCCGGCCCCCCTCCCAATTCGGATTGTGCTTGGGGGCGCACTTCCCTCTTTTCCCTTCCCTCTCCTCTATTCCACTAAGGCCCAATAAGGCCATATACTCCCCGGGGGGTTCCGGTAACCTCCCGGTACTCCGGAAAAATGCCCGAACCACTGGGAACCATTCCGATGTCCAAATATAGGCTTCCAATATATCAATATTTACGTCTCAACCATTCGGAGACTCCTCGTCATGTCCGTGATCAAATCCGGGACTCGGAACTACCTTCGGTACATCAAAACACATAAACTCATAATACCAATCGTCACTGAACGTTAAGCGTGCGGACCCTACGGGTTTGAGAACTATGTAGACATGACCAAAACATGTCTCCGGTCAATAACCAATAGCGGAACCTAGATGCTCATATAGGCTCCTACATATTCTACGAAGATCTTTATCGGTCAAACCGCATAACGGTATACGTTGTTCCCTTTCTCATCGGTATGTTACTTGCCCGAGATTCGATCGTCGGTATCTCAATACCTAGTTCAATCTCGTTACCGGCAAGTCTCTTTACTCGTTCCGTAATTCTACAACCCATAACTAACTCATTAGTTACATTGCTTGCAAGGCTTATTGTGATGTACATTACCGAGAGGGTCCATACATACCTCTCCGACAATCGGAGTGACAAATCCTAATCTTGATCCATGCCAACTCAACAAACACCATCAGAGACACCTGTAGAGCACCTTTATAATCACCCAGTTACGTTGTGACGTTTGGTAGCACACAAAGTGTTCCTCTGGTATTCGGGAGTTGCATGATTTCATAGTCATAGGAACATGTATAGTTATGGAGAAAGCAATAGCAACAAACTAAATGATCATCGTGCTAAGCTAACGGATGGGTCAAGTCAATCACATCATTCTCTATTGATGTAATCCCATTAATCAAATGACAACTCATGTCTATGGTTAGGAAACATAACCATCATTGATTCAACGAGCTGGTCAAGTACAGGCAAACTAGTGACACTCTGTTTGTCTATGTATTCACACATGTACTAAGTTTCTGGTTAATAGAATTCTAGCATGAATAATAAACATTTATCATGATATAAGGAAATATAAATAACAACTTTATTATTGCCTCTAGGGCATATTTCCTTCAGTCTCCCACTTGCACTAGAGTTAATAATCTAGATTACACAATAATGATTCTAACACCCATGGAGTCTTGGTGCTGATCATGTTTTGCTCGTGAGAGAGGCTTAGTCAATGGGTCTGCAACATTCAGATCCGTATGTATCTTGCAAATCTCTATGTCTCCCTCCTTGACTTGATCGCGGATGGAATTGAAGCGTCTCTTGATTTGCTTGGTTCTTTTGTGAAATCTGGATTCCTTTGCCAAGGCAATTGCTCCAGTATTGTCACAAAAGATTTTCATTGGACCCTATGCACTAGGGATGACACCTAGATCGGATATGAACTCCTTCATCCAGACTCCTTCATTTGCTGCTTCCGAAGTAGCTATGTATTCCGCTTCACACGTAGATCCCGCCACGATGCTCTACTTGGAACTGCACCAAGTGATAGCTCTACCATTTAATAAACACACGTATCCGGTTTGTGACTTAGAGTCATCCGGATCAGTGTCAAAGCTTGCATCAATGTAACCATTTACGACGAGCTCTTTGTCCCCTCCATATACGAGAAACATATCCTTAGTCCTTTTCACGCATTTTAGGATGTTCTTAACCGTTGTCCAGTGATCCACTCCTGAATTACTTTGGTACCTCCTTGTTAAAGTTATAGCAAGGCACACATCAGGTCTGGTACACAGCATTGCATACATGATAGAGCCTATGGCTGAAGCATAGGGAACACCTTTCATTTTCTCTCTATCTTCTGAAGTGGTCGGGCATTGAGTCTGACTCAACTTCACACCTTGTAATACAAGCAAGAACCCTTTCTTTGCCTGATCCATTTTGAACTTCTTCAAAACTTTATCAAGGTATGTGCTTTGTGAAAGTCCAATTAAGCGTTTTGATCTATCTCTATAGATCTTGATGCCCCAATATATAAGAAACTTCACCGAGGTATTTCATTGAAAAATTCTTATTCAAGTATCCTTTTATGCTATTCAGAAATTCAGTATCATTTCCGATCAACAATATGTCATCCACATATAATATCAAAAATGCTACAGAGCTCCCACTCACTTTCTTGTAAATACAGGCTTCTCCAAAAGTCTGTATAAAACCATATGCTTTGATCACACTATCAAAGCGTATATTCCAACTCTGAGAGGCTTGCACCAATCCATAAATGGATCGCTGGAGCTTGCACACTTTATTAGCACCTTTTGTATCGACAAAACCTTCTCGTTGCATCATATACAACTCTTCTTTAAGGTATCCATTAAGGAATGCAGTTTTGACATCCATTTGCCAAATTTCATAATCATAAAATGCGGCAAATTCTAACATGATTCGGGTGGACTTAAGCATCGCTACAGGTGAGAAGGTCTCATCGTACTCAACTCCTTGAACTTGTCGAAAAACTTTCGCAACAAGTCGAGCTTTGTAGACAGTAACATTACCATCAGCGCCAGTCTTCTTGTTGAAGATCCATTTATTCTCTATGGCCTGCCGATCATCGGGCAAGTCAACCAAAGTCCATAATTTGTTCTCATACATGGATTCTATCTCAAATTTCATGGCCTCAAGCCATTTTGCGGAATCTGGGCTCATCATTGCTTCCTCATAGTTCGTAGGTTCGTCATGGTCAAGTAACAAGACTTCCAGAACAGGATTACCGTACCACTCTGGTGCGGATCTTACTCTGGTTGACCTACGAGGTTCGTTAGTAACTTGATCAGATGTTTCATGATCATCATCATTAGCTTCCTCACTTACTGGTGTAGCAATCACTGGAACTGATTTTAGTGATGAACTACTTTCCAACAAGGGAGAAGGTACAATTACCTCATCAAGTTCTACTTTCCTACCACTCACTTCTTTCGAGAGAAACTCCTTCTCTAGAAAGGATCCATTCTTAGCAATGAATATCTTGCCTTCGGATCTGTGATAGAAGGTGTACCCAACAGTCTCCTTTGGGTATCCTATGAAGACACCTTTCTCCGATTTGGGTTCGAGCTTATCAGGTTGAAGCTTTTTCACATAAGCATCATAGCCCCAAACTTTAAGAAACGACAACTTAGGTTTCTTGCCAAACCACAGTTCATAAGGTGTCATCTCAACGGATTTAGATGGTGCCCTATTTAACGTGAATGTAGGTGTCTCTAAAGCGTAACCCCAAAACGATAGCGGCAAATTAGTGAGAGACATCATAGATTGCACCATATCTAGTAAAGTACGATTACAATGTTCGGACACACCATTACGATGTGGTGTTCCAGGTGGCGTGAGTTGCGAAACTATTCCGCATTGTTTCAAATGATATCCAAACTCATAACTCAAATATTTGCCTCCACGATCAGATCATAGAAACTTGATTTTCTTGTTACGATGATTTTCCACTTCACTCTGAAATTCTCTAAACTTTTCAAATGTTTCAGACTTTTGTTTCATTAAGTAGATATACCCATATCTTCTCAAATCATCTTTGAAGGTGACAAAATAACGATATCCGCCGCGAGCTTCAATGTTCATTGGACCACATACATCAGTATGTATGATTTCCAATAACTCTGTTGCTCGCTCCATTGTTCCGGAGAACGGAGTTTTAGTCATCTTGCCCATGAGGCATGGTTCGCAAGTACCAAGTGAATCATAATCAAGTGATTCCAGAACTCCATCAGAATGGAGTTTCTTCATGTGCTTTACACCAATATGACCTAAACGGTAGTTCCATAAATAAGTTGCACTATCATTATCAACTCTGCATCTTTTGTCTTCAATACTATGAATATGTGTATCACTACTATCAAGATTTAGTAAAAATAGACCACTCATCAGGGTGCATCACCATAAAAGATATTACTCATATAAATAGAACAACCATTATTCTCTGATTTAAATGAATAACCGTCTCGCATCAAACAAGATCCAGATATAATGTTCATGCTCAACGCTGGCACCAAATAACAATTATTTAGGTCTAATACTAATCCCGAAGGTAGATGTAGAGGTAGCATGCCGATGGCGATCACATCGACTTTGGAACCATTTCCCACGCGCATCGTCACCTTGTCCTTAGCCAATCTTCACTTAATCCATAGCCCCTGTTTCGAGTTGCAAATGTTAGCAACTGAACCAGTATCAAATACCCACGCACTACTGCGAGCATTAGTAAGGTACACATCAATAACATGTATATCAAATATACCTTTCACTTTGCCATCCTTCTTCTCCGCCAAATACTTGGGGCAGTTCCGCTTTCAGTGACCAGTTCCTTTGTAGTAGAAGCACTCAGTCTCAGGCTTAGGTCCAAACTTGGGTTTCTTCACTTGAGCAGCAACTGGCTTGTTGTTCTTCTTTAAGTTCCCCTTCTTCCCTTTACCCTTTTTCTTGAAACTGGTGGTCTTTTTGACCATCAACATTTGATGCTCCTTCTTGATTTCTACCTCCGCAACCTTTAGCATTGCGAAGAGCTCGGGAATCGTCTTATCCATCCCTTGCATATTATAGTTCATCATGAAGCTTTTGTAGCTTGGTGGCAGTGATTGAAGAACTCTATCAATGACACTATCATCAGGAAGATTAACTCCCAGTTGAGTCAAGTGGTTGTGGTACCCAGACATTCTGAGTATATGTTCACTGACAGAACTATTCTCCTCCATCTTGCAGCTATAGAACTTATTAGAGACTTCATATCTCTCAATCCGGGCTTTTGCTTGAAATATTAACTTCAACTCCTGGAACATCTCATGTGCTCCATGACGTTCAAAACATCATTGAAGTCCCGGTTCTAAGCCGTAAAGCATGGCACACTGAACTATCGAGTAGTCATCAGCTTTGCTCTACAAGGTGTTCATAACATCTGGCGTGGCTCCTGCAGTGGGTTTGTCACCTAGCGGTGCTTCCGGGACGTAATTATTCTGTGCAACAATGAGGATAATCCTCAAGTTACAGACCCAGTCCGCGTAATTGCTACCATCATCTTTCAACTTAGCTTTCTCTAGGAACACATTAAAATTCAACGGAACAACAACACGGGCCATCTATCTACAATAACATAGACATGCAAAATACTATCAGGTACTAAGTTCATGATAAATTAAAGTTCAATTAATCAAATTACTTAAGAACTCCCACTGAGATAGACATCTCTCTAATCATCTAAGTGATCACGTGATACATATCAACTAAACCATGTCAGATCATCACGTGAGATGGAGTAGTTTTCAATGGTGAACATCACTATGTTGATCATATCTACTATATAATTCACGCTCGACCTTTCGGTCTCCAATGTTCAGAGGCCATATCTGCATATGCTAGGCTCGTCAAGTTTAACCCGAGTATTCTGCATGTGCAAAATTGGCTAGCACCCGTTGTATGTGAACGTAGACCTTATCACACCTGATCATCATGTGGTGTCTCGACACGACGAACTGTAGCAACGGTTCATACTCAGGGAGAACACCTATACCTTGAAATTTAGTGAGAGATCACCTTATAATTCTACCGTCGAACTAAGCAAAATAAGATGCATAAAGGATAAACATCACATGCAGTCAATATAAGTGATATGATATGGTCATCATCATCTTGTGCCTTTGATCTCCATCTCCAAAGCACCGTCATGATCACCATCGTCACCAGCTTGACACCTTGATCTCCATCGAAGCATCATTGTCGTCTCGCCGACTATTGGCTCTACGACTATCGCTACCGCTTAGTGATAAAGTAAAGCAATTACATGGCGATTGCATTTCATACAATAAAGCGACAACCATATGGCTCCTGCCAGTTGCCGATAACTGTGTTACAAAACATGATCAACTCATACAATAAAATTTAGCATCATGACTTGACCATATCACATCACAACATGCCTTGCAAAAACAAGTTAGACGTCCTCTACTTTGTTGTTGCAAGTTTTATGTGGCTGCTACGGGCTGAGCAAGAACCGTTCTGACCTACGCATCGAAAACCACAACGCGGTATAGTGGTTGCTTTTTGATCTTCAGAAAGAATCCTGTTCATTGAATCCAATTCAACTAAAGCTAGAGAAATAGATGCCCACTAGCCACATGTGTGCGAAGCACGTCGGTAGAATCAGTCTCGCGTAAGCGTACACGTAATGTCGATCTGGGCCGCTTCATCCAACAATGCCACTGAATCAAGAATCAACTAGTGACGGCAAGAAATATGTATATACCCACGCCCACAACTCCTTTGTGTTCTACTCGTGCATATAACATCTACGCATAAACCCGGCTCGGATGCCACTGTTGGGGAACGCTGTAATTTCAAAAAAATTCCTACGCACACGCAAGATCATGGTGATGTATAACAACGAGAGGGGAGAGTATCTTCTACATACCCTCGTAGACTATAAGCGGAAGCGTTATGACAACGCGGTTGATGTAGTCGTACGTCTTCACGATCGACCGATCTAGCACCAAAGGTACGACACCTCCGCGATCTGCACACGTTCAGCTCAGTGACGTCCCGCGAACTCACGATCCAGTAGAGCTTTGAGGAAGAGTTTCGTCAGCACGACGACGTGATGACGGTGATGATGATGCTACCGAAACAGGGCTTCGCCTAAGCACCGCTACGATATAACCAAGGGGGATTATGGTGGAGGGGGGCACCGCACACGGCTAAAAGATCAATGATCAACTTGCGTGTCTATGGGGTGCCCCCCTCCCTCGTATATAAAGGAGTGAAGGAGGGGAAGGGCCGACCCTCTCTATGGCGCGCCCTAGGGGAGTCCTACTCCCTCTAGGAGTAGGATTCCCGCCTTTCCAAGTAGGAGTAGGAAAGGAAGGAAGGAGGAGAGAGGGAGGAAGGAAAGGGGGCCGGCCCACCTACCAATTTGGATTGGGCTTGGGGGGCATGCTTCCCTCTTTTCCCTTCCCTCTCCTCTATTCCACTAAGGCCCAATAAGGCCCATATACTCCCCGGGGGGTTCCAATAACCTCCCGGCACTCCGGAAAAATGCCCGAACCACTTGGAACCATTCCGATGTCCAAATATAGGCTTCCAATATATTGATCTTTACGTCTTGACCATTCCGAGACTCCTCGTCATGTGCGTGATCAAATCCGGGTCTCCGAATTACCTTTGGTACATCAAAACACATAAACTCATAATACCTATCGTCACCGAACGTTAAGCGTGCGGACCCTACGGGTTCGAGAACTATGTAGACATGACCGAGACATGTCTCCGGTCAATAACCAATAGCGGAACCTGGATGCTCATATTGGATCCTACATATTCTATGAAGATCTTTATCGGTCAAACTGCATAACGATATACGTTGTTCCCTTTGTCATCGGTATGTTACTTGCCAGAGATTCGATCGTCGGTATCTCAATACCTAGTTCAATCTTGTTACCGGCAAGTCTCTTTACTCGTTCTGTAATGCTACATCCCATAACTAACTCATTAGTTACATTTCTTGCAAGGCTTATTGTGATGTACATTACCGAGAGGGTCCATACATACCTCTCCGACAATCGGAGTGACAAATCCTAATCTTGATCCATGCCAACTCAACAAACACCATCGGAGACACCTGTAGAGCACCTTTATAATCACCCATTTACGTTGTGATGTTTGGTAGCACACAAAGTGTTCCTCCGGTATTCAGGAGTTGCATGATATCATAGTCATAGGAACATGTATAGTTATGGAGAAAGCAATAGCAACAAACTAAACGATCATCGTGCTAAGCTAACGGATGGGTCAAGTCAATCACATCATTCTCTAATGATGTGATCCCATTAATCAAATGGCAACTCATGTCTATGGTTAGGAAACATAACCATCATTGATTCAACGAGCTAGTCAAGTAGAGGCAAACTAGTGACACTCTGTTTGTCTATGTATTCACACATGTACTAAGTTTCTGGTTAATACAATTCTAGCATGAATAATAAAAATTTATCATGATATAAGGAAATATAAATAACAACTTTATTATTGCCTCCAGGGCATATTTCCTTCAGGAGGTTCATCTTACGGCACTCTAGAGGAGGGAGAGCGAGTGCACCAGGAGGAACTATATGGAGGTTCATCTTTCTGAATTCTTCAACAAGTGAGGATTGAACTTTGTGAATCTGGAGGTGGTTGTAGTAAGACTTGCCGCTCAAGGCATTAGCCATTACATTAGCCTTGCCTGGTGTATAGGAAATACCCATGTCAAAGTCTGCAACAGTCTCCATCCATCTCTGCTGACGGAGGTTCAGATCTGGCTGAGTAAACAGATACTTCAGACTTTGGTGATCGGTGAAGATCTCACAACGATTACCGAGAAGGTAATGTTGCCACTGCTTTAGTGCATGAACGACGGCAGCAAGCTCGAGGTTAGTGCATAAATGATGAAGTCTTTAGTATCAGGTGGAGCAAGCACTGGGGCAGAAGTCAACTTGTCTTTGAGTGCCTCGAAACTTTCCTGACATTTGTGTGTCCATTGGAACTTGACGCCCTTATACAACAGGTTAGTCAGAGGCCTGGCAATCTTGGAGAAGTTCTCGACAAATCGACGGCAATAGCTGGCGAGTCTGAGAAAACTTCTGACTTGCTTGACATCTTCGGAGGTGTCCAATCAAGAATAGCCTCGACTTGTTCTGGGTTGACGGCAATATCATCCTTAGAGATGACATGCCCAAGATAAGTTACTTCGGGAAGCCAGAATTCACACTTGGAATACATAGCATAGAGTTGATGCTCTCGAAGCGTCTCCAGCACAAGACGAAGATGTTCAACATGCTCTTCTTTGTTCTTGGAAAATACAAGGATATCATCCAGATGAACCATGACGAACTTGTCGAGGTAATCAATGAATATATAGTTCATCAGACGAGAGAAGTGTTGGGGAACGTAGTATTTCAAAAAAAAATCCTACGATCACGCAAGATCTATCTAGAAGAAGCATAACAACGAGCGGGGAGAGTGTGTCTACGTAGACCGAAAGCGGAAGCATTTAGTAACGCGGTTGATGTAGTCGAACGTCTTCGCGATCCAACCGACCCAAGTACCGAACGTACGGCACCTCCATGTTCAGCACACGTTTAGCTCGATGACGTCCCTCAAGCTCTTGATCCATTTGAGGCCAAGGGAGAGTTCCCTTAGCACGACGGCGTGGTGACGGTGATGATGAAGTTATCGGCGCAGGGCTTCTCCTAAGCACTACGACGATATGACCGATGCGTGTAACTATGGAGGGGGCACCACACAGGGCTAAGAGAAACTTGTGTGTCCATCGGGGGGGCCCTCCCACGTATATAAAGGGGGAGGAGGAGGAGGCCGGCCTAGAGGGGGCGCGCGCCATGGGGAGTCCAACTAGGATTCCCAATCCTAGTTGGAGTCCCTTCCATCCAAGAGAGGGAGAAGGAGGGAAGGAGGAAGGGGGGAGAAGGAAAGAGGGGGCGCCGCCCCTCCCTAGTCCAATTCAGACTGGCCATGGGGGCGCGGCCTCCCTTGTGGCCCTCCTCTCCTTTCCACTAGGGCCCGTGAAGGCCTATGAACTTCCCCAGGGGGGGGGGGTCCGGTAACCCCCGGTACTCCGAAAGTTATCTGAAACGACCCGAACAATTCAGGTGTCCGAATGTAACCTTCCAATATATGAATCTTTATGTCTCGACCATTTTGAGACTCCTCGTCATGTCCCTGATCTCATCTGAGACTCCGAACAAACTTCGGTTCATCAAAACATGAAACTCATAATACAAATCGTCATCGAACGTTAAGCGTGTGGACCCTACGGGTTCGAGAACTATGTATAAATGACCGAGACATATCTCCGGTCAATAACCAGTAGTGGAACCTGGATGCTCATATTAGTTCCTACATATTCTACGAAGATCTTTATCGGTCAAACCGCATAACAACATATGTTCTTCCCTTTGTCATCGATATGTTACTTGCCCGAGATTCGATCGTTGGTATCATCATACCTAGTTCAATCTCGTCACCGACAAGTCCCTTCACTCGTTTTGTAATGCATCATCCCGTGACTAACTCATTAGTCACATTGCTTGCAAGGCTCATAGTGTTGTGCATTACTGAGAGGGCCCAGAGATACCTCTCCGTTACACGGAGTGACAAATCCTAATCTCGATCTATGCCAACTCAACAAACACAATTGGAGACACCTGTAGAGCATCTTTATAATCACCCAGTTACGTTGTGATGTTTCATAGCACACAAGGTGTTCCTCCGGTATTCCGGAGTTGCATAATCTCATAGTGTGAGGAACATGTATATGTCATGAAGAAAGCAATAGCAAAAAAACTAAACGATCATTATGCTAAGCTAACGGATGGGTCTTGTCCATCACATCATTCTCTAATGAAGTGATCCCGTTCCTAAATGACAACACATGTCTATGGCTAGGAAACTTAACCATCTTTGATTAACGAGCTAGTTAAGTAGAGGCATACTAGGGACACTCTGTTTGTCTATGTACCCACACATGTACTAAGTTTCTGGTTAATACAATTCCAGCATGAATAGTAAACATTTATCATGATATAAGGAAATATAAATAACAACTTTATTATTGCCTCTAGGGCATATTTCCTTCAGTCTCCCACTTGCACTAGAGTCAATAATCTAGGTTACATAGTAATGACTCTAACACCCATGGAGTCTTGGTGCTCATCATGTTTTGCTTGTGAGAGAGGCTTAGTCAACGGTTCTGCAACATTCAGATCCATATGTATCTTGCAAATCTCTATGTCTCCCTCTTTGAATTGATCGCGGATGGAGTTGAAGCGTCTCTTGATGTGCTTGGTTCTCTTGTGAAATCTGGATTCCTTTGCCAATGCAATTGCACCAGTATTGTCACAAAATATTTTCATTGGACTCGATGCACTAGGTATTACACCTAGATCCGATATGAACTCCTTCATCCAGACTCATTCATTTGCTGCTTCTGAAGCAGCTATGTACTCCGCTTTACACATAGATCCCGCCACGACGCTCTGCTTGGAACTGCACCAACTGATAGCTCCACCATTTAATATAAATACGTATCAGGTTTGCGACTTAGAGTCATCTGGATTAGTGTCAAAGCTTGCATTGACGTAACCATTTACGACAAGCTCTTTGTCACCTCCATAAATGAGAAACATATCCTTAGACCTTTTCAGGTATGTGCTTTGTGAAAGTCCAATTAAGCGTCTTGATCTATCTTTATAGATCTTGATGCCCAATATATAAGTGTTGGAAATATGCCCTAGAGGCAATAATAAAATGGTTATTATTGTATTCCTTGTTCATGATAATTGTCTATTGTTCATGCTATAATTGTATTAACTAGAAACCATAATACATGTGTGAATATATAGACCACAACTTGTCCCTAGTAAGCCTCTAGTTGACTAGCTCGTTGATCAATAGATGGTTATGGTTTCCTGACCATGGACATTGGATGTCGTTGATAACGGGATCACATCATCAGGAGAATGATGTGATGGACAAGACCCAATCCTAAGCATAGCACAAGATCGTATAGTTCGTTTGCTAAAGCTTTTCTAATGTCAAGTATCATTTCCTTAGACCATGAGATTGTGCAACTCCCGGATACCATAGGAATGCTTTGGGTCTGCCAAACGTCACAACGTAACTGGGTGGCTATAAGGCACACTACGGGTATCTCTGAAAGTGTCTATTGAGTTGGCACGAATCGAGACTGGGATTTGTCACTCCGTGTGACGGAGAGGTATCTTTGGGCCCACTCGGTAATGCATCATCATAATGAGCTCAATGTGACTAATGAGTTAGCCACGGGATCATGCGTTACAGAACGAGTAAACAGACTTGCCGGTAATGAGATTGAACGAGGTATGGGGATACCGACGATCGAATCTCGGGCAAGTAACATAGCGATTGACAAAGGGAATTGTATACAGGATTGCTTGAATCCTAGACATCATGGTTCATCCGATGAGATCATCATGGAACACGTGGGAGCCAACATGGGTATCTAGATCCCGCTGTTGGTTATTGGCCGGAGAGTTGTCTCCGTCATGTCTGCATGATTCCCGAACCCATAGGGTCTACACACTTAAGGTCCGATGATGTTAGGGTTATAGGGAAAGTTTGTACGTGGTTACCGAATGTTGTTCGGAGTCCCGGATGAGATCCCAGACGTCATGAGGAGTTCCGGAATGGTCCGGAGGTAAAGGATAATATATAGGAAGTGAGGTTTTGACCACCGGAAGTGTTTCGGGCGTCACCGGTAATGTACCGGGACCACATGAGGGTTCCGGGGGTCCACCGGGAGGGGCCACCAGCCCCAGAGGCTTGCATGGGCCAAGAGTGGGAAGGGACCAACCCTTGAGTGGGCTGGTGCGCCTCCCACCAGGGCCCAAGGCGCAGCTAGGAGGAGAAGGGGGGAAACCCTAGGCGCAGATGGGCCTAAGGCCCACCCTAGGGCGCCCCCCCTCTCCCCCTCTTGGCCGCCCCCTCCATCCCATCTAGGGCTGCCGCCCTGGAACCCTAGAGGGGGCGCACCCTCCTCCCTTCCTCCTATAAATAGTGGCGGTTTTGGGGCTGCCGAACACACGAGTCTCTCTCCCTCTTGGCGCAGCCCTACCCCTCTCCCTCCTCGTCTCTTGCAGTGCTTGGCGAAGCCCTGCTGGCATGCCACCCTCCCCCACCATCACCACGCCGTCGTGCTGCTGCTGGACGGAGTCTTCCCCAACCTCTCCCTCTGTCCTTGCTGGATCAAGGCGCGGGAGACGTCACCGGGCTGTACGTGTGTTGAACGCGGAGGCGCCGTTGATCGACGCTTAGATCGGAATCGATCGCGATCTGAATTGCTGCGTGTATGACTCCACCAACCGCGTTCTTGTAACGCTTCCGCTTAGCGATCTTCAAGGGTATGAAGATGCACTCCATCTCTCTCGTTGCTAGTATCTCCTAGATTGATCTTGGTGACACGTAGGAAATTTTTGAATTATTGCTACGTTCCCCGACAGTGGCATCATGAGCTAGGTCTATGCGTAGATTCTATGCACGAGTAGAACACAAAGCAGTTGTGGGCAATGATTTGTTCAATTTGCTTACTGTTACTAGTCTTATCTTGATCCGGCGGCATTGTGGGATGAAGCGGCCCGGACCGACTTTACACGTACGCTTACGTGAGACTGGTTCCACCGACTGACATGCACTTGATGCATAAGGTGGCTGTCGGGTGTCTGTCTCTCCCACTTTAGTCGGATCGGATTCGATGAAAAGGGTCCTTATGAAGGGTAAATAGCAATTGGCATATCACCGTTGTGGTTTTGCGTAGGTAAGAAATGTTCTTGCTAGAAACCCATAGCAGCCACGTAAAACATGCAACAACAATTAGAGGACGTCTAACTTGTTTTTGCAGGGTATGCTATGTGATGTGATATGGCCAAAAGGATGTGATGAATGATATATGTGATGTATGAGATTGATCATGTTCTTGTAATAGGAATCACGACTTGCATGTCGATGAGTATGACAATCGGCAGGAGCCATAGGAGTTGTCTTAATTTATTTATGACCTGCGTGTCAATGAAAATGCCATGTAATTATTTTACTTTATTGCTAACCATTAGCCATAGTAGTAGAAGTAATAGTTGGCGAGGCAACTTCATGAAGACACAATTATGGAGATCATGATGATGGAGATCTTGGTGTCATGTCGGTGACGATGGTGTTCATGCCGCGCCTTGAAGATGGAGATCAAAGGCACAAGATGATATTGGCCATATCATGTCACTTTATGATTTGCATGTGATGTTTGTCATGTTTACATCTTATTTGCTTAGAACGACGGTAGCATAAATAAGATGACCCCTCACTGGAATTTCAAGAAAGTGCTCCCCCTAACTGTGCACCGTTGCGAAGGTTCGTTATTTCGAAGCACCACGTGATGATTGGGTGTGATAGATTCTAACGTTCGCATACAACGGGTGTAAGCCAGATTTAGACATGCGAAACACTTAGGTTGACTTAACGAGCCTAGCATGTACAGACATGGCCTCGGGACACAAGAGACCGAAAGGTCGAACATGAGTCATATAGTAGATATGATCAACATGAAGATGTTCACCGATGATAACTAGTCCGTCTCACGTGATGATCGGACACGGCTTAGTTGACTCGGATCATGTATCACTTAGATGACTAGAGGGATGTCTATCTAAGTGGGAGTTCATTAAATAATCAGATGAACTTAATTATCATGAACATAGTCAAAAGGTCTTTGCAAATTATGTCGTAGCTTACACTTTAGTTCTACTGTTTAAGATATGTTCCTAGAGAAAATTTAGTTGAAAGTTGATAGTACAAATTATGCGGACTGGGTCCGTCAACTGAGGATTATCCTCATTGCTGCGTAGAAGGCTTATGTCCTTAATGCACCGCTCGGTGTGCTGAACCTCAAGCGTCGTCTGTAGATGTTGGGAAACATCTGACATACACGTTTTGATGACTACGTGATAGTTCAGTGCGTAATGCTAACGGTTTAGAATTGTGGCACCAAAGATGTTTTTGAAACATCGTAGAACATATGAGATGTTCCAAAGACTGAAATTGGGATTTCAGACTAGTGCCCACGTCAAGAGGTATGAGACATCTGACAAGTTTCTTAAGCCTGCAAACTAAGGGAGAAAAGCTCAATCGTTAAGCATGTGCTCAGATTGTCTGAGTACTACAATCGCTTGAATCGAGTGGGTGTTAATCTTCCAGATGAGATAGTGATGGTTCTCCATAGTCACTGCCACCAAGCTATTAGAGCTTCGTGATGAACTATAACATATCAGGGATAGACATGATGATCCTTGAGCAACTCGCGATGTTTGACACCGCGAAAGTAGAAATCAACTAGGAGCATCAATTGTTGATGGTTAAACCACTAGTTTCAAGAAGGCAAGGGAAAGAGGGGATACTTCATGAAACGGCAAATCAGTTGCTGCTCTAGTGAAGAAACCCAAGGTTGAACCCAAACCCGAGACTAAGTGCTTCTGTAATGAGGGGAGCGGTCACTGAAGCAGAACTACCCTAGATACTTGGTAGATGAGAAGGCTAGCAAGGTCGACAGAGGTATTTTGAATATACGTTATACTATTGTGTACTTTACTAGTACTCCTAGTAGCACCAGGGTAAAAAAATACCGGTTCGGTTGCTAAGTGTTAGTAACTCGAAATAAAAGGTTGCAGAGACTAGCTAAAGGTGAGATGACGATATGTGTTGGAAGTGTTTCCAAGGTTGATGTGATCAAACATCGCACGCTCCCTCTACCATCGGGATTGGTGTTAAACCTAAATAATTGTTATTTGGTGTTTGCGTTGAGCAGAGACATGATTGGATTATGTTTATCGCAATACGGTTATTCATTTAAGGAGAATAATGGTTACTCTATTTATTTGAATAATACATTCAATGATCTTGCACCTAAAATGAATGGTTTATTGAATCTCGGTCGTAGTGATACACATGTTCATGCCAAAAGATATAAGATAGTAATGATAGTACCACATACTTGTGGCACTGCCATTTGAGTCATGTTGGTATAAAACGCATGAAGAAGCTCCATGTTGATGGATCTTTGGACTCACTCGTTTTTGAAAAGATTGAGACATGCGAACCATGTCTATTGGTACATATGCATGAAGAAACTCCATACAGATGGATCGTTTGGACTCACTTGATTTTGAATCACTTGAGACATGCAAATCATACCACATAGGCAAGATGACTGAAAGGCTTCATTTTCAGTAAGATGGAACAAGAAAGCAACTTGTTGGAAGTAATACATTTTGATGTGTGGAGTCCAATGAGTGCTGAGGCACGCAGTGGATATCATTATGTTCTTACTTCACAGATGATTTCAGTAGATGCTGAGTATATTTACTTGATGAAACACAAGTCTGAATTATTGAAAGGTTTAAGTAATTTCAGAGTGAAGTTGAAGATCGTCGTGACAAGATGATAAAATGTCTATGATATGATCATAGAGATGAATATCTGAGTTACGAGTTTGGCACACAATTAAGACATTGTGGAAATTGTTTCACAACTAATACCGCCTGGAACACCATAGTGTGATGGTGTGTCCGAACATCATAACTGCACCCTATTGGATATGGTGCATACTGTGATGTCTCTTATCGAATTACCAGTATTGTTTATGGGTTAGGCATTAGAGACAACCGCATTCACTTTAAATAGGGCACCACGCAATTCCGTTGAGACGACACCATATGAACTATGGTTTACAAAAACCTAAGCTGTCATTTCTTAAAAGTTTGGGGTTGCGACGCTTATGTGAAAAAGTTTTAGGCTGATAAGCTCGAACCCAAAGCGGATAAATGCATCTTCATAGAATACCCAAAACAGTTGGGTATACCTCCTATTTCATATCCAGAAGCAAAAGTGATTGTTTCTAGAAACGGGTCCTTTCTCGAGGAAAAGTTTCTCTCGAAAGAATTGAGTGGGAGGATGATGGAGACTTGATGAGGTTATTGAACCCTCACTTCAACTAGTGTGTAGCAGGGCACATGAAGTTGTTCCTGTGGCACCTACACCAGTTGAAGTGGAAGCTTATGATAGTGATCATGAAACTTCGGATCAAGTCACTACCAAACCTCATAGGTCGAAAAGGATGCGTACTACTTCAGAGTGGTACGTAATCCTGTCTTGGAAGTCATGTTGCTAGACAACAATGAACCTACGAGCTATGGAGAAGCGATGGTGGGCCCGGATTCCGACAAATGGCTCGAGGCCATAAAATCCGAGAGAGGATCCATGTATAAAAACAAAGAATAGAATTTGGAATAACTACTTGATGGTCATAAGGCTATTGGGTGCAGATGGATTTTAAAAGGAAGACGGACAATGATGGTAAGTGTCACCATTAAGAAAGCTCAACTTGTCGTTAAGATGTTTTCCGACAAGTTCAAGGAGTTGACTACGATGAGACTTTCTCACTCGTAGCGATGCTAAGAGTCTATTGGAATTATGTTAGCAGTTACTGCATTATTTATGAAATCTTGCAGATAGTATGTCAAAACATTGTTTCCTCGACGATTTTCTTGAGGAAAGGTTGTATGTGATATAACCAGGAGGTTTTGTCAATCCTAAAAGATGCTAACAAGTATGTAAAGCTCCAGCAATACTTCTAAGGACTGGAGTAAGCATCTCGGAGTTGGAATGTACACTTTGATGAGATGATCAAAGATTTTGGGTTTATACAAAGTATATGAGAAACTTGTATTTCCAAAGAAGTGAGTGGGAGCACTATAGAATTTTTTATGAGTATATGTTGTTAACATATTGTTGATCAGAAATGATGTAGAATTTCTGGAAAGCATACAGGGTTATTTGAAAAGTGTTTTTCAATGGAAAACCTGGATTAAGCTACTTGAACATTGAGCATCAAGATCTATAAGGATAGATCAAAAATGCTTAATAATACTTTCAAATGAATACATACCGTGACAAGATTTTGAAGGAGTTCAAAATAGATCAGCAAAGAAGGAGTACTTGGCTGTGTTACAAGGTGTGAGTATTGAGTAAGACTCAAGACCTGACCACGGCATAAGAGAGAGAAAGGACGAAGGTCGTCCCCTATGCTTTAGACGTAGGCTCTACAGTATGCTATGTTGTGTACCGCACCCGAAGTGTGCCTTGCCATGAGTCAGTCAAGGGGTACAAGAGTGATCCAGGAATGGATCCAATGACAGTGGTCGAACTTATCCTTATTAACTAGTGGACTAAGGAATTTTCTCGATTATGGAGGTGGTAAAAGAGTTCATCGTAAAGAGTTAGGTCGATGCAAACTTTGACACTAATCCGGATGACTCTGAGTAGTAAACCGGATTCGTATAGTAGAGCAGTTACTTGGAATAGCTCCTAGTAGCGCGTGGTAGCTGCATCTACAAGATGACATAGAGATTTGTAAAGCACACATGGATCTGAAAGGTTCAGACCCATTGACTAATAAACCTCTTTAGCAAGCGAGATATGAACAAACCCCATGGGTGTTGGATTCATTATAATCACATAATGATGTGGACTAGATTATTGACTCTAGTGCAAGTGGGAGACTGTTGGAAATATGCCCTAGAGGCAATAATAAAATGGTTATTATTGTATTTACTTGTTCATGATAATTGTCTATTGTTCATGCTATAATTGCATTAACTGGAAACCGTAATACATGTGTGAATACATAGACCACAACATGTCCCTAGTAAGCCTCTAGTTGACTAGCTCGTTGATCAATAGATGGTTATGGTTTCCTGACCATGGACATTGGATGTTGTTGATAACGGGATCACATCATCAGGAGAATGATGTGATGGACAAGAACCAATCCTAAGCATAGCACAAGATCGTATAGTTCGTCTGCTAAAGCTTTTCTAATGTCAAGTATCATTTCCTTAGACCATGAGATTGTGCAACTCCCGGATACCGTAGGAATGCTTTGGGTGTGCCAAACGTCACAACGTAACTGGGTGGCTATAAAGGCACACTACGAGTATCTCTGAAAGTGTCTGTTGAGTTGGCACGAATCGAGACTGGGATTTGTCACTCCGTGTGACGGAGAGGTATCTCTGGGCCCACTCGGTAATGCATCATCATAATGAGCTCAATGTGACTAATGAGTTAGCCATGGGATCATGCATTACGGAACGAGTAAAGAGACTTGCCGGTAACGATATTGAACGAGGTATGGGGATACCGACGATCGAATCTCGGGCAAGTAACATACCGGTTGACAAAGGGAATTGTATACAGGATTGCTTGAATCCTTGACATCGTGGTTCATCCAATGAGATCATCGTGGAACATGTGGGAGCCAACATGGGTATCCAGATCCCGCTGTTGGTTATTGGCTGGAGAGTTGTCTCGGTCATGTCTGCATGATTCCCGAACCCGTAGGGTCTACACACTTAAGGTCCGATGATGTTAGGGTTATAGGGAAAGTTTGTACATGGTTACTGAATGTTGTTCGGAGTCCCGAATGAGATCCCGGACATCACAAGGAGTTCCGGAATGGTCCGCAGGTAAAGGATACTATATTGGAAGTGAGGTTTTGACCACCGGAAGTGTTTCGGGCATCACCGGTAATGTACCGGGACCACAGGAGGGTTCTGGGGGTTCACCGGGAGGGGCTACCAGCCCCGGAGGCTTGCATGGGCCAAGAGTGGGAAGGGACCAGCCCCTGAGTGGGCTGGTGCGCCTCCCACCAGGGCCCAAGGCGCAGCTAGGAGGATAAGGGGGGAAACCCTAGGCGCAGATGGGCCTAAGGCCCACCCTAGGGCGCGCCCCCCTCTCCCCCTCTTGGCCGCCCCCCTCCATCCCATCTAGGGCTGCCGCCCCCCTAGGGGTAGGAACCCTAGAGGGGGTGCACCATCCTCCCCTCCTCCTATAAATAGTGGGGGGTTTGGGGCTGCCGAACACACGAGTCTCTCTGCCTCTTGGCGCAACCCTACCCCTCTCCCTCCTCATCTCTTGCAGTGCTTGGAGAAGCCCTGCTGGCGTGCCACGCTCCTCCACCATCACCACACCGTCGTGCTGCTGCTGGACAGAGTCTTCCCCAACCTCTCCCTCTCTCCTTGCTGGATCAAGGCGCGGGAGACGTCACCGGGCTGTACGTGTGTTGAACGCGGAGGCGCCGTTGTTCGGCGCTTAGATCGGAATCGACCGCGATCTAAATCACTGCGTGTACGACTCCACCAACCGCGTTCTTGTAACGCTTCCGCTTAGCGATCTTCAAGGGTATGAAGATGCACTCCCTCTGTCTCGTTGCTAGTATCTCCTAGATTGATCTTGGTGACACGTAGGAAATTTTTGTATTATTGCTACATTCCCCGACAATAAGCAGCTTCACCGAGGTCTTCATTGAAAAATTCTTATTCAAGTATCCTTTTATGCCATTTAGAAATTTAGTATCATTTCCGATCAACAATATGTCATCCACATATAATATTAGAAATGCTACAGAGCTCCCACTCACTTTCTTGTAAATACAGGCTTCTCCAAAAGTCTGTATAAAACCACATGCTTTGATCACACTATCAAAGCGTATATTCCAACTCTGAGAGGCTTGCAATAGTCCATAAATGGATCGTTGGAGCTTGCACACTTTGTTAGCACCTTTTGGATTGACAAAACCTTATGGTTGCATCATATACAACTCTTCTTTAAGATATCCATTAAGGAATGCAGTTTTGACATCCATTTGCCAAATTTCATAATCATAAAAATAGGAAATTGCTAACATGATTCGGACAGACTTAAGCATCGCTACGGGTGAGAAGGTCTCATCATAGTCAACTCCTTGAATTTGTCGAAAACCTTTCGCAACAAGTCAAGCTTTGTAGATAGTAACATTACCGTCAACGTCAGTCTACTTCTTGAAGATCCATTTATTCTATATGGCCTGCCGAGCATCGGGCAAGTCAACCAAAGTCCATTCTTTGTTCTCGTACATGGATCCCATCTCAGATTTCATGGCCTCAAGCCATTTCGTGGAATCTAGGCTCATCATTGCTTCCTCATAGTTTGTAGGTTCGTCATGGTCAAGTAACATGACGTCCAGAACAGGATTACCGTACTACTCTGGTGTGGATCTTACTCTGGTTGACCTACGAGGTTCGATAGTAACTTGATCAGAAGTTTCATGATCATCATCATTAGCTTCCTCACTAATTGGTGTAGGAATCACTGGAACTGATTTGTGTGATGAACTACTTTCCAATAAGGGAGAAGGTACAGTTACATCATCAAGTTCTACTTTCCTCCTACTCACTTCTTTCGAGAGAAACTCCTTCTCTACAAAGGATCCATTCTTAGCAACGAATATATTGCCTTCGGATCTGTGATAGAAGGTGTACCCAACAGTCTCCTTTGGTTATCCTATGAAGACAGATTTCTCCGATTTGGGTTCGAGCTTATCAGGTTGAAGCTTTTTCACATAAGCATCGCAGCCCCAAACTTTAAGAAACGACAGCTTGGGTTTCTTGCCAAACCATAGTTCATATGGTGTCGTCTCAACGGATTTCGATGGTGCCCTATTTAACGTGAATGCAGTCGTCTCTAAAGCATAACCCCAAAATGATAGTGGTAAATCAATAAGAGACATCATAGATCGGACCATTTCTAATAAAGTGCGGTCACAACATTCGGACACACCATTACGTTGTGGTGTTCCAGGTGGCGCAAATTGCGAAACTATTCCACATTGTTTCAAATGAAGACCAAACTCATAACTCAAATATTCACCTCCACGATCAGATCGTAGAAACTTTATTTTCTTGTTACGATGATTTTCCAATTCACACTTGAAAGCACAAGTGCTCCATGGGTGATTTTGGTAATTAATGTCAACATATCTCTTGTTGGACTAATGTTCTCGTCTAGTATGTTTCAGATAAGTTCAACAATGGAGTGGCAT
Organism: Triticum aestivum; assembly: GCF_018294505.1. Lineage (NCBI taxonomy): Eukaryota > Viridiplantae > Streptophyta > Magnoliopsida > Poales > Poaceae > Triticum > Triticum aestivum. The sequence goes on from NC_057800.1 coordinate 452,080,661, forward strand.
GGACTAGAGGATATGGAACCCCTTCAAGATGATGAAGACAAATGATTGGCTCAAGCTCAAGCTCAAGACTCTACATTTTCTATTTTAGTGAACCAAGATCACATTGAGTCCATAGGAAATCCAATACTATTAAAAGGGGATGAGGTGTTGCTTAATGGCTTGCTTGCTCAAAGTGCTTAGTGATATGCTCCAAAGCCCTCAACCACTTTCTCACATCCACATATGTCCCAAACCAAAATTCAAACTCGGCCCCACCGAAATTTCCTATCCGATGCCACCGAGTTCACTTGACATAGCCACTGCCAGAAACCCTAGTCAAGTCGGTCACACCGATGGGATCTCGGTCTCACCGAGATGGGCTTGCCAACTCTCTGTTGCCTATTGCAGTAATTTCGGTCTCACCGAAATATGCAATCGGTCTCACCGAGTTTGCTTGGCCAACTCTCTGTTTTTCTTATTACCCAAATCAGTCCCACCGAGTTTGTGTAATAGGCCCAACCAAGATGAGGCTTTACCCTAACCCTAGCACATCGGTCCTACCGAGTTGATAATATCGGTCCCACCGAAAATCCTAACGTTCACATTTTGAACTAAATCGGTCTTACCAAGATTTTTGATTCGGTCCCACCAAGTTCGGTGATTTGTGTGTAACGGTTAGATTTTGTGTGGAGGCTATATACCCCTCCACCCACTCTTCATTCATGGAGAGAGCCATCAGAACATGCCTACACTTCCAACATATAGTTTCTGAGAGAGAACCACCTACACTTGTGTTGAGGTCAAGATGTTCCACTCCAACCACATAAATCTTGATCTCTAGCCTTCCCCAAGTTGCTTTCCACTCAAACCCTCATTCCACCAAATCGAATCCTATGAGAGAGAGCTGAGTGTTGGGGAGACTATCATTTGAAGCACAAGAGCAAGGAGTTCATCATCAACACACCATCTATTACCTTTTGGAGAGTGGTGTCTCCTAGATTGGTTAGGTGTCACTCGGGAGCCTCCGTCAAGATTGTGGAGTTGAACCAAGGAGTTTGTACGGGCAAGGAGATCGCCTACTTCAAGAAGATCTACCCTAGTGAGGCAAGTCCTTCGTGGGCGATGGCCATGGTGGGATAGACAAGGTTGCTTCTTCATGGACCCTTCGTGGGTGGAGCCCTCCGTGGACTCGTGCAACCGTTACCCTTCGTGGGCTGAAGTCTCCATCAACGTGGATGTACGATAGCACCACCTATCGGAACCGCGGCAAAAATCTTCGTGTCTCCAATTGAATTTGCACACTCAAATCCCATCCCTTTACATTCTTAGAACTTGCATGATTTATTTTCCGCAGCTCATATACTCTTGTCATGCTTTCTTGATATGTATTGTGAATGTTTAAACTTGTGCTAAAACTCCACTTCAACTTAAAGAAATTAAAAACTACAACTTTTCTTACGAAGTGTCTATTCACCCCCTCTAGACACCTCTTCTCAATCCTTTCAATTGGTATCAGAGCTTTGGTGTCCATTGCTTTGGTTTAAACACCTTTGGAGGAAGATGGATGAGTCTATGTTGTGGAGTACTAGACATAGAGTGCCTATACTTGATGGAGAGTACTTTCATGAGTGAAAAAATGAGATGCTTGAGATTTTCAATGAATATCATTTGAACAAGTATATTACTAGCCCTTGTTCACCTCATGTTGATCCTTTGTATCCTATCCTTGATGAGTCTATTGATATGACCCGTAATCTTAGAACTGTCAATTTAATCACTAGAGGTTTGCCTTGAAACTTTCTTGGTAGCTTGCCTGCTCTTGATTGTGCCTACACCATATGGAGATTCCTTGAGGAACAATTTCCAAACTATTACTTGAAAAACTTAGATGAGATTCTTCATAAGTCTATTGCCTTTAGTAAGATGAGTTCCAATGATCCCAAATTTGGTGATTGTTTATTTGAGCTTACTAATCTTACGAGTGCCAAAGGAGATGTTGGAATCATTAGCAATATCATTTCCGAAGTCATTAAAATTCATAGAGATGAACATTGTTACGATCATACTTCTAATGAATCACTCTCTCTAGGAATTGATCCACCACATGACGATGTTGAACATGGATACTATTATGAGGATGATGATAGTGACTATGATCTTGATGATGCAATGAGACACTTTGGTCTTATGGCTAATCTTCGCAGCTACATGGCTGGAGGAAAGGAATGGGTTCTTGATAGTGGGTGTACCGATCATATGACCGGAGACAAAGATATGTTTCTTGAGCTTGCTGAAAATGACGGCCCTCGAAAGTATGTCACCTTTGGTGATAACTCAAAGGGTAAGGTGGTTGGCCTTGGTAAGGTGGCCATCTCACATGATAGCTCCATACAAAATGTTATGCTTGTTGAATCTCTTGGCTACAATTTACTTTCCGTATCTAGACTTGCTGACTTTGGTTTCAATGTTCTATTTACTGAAGTAGATTGCCAAGTGTTTTGTAGAGATAATCATAAAATGGTCTTTACCGGTACACGTAGAGGTGATCTCTACATTGTTGATTTCACTAAAAAGGCTCAACCTAGAACTTGCCTAATTGCTAAATCCTCGAAAGGTTGGTTGTGGCATAGAAGGTTAGGTCATGTGGGTATGTGAAATCTTGATAAGCTTATTAAAGGTGATACTATCCTTGGAGTAAAAGATGTTATATTTGACAAGGATAGACTTTGTAGTGCTTGCCGAGCAGGAAAACAAGTTGGAGGAAGTCACCCCGTGAAGAACATTATGACCACGAGAAGACCGCTCAAGCTACTTCATATGGATCTCTTTGGTCCCAATGCCTACAAGAGTCTCGGTGGTAACTCATTATAGTTGATGATTTTTCAAGATTTGCGTGGGTGTTCTTTCTTGATGATAAATCGCAGGTCCAAAAGATCTTCAACAACTTCGCTAGGAAGGCCCAAAATCAATTTTAAGTGAAGATCAAGAAGGTTCGTAGCGACAACGGAACGAAGTTCAAGAACGCAAATGTGGATACCTTTCTTGACAAAGAAGGGATTTCACATGAGTTCTCGGCTACGTACACGCCTCAAAAAATGGAGTTGTTGAGAGGAAGAACCAACTCTTATTGAGATGGCGAGAACGATGCTTGATCAGTACAAGACTCCAAAACACTTTTTGGCAGAAGCGGTTGAGACAGCTTATCATGCAACAAATCGCTTGTATCTTCACAAGCTACTCGGCAAGACGGCATACAAGCTTCTCACCGGTAACAAACCCCAAGTTGGATACTTTCGAGTATTCGGCTCAAAGTGCTACATTCTTGATAAGCATCGCCATTCTAAATTTGCTCCTAAATCTCATGAAGGTTTCCTACTTGGTTATGGCTCAAACTCTCACACTTACCGTGTCTACAACAATTTCATCCGAAAGGTTGAAGAGATGGTAGATGTGCAGTTTGATGAATCTAACGGCTCGTAAGTAGAGCAATTGCCAATTGATGTAGGAGATAAGGATCCTTCGGAAGCAATCCAAGACTTGTCTATTGGCAAGATTCGTCCAACGGAAGTAAAGGAGAGTACCTCGACCGTCCAAGTGGAAGCTTCTACCTCATGACAAGGAGAACCAAGAGTTGATACGGAAGCATCCACAAGTGGGACGCACCAAGATGAAGAAAATGAGGAAGTACACCAAGATGAACCTCATCAACCTCCTTCTCCACCAAGACAAGAGAACAACAACGCCAATAATGGAGAAGTCCAAGAAGAAGGACAAGATGATGAATAAGATGTTCCATCCCGACCCAATAAAAAGCTTTCACGAGTTTGAGCAAGAGTCTCAAGAGACCGTCCCGTCGAACAAATCTTCAATGATATTCAAACCGGGAGAATCACTTGCTCTAAAACTCGTTTGGCTAACTTTTGTGAACATTATTCATTCATCTCTAGCATTGAACCTATGAAGGTTGAAGAAGCATTGGAAGATCTGGATTGGATAAACGCCATGCATGAAGAGCTACACAACTTCGAGAGAAATCAAGTGTAGACATTGGTCGAGAAGCCCGAAAACAACCACAACATCATTGGTACCAAATGGGTGTTTCGCAACAAGCAAGAAGAAGATAGTCAAGTCATCCGCAAAAAATCTCGTCTCGTCGCCCAAGGCTACACTCAAGTCGAAGGTATGGACTACGGTGATACATATGCCCCCGTTGCTAGACTTGAGTCCATTCGCATCTTACTTTCCTATGCTAATCACCATGATATCACTTTATACCACATGGGCATTAAAAATGCTTTTCTAAATGGTGAAATTGAGGAGGAAGTTTATGTTAAACAACCTCATGGCTTTGTCAATCCTAAGAAACCCGATCACGTTTACAAACTTCACAAAGCTCTTTATGGTCTTAAACAAGATCCTAGAGCATGGTATAAATGCTTGACCAAGTTCCTTATTGAGAAAGGTTTTGAGATTGGAAAGATAGATTCTACTCTTTTCACTAAAAGGGTTAATGGTGAATTATTTGTATGCCAAATTTATGTTGATGATATCATATTTGGTTCGACTAACCCTCATTTTAGTGAAATGTTTGGGAAGCTAATGTCGAAGAAGTTTGAGATGTCTATGATGAGTGAAATCAAGTTCTTTCTTGGTTTGCAAATCAAGCAAACTAAGGAAGGCACCTTTGTTTCTAAAACAAAGTACACCAAGGACTTATTCAAGAAGTTCAACATGCAAGAAAGCAAAGGTATGAAAACTCCCATGCCAACTAGTGGAAATCTTGATTTGACCAAGGATGACAAATCGGTTGACCAAAAGGTTTACTGCTCTATGATTGGATCATTGTTATATCTATGCGCCTCCCGTCCCGATATTATGCTAAGTGTGTGCATGTGTGCACGATGTCAAGCGGCCCCAAAGAATGTCATCTTAAGGCTGTGAAAAGCATAGTGAGATAGTTAATACATACACCAAATTTTGGCATTTGGTATCCTAAGAGGTCCTCTTTTGATCTTGTTGGCTATTCCGATTTGGACTATGCCGGAGACAAGGTTGATAGAAAGTCCACTTCAGGTACTTGTCAATTTCTTGGTAGATCTCTCGTGTCTTGGTTCTCCAAGAAACAAAACTCGGTATCCTTATCCACCGCCGAAGCGGAATACATTGCCGCCGGTTCATGTTGTGCTCAATTACTTTGGATGACGCAAACTCTTAAAGATTATGGGATCAATGTGAGACATGTTCCATTGCTTTATGATAATGAGAGTGCTATTAAGATTGCTAACAATCACATGCAACATTCTTGAACTAAGCATATTGAAGTTTGTCATCATTTCATTCGAGATCATGTTGCTAAAGGGGACATTGATCTTAAACATGTTCGTACCGATAAGACATTGACGGATATATTCACCAAACCGCCTGATGAGAAATTCTTTTGCCGTTTGAGAGGTGAATTGAACATCATTGATGCTTCAAACTTGGAGTAGGAACTCCATTTGGATACATGCAAGGCATGAGCCTATGACTAATCCTTGATACTTCTCTTATGATGATGATCATATGTCTTGGATATTCTTGCACTCTTGCATGCTATCTAACCCTTGTAGGTAAATGGATAAATCTAAACCTATGAGATTGCAACTCCCTTACAACTTGAGCAATCTCTACATCACTAAGTCTCTACACAATGGTGGTTGAAGACAAGGAAGCTTGGAACCCTTCAACATATCCTTTCACAAATCCTATATATCAAATTTCATTTGGTATCAAATTTCATGATTGTCATTTTGGATACACAAGTGCTCTTCCTTGCAAAACTAACCCACGTAGGTAGATGAACTCACTTCCTAGTGGTTCTCCCAACTCTTGATGAGCTACATCAACCTCGAGCAACCCACACAAGTTCGACTACATGACTAAGATCAACACCACCACCAAAGGTATGTCATTCCATCTTAGAGAAGCTTTACCTCAAGTAATACGTCAAAGCAACTCAACAAGATGGGAATACATCAAATGCTTAAACGAAGAATGGTAACCCCATTTTGAGCTTAAACGATGAGTATGACTTATGATCAAGTGTTCACACTTGACTCCTTACTCAATATACTCTAACATAGGTGACTTTGTCACCGCCCAATTCTAGATGAAGTTCTCTAGTGTTTCCTTGAGTTTTTGCATTTGTCCTTTGCATATTTATTCCCTTTCCTTTATAAAAAAACTTCATCTAGATTTTCTTTTATCTATTTAGTTCTACATTTTTGCACCCAATTCATTGCAAATCTTTCAGCCAATTCCTTACAAATCTTTGTGAGATCTTATTTTCCTAGTGAGCTGAGGTGACAAGTGTCCTCTATGTTGAACTCGGTCACACCGGTCTGTCATTTTCGGTCAAACCGAACCAATTCGGTGCCACCGAAGTAAATAACTCGGCGTTACCGATTTTAATGCAGAAAAGACCATTTGCCACTTGTTCATGTTTTTTGTTCCAGCTCCACTTGATGATTATTATCCTCTACCAGCATCGCACTCTACATGCTGCTTTGCCCTGTGACTCAAGGACCAAACCTATTTTTACTCACACTCTAGGAGAACCCTTCTTGGAAATTGATGTCAAAGGGGGAGAGAGAGATCACATCAAAGCTTAATTCTTCAAAGGGGGGAAGAGATAAATCACATCAAAAGCCCCAGATGCTTGGTATTCAAAGAGGAGAGAAGTCACATGTCTTTAGAGGGGAAAAGACATGTTCATGTTTGCTAATTTTCTTTCTGTTCCCTATCTTCTCCCAACATCTGTCATACAAGAATCAGGGGGAGCAAGACATCTAAGGGAAGAAAATCCTTGAATTCATTGCATATCTTTTACCTTTGGGGACATGTCTACGTCCAATCGAGTACTCAGTACTCACTCTCTACATGTCATCCAGTCTTGGTACTCTTGTGGTTTCTTTTGTTTGCTCTAGCTTGTAGATGTATCTGTGTTATCTAACCTTGTTTACTCACGTTCACTCCTTCCTAAGCCAACTCAAGACCACAAGGTAAGTATATGCATCACACTCATGTGCATGAGGATTTCTTGCTGATGTACATACTGTTTGCAAGAAGGACTCATGAGCATGTAGGTACATTTCCTATATTCACATCTTTTGCTCTGATGCATATAGCCAAGATACATGTAACACATTGCTTACTCTGTCATGCTTATGCATTCACATGCTCCTATATTCCATATTTGCATGATTTCATACATGTAGGGGGAGCCTATGCATGTTACATGTCTTTCCAAAGCCTTACTGGTTATTCTCTCTATCTTTATCTAAAGCTTTGATGTATGTTGTCATCAATTACCAAAAAGGGGGAGATTGAAAGCACAAGTGCTCCCTGGGTGATTTTGGTAATTAATGTCAACATATCTCTTGTTGGACTAATGTTCTCATCTAGTATGTTTCAGATAAGTTCAACAATGGAGTGGCATGGGCTAGAGGACGTGGAACCCCTTCAAGATGACGAAGAAAAATGATTAGCTCAAGCTCAAGCTCAGGACTCTACATTTTCTATGTTAGTGATCCAAGGTCACATTGAGTCCATAGGAAAGCCAATACTATTGAAAGGGGATGAGGTGTTGCTTAATGGCTTGCTTGCTCAAAGTGCTTAGTGATATGCTCCAAGGCCCTCATCCACTTTCTCACATCCACATATGTCCCAAACCAAAAGTCAAACTCGGCCCCACCGAAATTTCCTATCCGACGCCACCGAGTTCATTTGACATAGCCACTGCCAGAAAACCTAGTCAATTCGGTCACACCGATGGGATCTCGGTCTCACCGAGATGGGCTTGCCAACTCTCTGTTGCCTATTGCAGTAATTTTGGTCTCACCAAAATATGCAATCGGTCTCACCGAGTTTGCTTGGTCAACTCTCTGTTTCTCTTATTACCCAAATCGGTCCCACCAAGTTTGTGTAATCGGTCCAACCGAGATGAGGCTTTACCCTAACCCTAGCACATTGGTCCTACTGAGTTGATAATATCGGTCCCACTGAAAATCCTAACGTTCACATTTTGAACTAAATCAGTCTTACCGAGTCTTCTAATTCGGTCCCACCGAGTTCGGTGATTTGTGTGTAACGGTTATATTTTGTGTGGAGGCTATATATACCCCTCCACCCACTCTTCATTCATGGAGAGAGCCATCAGAACATGCCTACACTTCCAACATATATTTTTTGACAGAGAACCACCTACACTTGTGTTGAGGTCAAGATATTCCATTCCAACCACATAAATCTTGATCTCTAGCCTTCCCCAAGTTGCTTTCCACTCAAACCCTCATTCCACCAAATCCAATCCTATGAGAGAGAGCTGAGTGTTGGGGAGACTATCATTTGAAGCACAAGAGCAAGGAGTTCATCATCAACACACCATCTATTACCTTTTGGAGAGTGGTGTCTCCTAGATTGGTTAGGTGTCACTTGGGAGCCTCTGTCAAGATTGTGGAGTTGAACCAAGGAGTTTGTACGGGCAAGGAGATCGCCTACTTTGAGAAGATCTACCCTAGTGAGGCAAGTCCTTCGTGGGCGATGGCCATGGTGGGATAGACAAGGTTGCTTCTTCATGGACCCTTCGTGGGTGGAGCCCTCCATGGACTCATGCAACCGTTACCCTTCGTGGGCTGAAGTCTCCATCAACGTGGATGTACGATAGAACCACCTATCGGAACCGCGGCAAAAATCTTCGTGTCTCCAATTGCGTTTGCACACTCAAATCCCATCCCTTTACATTCTTAGAACTTGCATGATTTATTTTCCGCAGCTCATATACTCATGTCATGCTTGCTTGATATGTATTGTGAATGTTTAAAATTGTGCTAAAACTCCACTTCAACTTAAAGAAATTAAAAAGTGCAACTTTTCTTACAAAGTGTCTATTCACCCCCCTCTAGACACCTCTTCTCGATCCTTTCAACACTAAAATTCCTTGAACTTTTCAAATGTTTCAGACTTATGTTTCATTAAGTAGATATACCCATATCTTCTCAAATCATCTGTGAAGGTCAGAAAGTAACGATACACGTCGTGAACATCAACACTCATCGGACCATATACATCAGTATGTATTATTTCCAATAAGTCAGTGGCTCGCTCCATTATTCCGGAGAATGGAGTCTTAGTCATCTTGCCCATGAGGCATGGTTCGCAAGCATCAAGTGATTCCAAAAGCCCATCAGCATGGAGTTTCTTCATGCACTTTACACCAATATGACCTAAACGGAAGTGCCACAAATAAGTTGCACTATCATTATTAAAACTTGTATCTTTTGGCTTCAATACTATGAATATGTGTATCACTACTATCGAGATTCAATAAAAATAGACCAGTCATCAAGGGTGCATGACCATAAAAGATATTACTCATATAAATAGAACAACCATTATTCTCTGATTTAAATGAATAACCGTCTCGCATCAAACAAGATCCAGCTGTAATGTTCATGCTTAACGTTGTCACCAAATAACAATTATTCAGGTCTAAAACTAATCCCGAAGGTAGATGTAGAGGTAGCGTGCATACGGTGATCACATCGACTTTGGAACCATTTCACACGCGCATCGTCACCTCATCCTTAGCCAATATTCGTTTAATCCGTAGCCCCTGTTTTGAGTTGCAAATATGAGCAACAGAACTAGTATCAAATACCCAGGTGCTACTACGAGCATTAGTATGGTACACACCAATAACATGTATATCAAATATACCTTTACTTTTCCATCCTTCCTATCCGCCAAGTACTTGAGGCAGTTCCGCTTCTAGTGACTAGTTCCTTTGTAGTAGAAGCACTCAGTCTTAGGCTTAGGTCCAGACTTGGGCTTCTTCAGTTGAGCAGAAACTTGCTTGCCGTTCTTCTTGATGTTCCCCTTCTTCCCATTGCCCTTCTTCTTGAAACTACTGGTGTAGTGATCCGACCTCAAACTGTCGAATCTCTATGCATAAGTGTCATCCCTGGATCGGTAATGCTGACACACACAGTACTTGAAGGATTTATAACAGAGTGCAATCACACACTTATTACATCGAATAACTCAAAGAGAGTGCTTACTACAATAATATGGCTGAAGGCCATCTAATGAAGATAACAGCTGAAGGCTTCGAAGGCAAAAGCGAGTCCATCAACTCCAACGACACAGCTGAGTGCAAAACAACGACCTAGCGCATGTTACTCTTCGTCTAAAAAGTCTGCAACATAATACGTTGCAGCCCGAAATGCATCAGCACATGGAATATGCTAGCAAAAATAACATTGTAGAGCAATGAACAAGAATAACTACTAGCATTACATGCATATATGGCTGGTGGAGGCTCTATGGTTATCATGTTTGCGTAAAGCCAATTTTTCCCTATTGCAAAGGAATAAATTTTACATAACTATCAAGTTGATTGATAAAACATTGAGAAGGTTCCTCCAACTCAATCCCAATTAAAAGTAATTAACATAACAACAAAATTAATTAAGAGTGATAAGAGAAATATAATAATTCAAGAACCAGATACTCAAGATTTGTCCATAACTAGAGACACGGCTAACCATGATTAGTTTGCACACTCTACAGAGGTATGCACACTTTTCCCCACAAGACTCGATCTCCTCCATTCGATTTCTCGCACTGCATGGTGTTTGAGAAACGGACGACCGAGACACAGTCTTTCCGAAGAGGTCCCCTTAACCGATAGATAGGCCGGTACACCTACAATCCCCTACATCTGCTAGCCCATCATGGAAAGGATTACCACAACTTACTCAACTATGCCAGAGCCCATATTGGCTTGTGGCTGCACACATTTCTAGCATGAATAATCTTATGATCCCTTTGAGCCTGGGTGGCGAACCATAGAATGATCACACTGGTACTTCGGGATATCCTAGGACAACACTGGATTGCTCCAGGTGCCCAGACAACCACTTGGTGCTCCAGGGTGCCTCAACCAATCCACCCAGATGTGTATTAAAGTAGCCACCTTAAGTTACCATTATTTTAACAACTCTCACATCTGTCATGGATACACTCAACCAAACCACGTCTACGAGCATAGCATAGCAGTATAAGCATAACATAGAAGTAACTCCCGGGGTTTGAATAAAGGGCAATAGGTTCTACCTTATCAACTACTTCCCAATACCCACATGTTAAACATATCCTACTCATACAATATTTGAGGGTTGAAACTAATGCATAAAAACTGGGTAATAAGGGATATGATCAAAGTGTTACTTTCCTTGCTGACGATCTGAAAACCCTAGTGACTCGTAGTAGCATGCTTCGCACTCCGAATACTCTATCGCAAACAAACAATAACATACATAAGCACTCAAGAGATAGATGCAAGGGTAAAACTCAAAAGAAAAGATCCAAATCGAAAGTTCAAGAGAAGAGCTTCGATCTGCAAAAAGAATCAATCAAATCAGAGCTGCGAAACTCAAACTAAGATAAAAAAATCGTATACAAATCTGCTTAAAACCAAATTTTAAATTGTCAAAATCATGTTCAAGTTGATTAACTAGAAAGAGGGGTTCTAGACGAAGATTTTGGCGCTGGTTTCAATGGATTTGGACGAACTATTAAAAAGTTGCAAGGGTTTGAAAATCAGGGGCTAATCTGCGATAAAATAATCGCGGATAGGTCCCTGGCCAAAAAAAATAAAAAATAAAAGACTACGGTGTGAACGTTCTCTATCCGAACTAATCCGACGAAAACTGTTTGTTATCAAGCTAAACGAACGGACGTTCGTTAAATAAATAACCTGATAAAATAAACCGATCTAACCCTAAAAACCAAAAGAAAAACCGAAAATAAAAACCGGGACGGGTTGGCGGTTATACCGGTTAAACAAAAAAACGGTCGGCGGCGGCGGCGGATCCGTTCGGCGGCGTCGGGCAGCGCGGGGCAGCGGGAGGCGAGGGCAGCGGCAGCGGCGCTCGGCGAACAACGGCGGGGCTGCGGGGTGAGGTGGGGAGAGATGGCAGGGCGGCGGCGGTATTTAAAGGCCTCGGGGGGCTCCTTCTTTCGCAAGGGGGCGCGAAAGTCGAGGCCAACCCGGACTCCGGCGGGAGTCCGGCGCTCGCACAGCTGCGACGGGAGGAAGGCGGTGCGGGAGTTGGGCCGCGGCCTGCTGGGTTGGGCCTTCGGCCCAGTCGGGCGGGAACCTTTTTTTTAAACAATTCTGCCGAAGAAAAATCCTAATAAATATTAAAAAATCTAAAAATGCCAAAAACAGTTTTCACCGTTTAAATAAAATATTTAGAACAAAGTGACCATTTTTCTGGCCTAAAAATGCATATTTTTCTCTAATTCGAATAAAATAGCAAATGAATCCAAATAAAATATTTATTTGGTTTAAAAAAATTCCTCAAATATTCCTCTCTTTTGGAAGAAGTCATATTATCTTCTCTCTTTTAATTTAGTTATTGGAAATATTCGGAGAGAAAAATATTAAAACCAAATTGATACTCTTTTCAAATTTGAGAAAATTCAAATATAAAAATTTATGAAATCCCCAACTCTCTCCTTGGGTCCTTGAGTTGCTTAAGATTTCTAGGATCACAACCAAAAGGCAAATAAAATATGATATGCATATGATGACCTATGTATAACATCCAAATTGAAAATTGGGATGTTACAAACCTACCCCCCTTAAGATGAATCTCGCCCTCGAGATTCGGGTTGGCTAGAAAATAGGTGTGGGTGGTCTTTTCGTATATCTTCTTCTCGTTTCCATGTGGCTTCATCCTCAGTATGGTGGCTCCACTGAACTTTGCAAAACTTGATAACCTTGATGCGGGTAACTCAGCTGGCAAACTCGAGAATCTTGACGGGTTTCTCCTCATAGGTTAGATCACTATCCAACTGAATTGCTTCCAGGGGCACTGTATCTCTTGGAGGAATATTGGCCATCTCCGCATGGCACTTCTTCAACTGGGAAACGTGAAACACATCATGAACTCCTGACAATCCTTCGGGTAATTCCAAATTGTAGGCAACCTCTCCCATACGTTCAAAAACTCGGTATGTTCCTACAAATCTCGGGGCTAACTTTCCCTTGACTCCAAATCGTTTAACTCCTCGCAGTGGTGACACACGAAGATATGCCCGATCTCCAATTTCGTAGACTACCTCCTTGCGTTTGGTATCGGCATAACTCTTCTGCTTGGACTGAGCTACCTTCAGTCTATCTTGAATCAACTTAACCTTCTCTTCAGAATCTTTTATCAGATCTGGTCCAAACAACTAACGGTCTCCAACTTCATCCCACATTAACGGTGTCTTGCACCTCCTTCCATACAAATCTTCGAAAGGTGCCATCTTCAAACTAGCCTGATAACTGATGTTGTATGAGAACTCTGCGTAAGGTAAATTGTCAACCCAACAAGATCCATAATCTAGCGCACAAGCTCTCAACATGTCCTCCAGAATCTGATTGACTCTCTCGGTCTGTCCATCTGTCTGCGGATGAAAAGTTGTACTGAACTCTAGCCTAGTACCCAAAGTCTAGTGCAATTTATTCCAAACCTTCAAGGTAAACTATGTCCCTCTATCTGATACGATGGTCCTCGGAACTCCATGCAGACATACGATCCTGGTCATATATATCTTGGCCAACTTCGCGCTTGTATAGGTGGTTTTCACTGGAATAAAGTGAGCTACCTTGGTCAAGTGATCAACTACTGCCCAAATAGAATCATATCCCGACCGTGTCCTGGGTAATCCGGTGATAAAATCCATGCCAAGCTTGTCCCACTTCCATTCGGGAATCGACATAGGCTGCAATAACCCTGCTGGCTTCTGATGCTCTGCCTTCACTCTCTGACATACATTGCATACTTCTATGTACTCAGCAATATCTTTCTTCATTCCTGTCCACCAGAAACACTCCTTCAAATCCAAATACATCTTGGTGTTTCCGGGGTGAATCGAGTATGGCGAGTCATGAGCTTCCTGAAGTATTAACTTCCTAATCTCCACATTATTAGGCACATAAATGCGATCCTCAAACCATAAAGTCTCGTGCTCATCCTCACGAAAACCTTTGGCTTTTCCTTTGCTCATATTTTCCTTTATCTCTGCAATTTCCTTATCATCCTTTTGAGCTTCTCGAATCTTTCCCAATAATGTAGACTGAACCTCCATTGTTGCAACAAAACCGATTGGAACTATCTCCAAATGAAGCTCCTTGATATTCTCGACTAAATCATGCGGAAATCCTCCGCTTACGAGGGTATTGGCATAACTCTTTCGGCTCAAAGCATATTCTATGACATTGGCCTTTCCTGGGTGATAGTGCAACTTCATATCATAATCCTTTATAAGCGCCAACAATCTCCTCTGCCTGAGATTTAGCTCCTTCTGCGTGAAATTGTACTTCAAACTCTTGTGATTCATGTACACATTGCAACGGTTTCCCATAAGAAAATGTCTCCCGGCCTTAAGAGCATGCACTATGGCTGCTAACTCCAAATCATGTGTGGCATAATTCAACTCATGCGGTCAAAGCTGTCATGAGGCATATGAAACAACTTTTCTATCTTGCATAAGTACACCTCCAAGTCCTAAGCGAGAAGCGTCGCAATACACTTGGAAATCCTTGCGTATATCCGGAAGAATCAACACTGGGGCTGTAACCAAACGTTTCTTCAACTCCTGAAAACTGGCCTCACAATATTCAGTCCATTTGAACTTGGTGTCCTTCTTCAACAATTCGGTCATGGTTTCGCAATCTTGGAAAAATTCTCAATGAACCTCCTGTAATATCCTACGAGTCCCAGAAAACTGCGGATCTCTCCAACTGAGGTGGGTGCCAACCACTCAGTGACTGACTAAACCTTGGTAGGGTCTACTGCTATACCTTCTCCTGATATAACATGTCTAAGAAATCCAACTTCCTTCAACCAAAAGTCACACATGCTAAACTTGGCATACAACTGATGTTCCCCGAGCTTCTCGAGAACTAAGCGTAAGTGTTCCTTGTGTTCCTCTTCATTCTTCAAGTATACCAAAATATCATCAATGAACACCACTACAAACTTATCCAAGAACTCCATGAACACCTTGTTCATCATACTCATGAAATAGGCAGGGGCGTTAGTCAATCCAAATGACATGACCGTGTACTCATATAGCCCATACCTTGTGGTGAAAGCTTTCTTAGGTATATCCTGCTCTCGGATCTTCAGCTGGTGGTATCCTGATCGCAGATCGATCTTGGAGAATAGCTCCTTGTAGCTGGTCAAACAAATCATTGATCATCGGTAGGGGGTATTTGTTCTTGATCGTCACCTCATTCAATGCCTGATAATCAACAACCATTCTCAAAGATCCATCCTTCTTCTCAACTAAGAGCAGTGGGGCCCCCCATGGTGATGAACTTGGTCGAATGTAACCTTTCTCCAATAACTCCTTAATCTGCTTCTTGATCTCCTCCAGATCATTAGCGGGCATCCGATACGGTCTCTTCGATATTGGTCCGGTGCCTGGCAACAACTCTATCAAAAACTCAATGTCTTGATCTGGTGGCATTCCTGGTAATTCCTCTGGAAATACATCCGAGTAATCCTTCACAACCGGCACTTCTTCCTGAACAACTCCCGAGAGAGAGTTTACTTGGGTCCTCCTTGGCGCATGTCTAGACACATACTTGATCCTTTTTCCCTCCGGGGTGGTGAGTAAAATTGACTTACTAGCACAATCGATGTTTCCTCCATACTTCGATAACCAATCCATTCCTAATATCACATCCAATCCTTGTGACTCCAAAATTATTAGGTCTGAAGGGAAAACATGCCTACCTATGGTCAATGGCATCTGAAAACATCCACTGCTTGCCATATACTCAGCTCTTGGCGAGCTTACTAACATAGGTGTCTTAAGAACTTTGGTGGGCAGCTTATACTTATCCACAAACCCCCTCAAAATGTATGAATGCGATGCACCAATATCAAAAAGAACGATTGCAATAAATGACTCAATCAAAAACTTACCTATAACTGCATCAGGCTGTTCTTCAACCTCCTCCATGTTAACATGGTTCACATGTCCCTTGTTGAAAGGGTTGGGCTTCTTCCTAGAGCTTCCATTGCCATTTCCATTCTTTTCTTTGGGGCATTCCGTGGCGTAGTGTCCAGTCTTCCCGCACTTGAAACAAGTAATGTGACTTAAATCCTTCCTGGCGGGTGTTGCTAGGTTGGAACGGTTTTGTTCGTTGCTTCCTCCATTTCCATTCCCATTCTTGGGCCCACTGTTGTTATGTGTGCTTCCTCCATTGTGAGTGTGGCCTCCATTATTATGAGTGTCTCCTCCCGAGTTCGGGGTGAAACAAGGCTTCCGCTGAGCTCCAGAATTGTACTCCCCCTGTCCGTACTTCCTTTTGCGGCTCTCTATCTATTGTTGCTTCCCTTTAATCATAAGGGCACTATCTACCAGCTCCTGGTAGTTAGTGAATGTTGCCACCATCAACTGCATACTCATCTCATCATTCAGCCCTTCCATAAACTTCTCCTGCTTCGCGGCATCTGTGGCCACATCATCTCGGGCATAGCGGGCTAACTTGCTAAACTCATCCACGTACTGCCCCACAGTACGATTTCCCTAATGTAAGTTGCGAAACTCACACTTCTTCATGCTCATGGCTCTAGTTGAGACATGGGCGGTGCGGAATGCTTGCTGAAACTGATCCCAAGTGACATTTGCTATGGGGAACGTGGCTGTGTAATTCTCCCACCATGAGGATGCGGGTCCATCCAATTGGTGTGCGGCAAAGCGCACCTTCTCAGCATCTGTGCAACCTGCAGTGGTCAACTCCCTTCCAATCCTGCATAGCTAGTCATGAGCAACAATCAGCTCGGTGCTATTGGAAAACATCGGCGGATTCAACCTCAAGAAACGGGCTAAGTTGTCAACTGGAGGTGGTGGCGGTGGGTTGTTGTTGTTATTGCCTTGGTTCCGGACTAGCAACTGCATCAAGGCATTCTGCTGCTGGATCAACTGAGTGAGCTCTAGTGGGAAGACAAATCCGGGATCACGTCTCGGAGGCATCTGATGGGTTTAGAGGGAAGAGATTTAGAATAGAATGAGGTCTAAAGAGAAATCACTACTCATATGCACATATGACAAACACAATCAATTCACATCACTCAATTCAAACAAGGGCATACATCGATCTACCGTTACAAAATACTCGGACTATTACTATATACATGGGGGAATACTACTGATAGCATGGTGGTCGACTAGAAATTTTTGATCGAAAGAAAATTCCATGATATCTTCTTCGGCTTCGTCTTCATAGTCATCATCACTGTCGGGGTCAGAGTCGGTGTCGTCGATGATGATGTAGTATCTGGGATGGTCGTCACCTCCTGGCGTAGGGTCTCCCATGAATACTCCTAGCTTATTCTACAGGTCTTCATTCTTCTGCCGTAGTACTGCAATTTCCTCTTTGTATCCATCGCGTGTAGACTTGAGTTCCTCTTCTAGCTCCATGTTCCTTGTCATCACCTTCTTCAGATCTATCATGCTGGCGCACATCTAGTTCTCTTGTCGACGAATGTGTTGGTTCAACTCCTGGATGTAGGCTGCAATGGACTTGTCCCTCCTGGTGCTGATCATCTCCCATTGCTCATCTCGGCATCCACATATCTGGTAGATGGTGTCCTTAAGATCCTTGTGGTAGACTTCACCGATGCGTCCCATGGTGATGTGAGCTGCCATGCTCTTTCCTAGACTCCAGGTTGGTGCATCAAAGGAAAACTCTATGGGCTCAGTAACTGGGGTGAATGTCCTTCCTAGAACATGTATGAAAGGATCGATATAGTTGACAAGAGGGGGGTGAATAGGCAACTAACAATTTTTATCCCTTTCTTTATCAATTTAAAGTTTGCATCAAAGTAGGTTGTCTAGATATGCAACTAGGTGAGCAACCTATATGATGCAACAACAACAACAAGCACACAAGCAAGCAAGAGATGCAACGCAATATAAGCTTGCACAAGTAAAGGTACGAAATAACCAAGAGTGGAGGCGTCAAAGACGAGGATGTGTTACCTAAGTTCCTTCCCTTTGAGGGGAAGTACGTCTCCGTTGGAGCGGTGTGGAGGCACAATGCTCCCCAAGAAGCCACTAGGGCCACCGTATTCTCCTCACACCCTCACACAATGCGAGATGCCGTGATTCCACTATTGGTGCCCTTGGAGGCGGCGACCGAACCTTTACAAACAAGGTTGGGGCAATCTCCACAACTTAATTGGAGGCTTCCAACGACACCACAAAGCTTCACCACAATGGACTGTGGCTCCGTGGTGACCTCAACTGTCTAGGGTGCTCAAACACCCAAGAGTAACAAGATCCGCTAGGGATTAGTGGGGGAATCAAATTTCTCTTGGTGGAAGTGTAGATCGGGGCCTTCTCAACCAATCCCGAGAAAATAAACAAGTTTGATTGGCTAGGGAGAGAGATCGGGTGAAAATGGAGCTTGGAGCAATAATGGAGCTTTGGGGGGAAGAGGTAAGTCAACTTTGGACAACAAGACCCCCTTTTATAGAGGGGGGAACAATCCAACCGTTACCCCCCAAAACAGCCCCGCAGAGGGTGGTACTACTGCAGGGGGCAGCGATACTACCACTGGGACCAGCGGTACTACCGCTCCCTCTCGCGGTATTGCCGTGCAGTCTGGGAGGGCTGCCGTATGAGAAGGAGTCAGACCCAGTGCGGTACTACCGCGGTGGTAGGGCGGTACTACCGCTTCTACTGTCGCTTCTTAGTGCCGCACAATCCAACACGAGAGGCGACCCCCTCGAGTCGACGTGGTAGGAGCCCGGTACCGCAGCGGTACTACGGCTGAGGACCCACAGGCGGTACTACCGCTGGGCACCGCGGTACTACTGCTGGGACCAAATCATACTCATAAAACAGGGAATGAAACCTCCATCGAAGCGGGAAGGCTCAGAGGGTGAGAAAAGGAAGTGCATGTGTTGATTCCACCCTAGCCTTACCAAAGCGGACCCCTTGTTGATACTACGGTGACTCCTACGAAACAAGTCCACCAAAACAGAAACGAAAGAGGTACACCGTCTTGATTAAAACTCTGAGTGTAAAGAATCGTCTCGTGCCAAAGGATGACTCTCTGAAACGCTCAAAGCACACGATTAGTCCGCAAAAGCATTGTCATCAATCACCAAAACACCTTAGGGATAAATATTCCCTTACAATGTACTCGAATGGTCCAACGCCCTTCTTCAGGTAGAGTGGCGGTGTAGGTCCCGGTGAAACTTGGCATTCCGATGTTCAGATATCTGGTGGCTTCCTTCAAATGTCATCCGAAAGGGGTGTCTTCATCCGGATGTGCAAACTTGTTCCTTGGGTCCGCCATCTATAGAGTGGAAAGTGGAGAAGAGTCAGAAATGAATAGATAAGAGTGATCTAAGGTTTATCTTAGTGGTCGCGTCCTATAGTCAGTGTGTGCTCTGATACCATCTTGTAGCGATCCGACCTCAGACGGTCGAATCTCTGTGCATAAGTGTCATCCCTGGATCGGTAATGCTGACACACACAGTACTTGAAGGATTTATAACAAAGTGCAATCACACACTTATTACATCGAATAACTCAAAGAGAGTACTTATATTACAATAATATGGCTAAAGGCCATCTAATGAAGATAACATTGGAAGGCTTCGAAGGCAAAAGCGAGTCCATCAACTCCAACGGCATAGCTGAGTGCAAAACAACGACCTAGCGCATCTTACTCTTCCTCTGAAAAGTCTGCAACATAATACGTTGCAGCCCAAAACGGGTCAGCACATGGAATATGATGGCAAAAATAACACTGTAGAGCAATGAACAAGAATAACTACTAACACTACATGCATATATGGTTGGTGGAGGATCTATGGTTATCATGTTTGCATAAAGCCAATTTTTCACTACTGCAAAGGAATAAATTTTACTTAACTATCAAGTTGATTGCTAAGAAGGTCCTCCAACTCAATCCCAATTAAATGTAATTAACATCCCAATAAAATTAATTAAGAGTGATGAGATCAATATAATAATTCAAGAACCAGATACTTAAGATTTGTCCATAACCGGGGACACGGCTAACCATGATTAGTTTGTACACTCTGCAGAGGTTTGCGCACTTTTCCCCACAAGACTCGATCTCCTCCGTTCAATTTCTCGCACTGCATGGTGTGTGAGAAACGGATGACTGAGACACAGTCTTTCCAAAGAGGTCCCCTTAGCCAATAGATAGGCCGGTACACCTACAATCCCCTACATCTGCTAGCCCATCATGGAAAGGATTCCCACAACTTACTCAACTATGCCAGAGCCCATATTGGCTTGTGGCTGCACATGGAAGTTTCTAGCATGAATAATCTTATGATCCCTTTGAGCCTGGGTGGCGAACCATAGGATGATCACACGGGTACTCCGGGATATCCCAGGACAATGCTCGATTGCTCCAGGTGCCCAGACAACCACTGGGTTATCCAGGGTGCCTCAACCAATCCACCCAGATGTGTATTAAAGTAGCCACCTTAAGTTAACCATTATTTTAACAACTCTCACATCTGTCATGGATACAGTCAACCAAACCACGTCTACGAGCATAGCATAGCAGTATAAGCATAACTTAGAAGTAACACCCAGGGTTTGAATAAAGGGCAATAGGTTCTACCTTATCAACTACTTCCCAATACCCACATGTTAAACAGATCCTACTCATGCAATGTTTGAGGGTTGAAACTAATGCATAAAAACTGGGTAATAAGGGATATGATCAAAGTGTTACCTGCCTTGCTGACGATCTGAAAACCCTAGTGACTCGTAGTAGCACGCTTCGCACTTCGGATACTCTATCACAAACGAACAATAACATACATAAGCACTCAAGTGATAGATGCAAGGGTAAATCTCGAATGAAAAGATCCAAATCGAAAGTTCAAGAGAAGAGCTTCGATTTGCAAATAGAACCAAAATCGGAGCTGCGAAACTCAAACTACGATCAAAAGAAATTCAAATACAAATCTTCTTGAAACCAAATTTTAAATTGTCAAAATCATGTTCAAGTTGATTAAATGGAAAGAGGGGTTCAAGACGAATATTTTCGTGTTTGTTTCACCGGATTTGGACGAACGGTTAAAAAGTTGCGAGGGTTTGAAAATTAGAGGCTAATCTGCGATAAAATAATCGCGGATATGTCCCTGGCCGAAAAAAATAAAAAATAAAAAGACTACGGGTGCGAATGTTCGCTATCCGAACTAATCCGACAAAAATTGTTCGTTATCGATCTAAACAAACGGACGTTCGTTAAATAAACAACCTGATAAAATAAACCGATCTAACCCTAAAAACCAAAAGAAAACCCGGAAATAAAATCCAAGACGGGTCGGCGGTTATACTGGTTAAACGAAAAAAATGGTTAGCGGCGGCGGCAGATCCGATCGGCGGTGACGGCGGCGACCAGCAGCGTCGGGCGGTGCGGGGCTGCGGGAGGCGGGGGCAGCAGCGACGGCGGCGCAGCGAGCGGCGGCGGCGTGCAGCAGCAGCGGTAGCAGGTGGCGGCGGCGGTGGCGTGCAGCAGTAGCGGCAGCAGGTGGCGGCGGCGGCGCTCGGCGAATGGCGGCGGGGCTGTGGGGCAAGGTGGGGAGAGACGGCGGGGCGGCGATGATATTTAAAGGCCTGGGGGGCTCTTGCTTGCGCAAGGGGGGGGGGGGCGGACGTCGCGGCCGACCCAGACTCCGGTGGGAGTCCGGCGCTCGCACGGCTGCGGCAGTGGGAGGAAGGCAGCGCGGGAGTTGGGCCGCAGCGTGCTCGGCTGGGCCTTCGGCCCAGTCGGGCGGGAACCCTTTTTTTTAACAAATCCGCCGAAGAAAAATCCTAATAAATATAATAAAATTTCTACAAATCCCAAAAACAATTTTCTCCGTCTAAATAAAATATTTAGAACAAAGTGAAAAATTTTCTAGCCAAAAATGCAATTTTTTAAAATGCATATTTTTTCTAATTGAAATAAAATAGCAAATAAAATCCAAATAAAATATTTATTTGGTTTTAAAAAAAATTCCTCCAATATTCCTCTCTTTTTGAAGAAGTCATAGTATCTTCTCTCTTTTAATTTAATTACTGGAAATATTCGGAGAGAAAAATATTAAAACCAAATTGATCCTCTTTTCAAATTCGAGAAAATTCAAATATGAAAATTTATGAAATCCCCAACTCTCTCCTTGGGTCCTTGAGTTGCTAAGATTTCTAGGATCACAACCAAAAGGCAAATAAAATATGATATGCATATGATGACCTATGTATAACATCCAAATTGAAATTTGGGATGTTACAACTGGTCTTGTTGACCATCAACACTTGATGCTTCTTCTTGATTTATACCTCCGCAACCTTTAGCATTGCGAAGAGGTCGGGAATTGTGTTATCCATCCTTGCATATTATAGTTCATCACGAAGCTTTCGTAGCTTGGTGGCAGTGATTGATGAACTATGTCAATGACACTATCATCAGGAAGATTAACTCTCAGTTGAGTCAAGTGGTTGTGGTACCCATACATTCTAAGTTATGTTCACTGAGTGAATTATTCTCCTCCATTTTGCAGTTGTAGAACTTACCGGAGACTTCATATCTCTCAATCCGGGCATTTGCTTGAAATATTAACTTCAACTCTTGGAACATATCATATGCTCCATGACGTCCAAAACGTCGTTGAAGTCCCGATTCTAAGCCATAAAGCATGGCACACTGAAGTATTGAGTTGTCATCAGCTTTGCTCTGCCAGACGTTCATAACATCTGGTTGCTCCTGCAGCAGGCTTTGCACCTACCGATGCTTCCAGGACGTAATTCTTCTGTGCAGCAATGAGGATAATCCTCAAGTTATGGACCCAATCTGTGTAGTTGCTACCATCATCTTTCAACTTAGCTTTCTCTAGGAACGCATTAAAATTCAAAGGAACAGTAGCACGGGCCATTTATCTACAACAACATAGACATGCAAAATACTATCAGGTACTAAGTTCATGATAAATTAAAGTTCAATTAATCATATTACTTAAGAACTCCTACTTAGATAGACATCCCTCTAGTCATCTAAATTATCACGTGATCCATATCAACTAAACCATGTCCGATCATCACGTGAGATGGAGAAGTTTTAAATGGTGAACATCACTATGTTGATCATATCTACTATATGATTCACGCTCGACCCTTCGGTCTCAGTGTTCCGAGGCCATATCTGAATATGCTAGGCTCGTCAAGTTTAACCTGAGTATTCTTCTTGTGCAAAACTGGCTTGCACCCGTTGTATGTGAATGTAGAGCTTATCACACCCGATCATGACATGGTGTCTCAGCACGACGAACTATAGCAACGGTGCATACTTAGGGAGAACACTTGTACCTTGAAATTTAGTGAGAGATCATCTTATAATGCTACCGTCGAACTAAGCAAAATAAGATGCATAGAGGATAAACATCACATGCAATCAAAATAAGTGATATGATATGGCCATCACCATCTTGTGCCTTTGATCTCCATCTCCAAAGCACCATCATGATCACCATCGTCACCGGCTTGACACCTTGATTTCCATCGTAGCATCATTGTCGTCTAGCCAACTATTGCTTCTCCGACTATCGGTACCGCTTAGTGATAAAGTAAAGCAATTACATGGCGATTGCATTTCATACAATAAAGCGACAACCATATGGCTCTTGCCAGTTGCCGATAACTATTACAAAACATGATCATCTCATACAATAATTTATATTATCATGTCTTGACCATATCACATCACAACATGCCCTACAAAAACAAGTTAGACGTCCTCTGCTTTGTTGTTGCAAGTTTTATGTGGCTGCTACAGGCTTCTAACAAGAACCGTTCTTACCTACGCATCAAAACCACAACGATTTTTCATCAAGTGTGTTGTTTAGCCCTTCAACAAGGATCAGGCGTAGTCTAACTCGATTCAACTAAAGCTGGAGAAACAGACACCCGCTAGCCACCTGTGTGCGAAGCACGTCGGTAGAACCAGTCTCATGAACACGGTCATGTAATGTCGGTCTGGGACGCTTCATCCAACAATACCGTCGAATCAAAGTAAAGACGTTGCTAGTAAGCAGTATGACTATTATCGCCCACAATGCATTATGTTCTACTCGTGCATATAACATCTACGCATAGACCTGGCTCTGATGCCACTGTTGGGGAACGTAGTATTTCAAAAAAAATCCTACGATCACGCAAGATCTATCTTGTAGAAGCATAGCAATGAGCTGGGAGAGTGTGTCTACATACCCTCATAGACCGAAAGCGGAAGCGTTTAGTAACGCGGTTGATGTAGTCGAACATCTTCGCGATCCAACCGATCCAAGTACCGAATGTACGACACCTTTGCGTTCAGCACACAGTCAACACACGTTCAGCTCGATGACGTCCCTCAAGCTCTTGATCTAGTTGAGGCCGAGGGAGAGTTCCATCAGCACGATGGCGTTGTGATGGTGATGATGAAGTTACCGGCGCAGGGCTTCACCTAAGCACTATGACAATATGACCAAGGTGTGTAAGTGTGGAGGGTGGCACCGCACACGACTAAGAGAAACTTGTGTGTCCTTTGGGGTGCCCCACTCCCACATATATAAAGGGGGGAGGAGGAGGAGGCCGGCCTAGATGGGGCGTGCACCATGAGGAGTCCAACTAGGATTCCCAATCCTAGTTGGAGTCCCCTTCCATCCAAGAGAGGGAGAAGGAGGGAAGGAGGAAGAGGGGAGAAGGAAAGAGGGGGCACCACCCCCTCCCTAGTCCAATTCGGACTAGCCATGGGGGGCCTCCCTTGTGGCCCTCCTATCCTTTACACTAGGGCCCATGAAGGGCCATGAACTTCCCGAGGGCGTGGGGTTCTGGTAACCCCCGGTACTCCGAAACTTATCCGAAATGACCCGAACCATTCCAGTATCCGAATGTAACGTTCCAACATATGAATCTTTATGTCTCGACCATTTCGAGACTCCTTGTCATGTCCGTGATCTCATCCGGGACTCCGAACAAACTTCGGTTCATCAAAACACGAAACTCATAATACAAATTGTCATTGAACGTTAAGCGTGCGGACCCTACGGGTTCGAGAACTATGTGGACATGACCGAGACATATCTCCGGTCAATAACAAAGAGTGGAACCTGGATGCTCATATTGGTTCCTACATATTCTACGAAGATGTTTACCAGTCAAACCGCATAACAACATACGTTGTTCCCTTTGTCATCGGTATGTTACTTGCCCGAGATTCGATCGTCGGTATCATCATACCTAGTTCAATCTCGTCTCCGGAAAGTCTCTTTACTAGTTCCGTAATGCATCATCCCGTGACTAACTTATTAGTCACATTGCTTGCAAGGCTCATAGTGATGTGCATTACCGAGAGGGCCCAGAGATACCTCTCCGATACACGGAGTGACAAATCCTAATCTTGATCTATGCCAACTCAACAAACACCATTGGAGACACATGTAGAGCATCTTTATAGTCACCCAGTTATGTTGTGACGTTTGATAGCACACAAGGTGTTCCTCCGGTATTCGGGAGTTGCATAATCTCATAGTCCGAGGAACATGTATAAGTCATGAAGAAAGCAATAGCAGAAAAACTAAACGATCATTATGCTAAGCTAACGGATGGGTCTTGTCCATCACATCATTATATAATGATGTGATCTCATTCATCAAATGACAACACATGTCTCTGGCTAGGAAACTTAACCATCTTTGATTAACGAGCTAGTTAAGTAGAGGCATACTAGGGACTCTCAGTTTTTCTATGTATCCACACATGTACTAAGTTTCCGGTTAATACAATTCTAGCATGAATAATAAACATTTATCATGATATAAGGAAATATAAATAAAAACTTTATTATTGCCTCTAGGGCATATTTCCTTCAAGAAGGTGGCTGGAGCATTGGTTAAGCCGAAAGTTATGATGGTGTACTCGTATGATCCATATCGAGTCACGCAGGCGGTCTTTGGGATATCCTCTTCACGAACACGGATCTGGTGGCAACCCAACCTCAAGTCGAGTTTGGAGAACACTGATGAACCAGCCAGTTGATCATACAGGTCATTGATCTGAGGGAGGGGATATTTATTCTGGATAGTGTCTTGGTTAATAGGACGGTACTCTTGAACCAATCGATTTGTCCCATCCTTCTTCTTAACAAAGAGAGGAGGTGCTCCCCAAGGAGAGCAACTAGGGCGAATGAAACCTTTGCGAAGAGATTTGTTGATTTCCTCCTTAAGCTCAATGAGTTCATGCGGCGGCATCTTGTAGGGTCGTTTGGCTATAGGAGTGGAGCCTGGTTTCAAGTTGATGATGAATTCGACAGCTCTAGCAGGGGGAATCCCTGGAAGGTCTTCAGGAAAGATGTCTTGGAATTCATGAACGACTGGAATGTTTTCAATGCCCTCGAGTGGTGCAGAGTTCAATGCATTCAAGGCATAAAGTCATGCCTCGGCATTTTGCACGAAATGAGCATGGCAAATAACTATTTCAACAGAAGGGTGTAGCATATGGACGGTCTTAGTGGTGCAAACTATAGAAACAGTATGCGCTTTCAACCAATCCATCCCCAAAATGAGGTCGATGTTAGACGACTTTAGGATAATGGGAGAGGCATATAATTCCATCCCTTTAATTTCCTCAGGGACGTCGATGCCAACCATGGAGGTTTGACATTGTCCCAGGTTTTTACCACTACCTAAGTGTTCATCTCCTCACACTTAACGTCGTGCTTGTATGCAAAATCTTCTGACATGAATGAATGTGATGCTCCTGAATCAAATAAAACAGATGCAGGTACTGTATTAACGGGGAGTGTACCTATGACAGTAGCAGGATGGTCTTGAGCATCATTCAGATCAACGTGGTTGGCATGAACATGACCATAAGACTTGGCACTGTTGTTGCAGGGCTGGTTGTTTCCACGGCCAACTGGGGGAAGGGCCAGTTGATTCAGGTTCTGATAGCAGTTCCTGGAAAGGTGACCTAGTTGGCCACACCTATTGTTGGAAATATGCCCTAGAGGCAATAATAAAGTGGTTATTATTATATTTCCGTGTTCATGATAATTGTCTATTGTTCATGCTATAATTGCATTAACCGGAAACCGTAATACATGTGTGAATACATAAATTGTAATATGTCCCTAGTAAGCCTCTAGTTGACTAGCTCGTTGATCAATAGATGGTCATGGTTTCCTGACCATGGACATTGGGTGTCATTGATAACGGGATCACATCATTAGGAGAATGATGTGATGGACAAGACCCAATCCTAAGCGTAGCACAAGATCGTGCAGTTCGTTTGCTAAAGCTTTTATAATGTCAAGTATCATTTCCTTAGACCATGAGATTGTGCAACTCCCGGATACCGTAGGAATGCTTTGGGTGTACCAAACGTCACAACGTAACTAGGTGTCTATAAAGGTGCACTACAGGTATCTCTGAAAGTATCTGTTGGGTTGGCACGAATCGAGGCTAGGATTTGTCACTCCGTATGACGGAGAGGTATCTCTGGGCCCACTCGGTAATGCATCATCATAACGAGCTCAATGTGACTAAGGAGTTAGCCACGGGATCATGCATTACGGAACGAGTAAAGAGACTTGTCAGTAACGAGATTGAACAAGGTATAGAGATACCGACGATCGAATCTCGGGCAAGTAACATGCCGATAGACAAAGGGAATTGTATACGGGATTGATTGAATCCTCGACATCGTGGTTCATCTGATGAGATCATCGTGGAACATGTGGGAGCCAACATGGGTATCTAGATCCCGCTATTGGTTATTGACCGGCGAGATGTCTCGGTCATGTCTACATGCCTCCCGAACCCGTAGGGTCTACACACTTAAGGTTCGATGATGCTAGGGTTATAGGGAAAGTATGTACGTGGTTACCAAATGTTGTTCGGAGTCCCGGATGAGATCCCAGATGTCACAAGGAGTTCTAGAATGATCCGGAGGTAAATAATGATATATAGGAAGTGTAGATTTGGACACCGGAAGTGTTCCGGGCATCACCGGTAATGTACCGGGACCACCGGAAGGGTTCCGGGGGTCCACCGGGAGGGGCCACTAGCCCCGGAGGCTTGCATGGGCCAAGAGTGGGAAGGGACCAGCCCTTGAGTGGGACAGTGCGCCTCTCGCCAAGGCCCAAGGCGCAGCAAAAGGGGAGAGGGGGGAAACCCTAGGCGCAGATGGGCCTAAGGCCCACCCTAGGGCGCGTCCCCTCTCTCCCCCTCTTGGCCGCCCCCTCCATCCCATCTAGGGCTGCCCACCTAGGGTGGGAACCCTAGAGGGGGCACAACCCCCTCCCCTCCTCCTATATATAGTGGGGGTTTTGGGGCTGCCATACACGAAAGTCTCTCTCTCGGCGCAGCCCTACCTCTCCACCTCCTTGTCTTTCGTAGTGCTTGGTGAAGCCCAGCTGGAGAACCACGCTGCTCCACCACCACCACACTGTCGTGCTGCTCCTGGAGTTGTCTTCCCCAACCTCTCCCTCCTCCTTGCTGGATCAAGGCGCGGGAGACGTCACCGGGCTGCACGTGTGTTGAACGCGGAGGCGCCGTTTAGACCAGAATCGGCCGCGATCTGAATCGCTGCGTGTATGACTCCACCAACCACGTTCTTGTAATGCTTCCTCTTAGCAATCTTCAAGGGTATGAAGATGCACTTCCTATCTCTCGTTGCTAGTATCTCCTAGATTGATCTTGGTGACACGTAGGAAAATTTTGAATTATTGCTACTTTCCCCAACAGTGGCATCATGAGCTAGGTCTATGCGTAGATTTTATGCACGAGTAGAACACAAAGTAGTTGTGGGTGACGATTTGTTCAAATTGTTTACTGTTACTTGTCTTGTCTTTGTTCGGCCGCATTGTGGGATGAAGCGGCCCGGACCGACCTTACACGTACGCTTACGTGAGACTGGTTCCACCGACTGACATGCACTTGATGCATAAGGTGGCTAGCGGGTGTCTGTCTCTCCCACTTTAGTCGGATCGGATTCGATGAAAAGGGTCCTTATGAAGGGTAAATGGCAATTGGCATATCACCATTGTGATTTTGCGTAGGTAAGAAACGTTCTTGCTAGAAACCCATAGCAGCCACATAAAACATGCAACAACAACTAGGGGATGCCTGACTTGTTTTTGCAGGGTATGCTATGTGATGCGATATGGCCAAAAGTATGTGATGAATGATATATGTGATGTATGAGATTGATCATGTTCTTGTAATATGAATCACAACTTGCATGTCGATAAGTATGACAACCGGTAGGAGCCATAGGAGTTGTCTTAATTTATTGTATGACCTGCTTGTCAATGAAAACGCCATCTAATTACTTTACTTTATCCCTAACTGTTAGCCATAGTAGTAGAAGTAATAGTTGGTGAGACAACTTCATGAAGCCACGATGATGGAGATCATGGTGTCATGCCGGTGATGAAGGTGATCATGACGTGCCTCGAAGATGGAGATCAAAAGGCGCAAGATGATATTGGCCATATCATGTCACTTTATGATTTGCATGTGATGTTTGTCATGTTTGCATGTTATTTGCTTAGAACGATGGTAGCATAAATAAGATGATCCCTCACTAAAATTTCAAGAAAAGTGTTCCCCCTAACTGTGCACCGTTGCGTAGGCTCGTTGTTTCGAAGCACCACGTGATGATCGGGTGTGATAGATTCTAACGTTCGCGTACAACGGGTGTAAGCCAGATTTGCACATGCAAAACACTTAGGTTGAATTGACGAGCCTGGCATGTACAAAGATGGCCTCGGAACACGAGAGACCGAAAGGTCGAACATGAGTCGTATAGTAGATACGATCAACATGGAGATGTTCACTGTTGATGAATAGTCTGTCTCACGTGATGATCGGACACGGCCTAGTCGATTCGGATCATGCATCACTTAGATGACTAGAGGGATGTCTATCTGAGTGGGACTTCATTAAATAATTTGATTAGATGAACTAAATTATCATGAACTTAGTCCAAAATGTCTTTACAATATGTCTTGTAGATCAAATGGCCCACGCTAATGTTGCCCTCAACTTCAACGTGTTCCTAGAGAAAACCAAGATGAAATACGATGGTAGCAACTATACAGATTGGGTCCGTAACTTGAGGATCATCCTCATAGCTGCCAAGAAAGCATATGTCCTTGAAGCACCGCCAGGTGACGCACCCATTTTCCCAGCAACTCAAGACGTTATGAATGCCTGGCAGTCGCGTAGTGATGATTACTCCCTGGTTCAGTGCGGCATGCTTTACAACTTAGAACCGGGGCTCCAAAAGCGTTTTGAGAAGCACAGAGCATATGAGATGTTCCAAGAGCTGAAAATGGTTTTCCAAGCTCATGCCCGGGGCGAGAGGTATGAAGTCTCCGACAAGTTCTACAGTTGTAAGATGGAGGAAAACAGTTCTATCAGTGAGCATATACTCAAAATGTCTGGGTTGCACAACCGCTTGTCTCAGCTAGGAGTTAATCTTCTAGATGACTCGGTCATTGACAGGATCCTCCAGTCGCTTCCACCTAGCTATAAGAGCTTTGTGATGAACTACAATATGCAAGGGATGGAGAAGTCCATTCCTGAGTTATATTCAATGCTGAAATCAGCGAAGGTGGAAATCAAAAAGGAACATCAAGTGTTGATGGTGAATAAAACCACTAGTTTCAAGAAAGGCAAGGGTAAGAAGAACTTCAAGAAGGACGGCAAGGGAGTTGCTGCGCCCGGTAAATCAGTTGCCGGGAAGAAGCCAAAGAATGGACCCAAGCCCGAGACTCAATGCTTTTATTGCAAGGGAAATGGTCACTAGAAGCGGAACTGCCCCAAGTACTTAGCAGATAAGAAGGCCGACAACGCCAAAGGTATATGTAATATACATGTTATTGATGTGTACCTTACCAGTGCTCGTAGTAGCTCCTGGGTATTCGATACCGGTGCGGTTGCTCATATTTGTAACTCAAAACAGGAGCTGCGGAATAAGCGGAGACTGGCAAAGGACGAGGTGACGATGCACGTCGGGAATGGTTCCAAGGTCGATGTGATCGCCATCGGCACGCTACCTCTACATCTACCTACGGGATTAGTTTTAAACCTCAATAATTGTTATTTAGTGCCAGCTTTGAGCATGAACATTGTATCTGGATCTCGTTTAATGCGAGATGGCTACTCATTTAAATCTGAGAATAATGGTTGTTCTATTTATATGAGAGATATGTTTTATGGTCATGCCCCACTGGTCAATGGTTTATTTTTGTTTAATCTCGAACGTGATGTTACACATATTCATAGTGTGAATGCCAAAATATGTAAGGTTGATAATGATAGTCCCACATACTTGTGGCACTACCGCCTTGGTCACATTGGTGTAAAACGCATGAAGAAACTCCATGCAGATGGACTTTTGGAGTCTCTTGATTATGAATCATTTGACATGTGCGAACCATGCCTCATGGGCAAAATGACCAAGACTCCGTTCTCTGGAACAATGGAGCGAGCAACTAACTTATTGGAAATCATACATACTGATGTGTGTGGTCCAATGAGTATTGAGGCTCGCGGTGGCTATCGTTATGTACTCACCCTCACTGATGACTTAAGTAGATATGGGTACGTCTACTTAATGAAAGACAAGTCTGAGACCTTTGGAAAGTTCAAGGAATTTCAGAGTGAGGTAGAGAATCAACGTGACAGGAAAATAAAGTTCTTACGATCAGATCATGGGGGAGAATACTTGAGTCACGAGTTTGGCATGCACTT
Organism: Triticum aestivum; assembly: GCF_018294505.1. Lineage (NCBI taxonomy): Eukaryota > Viridiplantae > Streptophyta > Magnoliopsida > Poales > Poaceae > Triticum > Triticum aestivum. The sequence continues at coordinate 452,112,526 of NC_057800.1, forward strand.
AAGGAAATGTGGAATTATTTCACAACTCACGCCGCCTGGAACACCTCAGTGAAATGGTGTGTCCGAACATCGTAGTCGCACTCTATTGGATATCGTGCGATCCATGATGTCTCTTACCGATCTACCGCTATCATTTTGGGGTTATGCTTTAGAGACTACCACATTCACTTTAAATAGGGCTCCGACGAAATCCGTTGAGACGACACCATATGAATTATGGTTTGGAAAGAAACCTAAGCTGTCGTTTCTGAAAGTTTGGGGATGCGATGCTTATGTCAAGAAACTTCAACCTGAAAAGCTCGAACCCAAGTCGGAAAAATGTGTCTTCATAGGATACCCTAAGGAAACTATCGGGTATACCTTCTACCTTAGATCCGAAGGCAAGATCTTTGTTGCCAAGAATGGATCCTTCCTAGAGAAAGAGTTTCTCTCGAAAGAAGTAAGTGGGAGGAAAGTAGAACTTGATGAGGTACTGCCTCTTGAACCAGAGAGTAGCGCAGCTCAGGAAGTTGTTTCTGTGGTGCCTGCACCGACTAGAGAGGAAGATAATGATGCTGATCATGAGTAATCGGATCAAGCTACTGAATTCGTAGGTCCATGAGGACACGTTCTGCACTGGAGTGATATGGCAACCCTGTCCTGGAAATCATGTTGTTAGACAACGGTGAACCTTCGAACTATGAAGAAGCGATGGCGGGCCCGGACTCCAACAAATGGCTTGAAGCCATGAAATTTGAGATAGGATCCATGTATGAAAACGAAGTATGGACTTTGACAAACTTGCCCGATGATCAGCAACCCATAGAGAATAAATGGATCTTTAAGAAGAAGACTGACGTGGATGGTAACATGACCATCTAGAAGGCTCGGCTTGTCGCTAAGGGTTACCGACAAGTTCAAGGGGTTGACTACGATGAGACCTTCTCACCCATAGCGAAGCTGAAGTCCGTCCGAATCATGTTAGTAATTGCCGCATTCTATGATTATGAGATTTGGCAAATGGACATCAAGACGGCATTCCTTAATGGTTTCCTTAAGGAAGAATTGTATATGATGCAGCCGGAAGGTTTTGTCGATCCTAAGAATGCTGACAAGGTATGCAAGCTCCAGCGCTCAATCTATGGGCTGGTGCAAGCATCTCAGAGTTGGAACATTCGCTTTGATGAGATGATCAAAGCGTTTGGGTTTACGCAGACTTATGGAGAAGCATGTGTTTACAAGAAAGTGAGTGGGAGCTCTGTAGCATTTCTCATATTATATGTGGATGACATACTATTGATGGGAAATGATATAGAACTTTTGGAAATCATAAAGGCCTACTTGAATAAGTGTTTTGCAATGAAGGACCTTGGAGAAGCTGCTTACATATTAGGCATCAAGATCTATAGAGATAGATCGAGATGTCTCATTATTATTTCACAAAGCACATACCTTGACAAGATATTGAAGAAGGTCAATATGGATCAGTCCAAGAAGGGGTTCTTGCCTGTATTGCAAGGTGTGAAATTGACCACGACTCAATGCCTGACCTCGGCAGAAGATAGAGAAAAGATGAGTGTCATCCCCTATGCCTCAGCCTTAGGGTCTATTATGTATGCCATGATGTGTACTAGACCTGATGTGAACCTTGTCGTAAGTTTGGTAGGGAGGTACCAAAGTAATCCCAGCATGGAAAACTGGACAACGGTCAAGAATATCCTAAAGTACCTGAAAAGGACTAAGGATATGTTTCTCGTTTATGGAGGTGACGAAGAGCTCGTCGTAAAGGGTTATGTCGATGCTAGCTTCGACACAGATCTGGATGACTCCAAGTCACAAACTGGATACGTGTACATTTTGAAGCGGAGTACATAGCAGCCTCAGAGGCAGCACAGGAAGCAGTCTGGATGAAGGAGTTCATCACCGATCTAGGAGTTATTCTCAATGCGTTTGGCCCGATGACTCTCTTCTGTGACAACACTGGAGCTATAGCCCCTGCCAAGGAGCCCAGGTTTCACAAGAAGACCAGGCATATCAAGCATCGCTTTAACTCCATTCGTGAATATATTCAGGATGGAGACATAGATATTTGTAAAGTGCATACGGATCTGAATGTCGCAGATCTGTTGACTAAACCTCTTCCGCGAGCAAAACATGATCAACACCAGAACTCTATGGGTGTTTGATTCATCACAATGTAACTAGATTATTGACTATAGTGCAAGTGGAAGACTGTTGGAAATATGCCCTAGAGGCAATAATAAAGTGGTTATTATTATATTTCCGTGTTCATGATAACTATCTATCATTCATGCTATAATTGTATTAACCGGAAACCGTAATACATGTGTGAATATATAGATCGTAATATGTCCCTAGTAAGCCTCTAATTGACTAGCTCGTTGATCAATAGATGGTCATGGTTTCCTGACCATGGACATTGGATGTCGTTGATAACGTGATCACATCATTAGGAGAATGATGTGATGGACAAGACCCAATCCTAAGCGTAGCACAAGATTGTGTAGTTCGTTTGCTAAAGCTTTTATAATGTCAAGTATCATTTCCTTAGACCATGAGATTGTGCAACTCCCGGATACCGTAGGAAAGCTTTGGGTGTACCAAACGTCACAATGTAACTGGGTGGCTATAAAGGTGCACTACAGGTATCTCCGAAAGTATCTGTTGGGTTGGCACGAATCGAGACTGGGATTTGTCACTCCGTATGACGAAGAGGTATCTCTGGGCCCACTCGGTAATGCATCATCATAATGAGCTCAATGTGACTAACTAGTTATCCACGGGATCATGCGTTACGGAACGAGTAAAGAGATTTGCCAGTAACGAGATTGAACGAGATATAGAGATACCGACGATCGAATCTCGAGCAAGTAACATGCCGATAGACAAAGGGAATTGTATACTGGATTGATTGAATCCTCGACATCGTGGTTCATCCGATGAGATCATCGTGGAACATGTGGGAGCCAACATGGGTATCCAGATCCTGTTGTTGGTTACTGACCGGAGAGATCTCTCGGTCATGTCTACATGCCTCCCAAACCCGTAGGGTCTACACACTTAGGTTCGATGATGCTAGGGTTATAGGGAAAGTATGTACGTGGTTACCGAATGTTGTTCGGAGTCCCGGATGAGATACCAGACGTCACGAGGAGTTCCGGTATGGTCCGAAGGTAAAGAATGATATATAGGAAGTGAGGATTTGGACACCGGAAGTGTTCCGGCCATCACCAGTAATGTACCGGGACCACCGGAAGGGTTCCGGGGGTCCATCGGGAGGGGCCACCGGCCCCGAAGGCTTGCATGGGCCAAGAGTGGGAAGGGACCAGCCCCTCAGTGGGCTAGTGTGCCTCCTACCAAGGCCCAAGGCGCAACAAAAGGGGTGAGGGGGGAAACCCTAGGCGCAGATGGACCTAAGGCCCACCCTAGGGCACGCCCCCCTCTCCCCCTCTTGGCCGCCCCCTCCATCCCATCTAGGGCTGCCCACCTAGGGTGGGAACCCTAGAGGGGGCACAGCCCCCTCCCCTCCTCCTATATATAGTGGGGGTTTTGGGGCTGCCATACACGAAAGTCTCTCTCTCGGCGCAGCCCTACCTCTCCACCTCCTTGTCTTTCTTAGTGCTTGGCGAAGCCCAGCTGGAGAACCGCGCTGCTCCACCACCACCACACCGTTGTGCTGCTACTGGAGTTATCTTCCCCAACCTCTCCCTCCTCCTTGCTGGATCAAGGCGCGGGAGACGTCACGGGCTGCACGTGTGTTGAACGCGGAGGCGCCATTGTTCGACGTTTAGATCGGAATCGACCGCGATCCGAATCACCGCGTCTATGACTCCACCAACCGCGTTCTTGTAACGCTTCCGCTTAGTGATCTTCAAGGGTATGAATATGCACTCCCTCTCTCTCGTTGCTAGTATCTCCTAGATTGATCTTGGTGACACATAGGAAAATTTTGAATTATTGCTACGTTCCCCAACACTTGTAGCACAAACCATTATTGGGCGTGGGGTCAGGAGCTTGGGATGGTGGAGCTAGAAGCCTTGGTTGCCTAGCTGGTGGAGGTGGTAGATGAGGTGCAGCACTGGTCTGCCTTGGGCAGGTGCATTCGGCTGGTACATGCTGTTGGGAATCCATATCCTATGCTTCTGCGAGGGCGGGCCGAAGATGAGCCCGTGTCACGGTTGCGCCTGTGAGAGCTCTGGTGTTCCTGTAGACCGGTTTCGACATTGATGGCCTTGTTCACCAAGGTGGTGAAATCGGCAAAGTAATGCACTAGAAGTGCGAGCTTGATGTCATCTTGAAGGCCATCACAGAACTTCTCATGTCTGCGTGCATCAGTTGCAATGTCTTCTTCAGCATAGCGGGATAAGTCCAGAAACTCCCGCTGATAAGCTTCCACAGTTTTGTTGCCTTGGGTGAGGTTGCGGAACTCGCGCTTCTTCCGGTCCATGACTCCATGAGGAATGAAGCGGGCACGGAGAGCAGCTTGGAAGTCTGGCCAGGTGATGATTGTTCCAACTGGCAGAGTACTCCTGTGGTTGTCCCACCATTGAGCACCGGGTGCCTTCAGAAAGAAGGAAGCAAAGGTGACATAGCTGGAAGGGGCTACAGCAGCAGACTCCATCTCATAGGTGATGTCATGGAGCCAGTCATCGGCATATTGAGGCTGAGTTGAGCTGCGGTACATAGTTGGGTTCAGGCGCATGAAATCCTATAGAGTCACTTGAGTTAGCTGTTGGTTCATATTGGGGCAAGGAAACTGAGCCATAATATTCTCCATGAACTGGCGATTCAGCTCGAACTGTTGCATCATACCAGCCATGTACTCACGCGGTGGTGGGGGATCGCCACCACGACCACGACCACGACCACCTGGTCTAACCATCCTGCTAATATAATAGGGGTAGTTCAGCATTGGGAAATTTGCAAGGACAAGAATCATTCATGATGAAACATGCATAATGAAAGGAGCATGATAGGTACTACACAGTAGTCGACACATCTTACAAAAGGGATCATGCATAGAGTTCGGTACGCAGAGTTCAGTACATGGACTAAAGACATCATAGGCGGCACACAGGCTCGCGGCGAATGGATCTAATATAAATAAGCAAGACTACATCAGTCCCAAGAGGAACTGTGGAGGTAGGTGTAGCCTGACAACTGGTAGTGACGCGACGGAAAGTCCTCCACGTCAGTAGCCTGGGGTCCGCGGATACTCTGGTGCAGAACCCGACGCTCAGGTGGCAGAAGAGGACCAAGTGCAGGATAGTAGCCTGCCACATGTGGCCAACTGACACCCTAGGGCATCACGGTCCTGGCTGGGTAGATCACAGATCGCGACAGGTCACCAGATCGGACCAAGGGGTGCAACAGCGTCAGAGCACGGTAAAGGTGCTGACGAGTGGTGTACAACTCGTGGTGAAGAGCTCGGTTAACTCGATCCAGCCCATCAGCATGCAGAACTAGGTTCTGATGATGAAAGGGGTCTCAGGTGACGGTGGAGTAGGCAGCAGTGTAGTATCCTTCTGCACCCTCGTCGGATGCGATAGCAATGTGCCTGAAAGGGGAGGTGTCCAACTCTCGATACTCTCCACAAAGACGTGTCAGAGCAGCATAAGCAGCATCGTGGACTGCCATATCGATGGTCACTCCAACACCATGAGCAGTGTGCAACACAGTAGTGGAGTCATACTCTCGAGAGTAGAGGTGGACGATGGCACGGTACTGCTCTTGGTTAAAGTCCTGGTACTGCTCGTACACGGTGTACTCAGGGTGCCAGCAATAACCCAGATAGGTCATCATCTCAGCTACACAGCAGGTGAACCCGGGACACCAATGGTCGTCGTGTGGCGCACGACCTGCCTCATGGGTTCCATCTGAAAGCAAAGTTTCAAAGGAGTCAAATGACAGTGTGGGTATTGTTCAAAATGCTATTCTAAGGAATAACTATGGCTTGTCCATCTTTGGGGTGAATGTGGTTGATACGTCTCCAACGTATCTATAATTTTTGATTGCTCCATGCTATGTTATCTACTGTTTTGGGCAATATTGGGCTTTATTATCCACTTTTATATTACTTTCGGGACTAACTTATTAACTGGAGGCCCAGCCCAGATTTGTTGTTTTATGCCTATTTCAGTGTTTTGAAGAAAAGGAATATCAGACGGAGTCGAAACGGAACAAAATCAACTAGAGAAGTTATTTTTGGAACGAAAGTCGCCCGATGGACTTGGACCCTACGTCAAGGAAGGAAGGAGGAGCTCATGATGGTAGGGGGCGCCCACCCCCCTGGGGCGCGCCCCCTGCCTCGTGGGGCCCTTGTGACTCCCCTGACGTACTTCTTCCGCCTATATAACTCCACGTACCCTAAAACTTCCAGAACGAAGAATAGATCGGCAGTTCCGCCGCTAGAAGCCTCCGTAGCCACCGAAAGCCAATCTAGACCCATTCCGGCACCCTGCCGGAGGGGGCAATCCCTCACTGGTGGCCATCTTCATCATCCCGGCGCTCTCCATGACGAGGAGGGAGTAGTTCTCCCTCGGGGCTGAGGGTATGTACCAGTAGCTATGTGTTTGATCTCTCTCTCTCTCTCTCTCTCTCTCTCTCTCTCGTGTTCTTGAGATGATACGATCTTGATGTATCGCGAGCTTTGCTATTATAGTTGGATCTTATGTTTCTCCTCCCCCTCTTCTCTCTTGTAATGAATTGAGTTTCCCCTTTGAAGTTATCTTATCGGATTGAGTCTTTAAAGATTTGAGAACACTTGATGTATGTCTTGTCGTGGATATCTGTGGTGATAATGGGATACCACGTGCCACTTGATGTATGTTTTGGTGACCAACTTGCGGGTTTCGTGACATTGGGAACCTATGCATAGGGGTTGGCACACGTTTTCGTCGTGATTCTCTGGTAGAAACTTTGGGGCACTCTTTGAGGTCCTTTGTGTTGGTTGAATAGATGAATTGAGATTGTGTGATGCATATCGTATAATCATGCCCACGGATACTTGAGGTGACATTGGAGTATCTAGGTGACATTAGGGTTTTGGTTGATTTGTGTCTTAAGGTGTTATTCTAGTACGAACTCTAGGGTTGTTTGTGACACTTATAGAAATAGCCCAACAGATTAATTGGAAAGAATAACTTTGAGGTGGTTTCGTACCCTACCATAATCTTTTTGTTTGTTCTCCGCTATTAGTGACTTTGGAGTGACTCTTTGTTGCATGTTGAGGGATAGTTATGTGATCCAATTATGTTAGTATTGTTGAGGGAACTTGCACTAGCGAAAGTATGAACCCTAGGCCTTGTTTCAACGAATTGCAATACCATTTACGCTCACTTTTATCATTCGTTACCTTGCTGTTTTTATATTTTTCAAATTACAAAAACTATTATCTACTATCCATATACCACTTGTATCACCATCTCTTCGCCTAATTAGTGCACCTATACAATTTACCATTGTATTGGGTGTGTTGGGGACACAAGAGACTCTTTGTTATTTGGTTGCAGGGTTGCTTGAGAGAGACCATCTTCATCCTATGCCTCCTACGGATTGATAAACCTTAGGTCATCCACTTGAGGGAAATTTGCTACTGTCCTACAAACCTCTCCACTTGGAGGCCCAACAACGTCTACAAGAAGAAGGTTGTGTAGTAGACATCAAGCTCTTTTCTGGCGCCGTTGCCGGGGAGGTTAGCGCTTGAAGGTATATCTTTAGATCTTGCAATTGAGTCTTTTAGTTTCTTGTTTTATCACTAGTTTAGTTTATACAAGAAAACTATAAAAATGGAATTGAGTTTGTCTCATACGCTTCACCTTTTTAACATCTTTCGTGAGTATGATGGAAAGGATAATTGTGCTCAAGTGCTAGAAGAAGAAATCTATAAAATGTTTGGCACTAAATATTTGAATGATGAGCATGATTGCAATGTTGTTAGTATGAATTCCTTGAATATCCATGATGCTAATGATATGCAAAGCCACAAGCTTGGGGAAGCTATGTTTGATGAAGATGATATTTTTTGTCCCCCAAGTTTTGATGAGCAAATTTATTATGATGAAAGCATGCCTCCTATCTATGATGATTATTGTGATGACATGTATGCTTTAAAGAATAATGATAACCATGAAACTTGTCATCTTGATTTTAATTTCCAATCACATGATAGTTATTTTTTTGAGTTTGCTCCCACTATTATTCATGACAAGAATTTTTCTTATGTGGAGAGTAGTAAATTTTGCATGCTTGTAGATCATGAAAAGGATGCTTTAGGTGATGGTTATATTGTTGAATTTATTCATGATGCTACTGAAAATTATTATGAGGGGGGGACATATGCTTGTAGGAATTGCAATAATATCAAGTTTCCTCTCTATGTGCTTAAAGTTTTGAAGTTATGCAATGTCTAGACTCGACTTCGGCCAAGGAGTGTGGAAAGGGAATTCCTACAGGCAGTCGGCTCTGATACCAACTTGTGACGCCTTCGATTTAATCGTACACTAATCATACACGCAAACGTGTATGATCAAGATCAGGGACTCATGGGAAGATATCACAACACAACTCTAAAAATAAAATAAGTCATACAAGCATCATATTACAAGCCAGGGACCTCGAGGGCTCGAATACAAGAGCTCGATCATAGACGAGTCAGCGGAAGCAACAATATCTGAGTACAGACATAAGTTAAACAAGTTGTCATAAGATGGCTAGCACAAACTGGGATACAGATCGAAAGAGGCGCATGCCTCCTGCCTGGGATCCTCCTAAACTACTCCTGGTCGTCGGCGGTGGCCTGTACATAGTAGTAGGCACCTCCAGTGTAGTAGGAGTCGTCGTCGATGGTGGCGTCTGGCTCCTGGGCTCCAACATCTGGTCGCAACAACCAGGTATAGAAAGAGGGGAAAGGGGGGAGCAAAGCAATCATGAGTACTCATCCAAAGTACTCGCAAGCAAGGAACTACACTGCATATGCATTGGTATTAATGAAAGGGGTAGTATATGTGGACTGAACTGCGGAATGCCAGAATAAGAGGGGGGATAGCTAGTCCTATCAAAGACTACGCTTCTGGCAGCCTCCATCTTGAAGTAGTAGAAGAGAGAGTAGATGGTAAGTTAAACAAGTATCACCGCGTAGCATAATCCTACCCGGTGATCCTCTCCTCGTCGCCCTGTGAGAGAGCGATCACCGGGTTGTATCTGGCACTTGGAAGGGTGTGTTTTATTAAGTATCCGGTTCTAGTTTCCATAAGATCGAGGTACAACTCCGGGTCATCCTTTTACAAAGGGACACGACTATTTGAATAGATAAACTTCCTTGCATTGGTGCACCACATAACCCAACACGCTCGATCCCTCTGGCCAGACACACTTTCTTAGGTCATGCCCGGTCTCGAAAGATCAACATGTCGCCGCCCCACCTAGGCACAACAAAGAGGTCAGCACGCCGGTCTAAATCCTAAGCGCACAGGGGTCTGGCCCCAATCGCCAATTACACACCTGCATGTTGCATACGTGGCCGATGAGCAGACCTAGCAACCTCCGTTACAAAGGGAGTTGCGTTACGTGGTCCAACCCGGCGCGCCCCGCTCAGTCGCTGATGTCAAGAAGGCTTCGGCTGATACCACGACATCGAGTGCCCATAACTATTCCCGCGTAGTTGGTTAGTGCGTATAGGCCAGTGGTCAGACTCGGATCAAATACCAAGATCTTGTTAAGTGTGTTAACTGATGTAACCGCGGACACCGACCAGGGCCAGGCCCACCTCTCTCCTAGGTGGTCTCAACCTACCCTGTCGCTCCGCCACAAAGTAACAGTCAGGGGCCGTCGGTAACCCAGGCCCACCACTACTGGGATGGAACCACCTGTCCTTTTAGCCCCCACACCGGACTCACTCGCGCGTACTCTACGAGCCGACACGACTTTAGTCATCACATGTATCATATATCATGTATATAAGTATATACCCGTGATCACCTCCCGAGTGATCACGACTTGATAGTATAGCATGGCAGACGGACAAGAATGTAGGGCCACTGATGGAATACTAGCATCCTATACTAAGCATTTAGGATTGCAGGTAAAGGTAACAACAGTAGTAGCAAAGACAGGCTATGCATCAGAATAGGATTAACGAAAAGCAGTAACATGCTACACTACTGTAATGCAAGGAGTAGAGAGAAGAATAAGCGATATCTGGTTGATCAAGGGGGGGCTTGCCTGGTTGCTCTGGCAAGAAGGAGGGGTCGAAAACACAGTAGTCGATCGGGGCACCAGCAACGACATCAGTCTCGTAGTCTACCAGAGAGAATAGGGGGGGAGAAATAATGAATATAATGCAAACAGATGCATAGCGATGCACGACATGACAAGTGACGGCGCTAGGTGTGCCCTAACGTGGTAGGAGGTGTTACCGGTGAAGGGGGGGAACATCCGGGAAAGTATCCCCGGTGTTTCACGTTTTCGGACAGATGAAGCAGAGGGGGAAAGTTGCGTGTTTGCTATGCTAGGGATGTGTGGCGGACGAACGGGCTACGTATCCAGATTCGTCTCGTCGCTCTGAACAACTTTCATGTACAAAGTTTTCCATCTGAGCTACGCTTTATTTTATATTAATTTAAAAAGGATTTTATCTTTTTCTAGAATTAACAGAATTAATTTAATTAGAAAAAGTAATTATGACGTCAGCATGATGTCAGCATGACGTCAGCAGTCAACGTTGACCGTTGACCTGGTCAACCTGACAAGTGGGTCCCACTATCAATGACTGTTTAGTTGATTAACATCAGTTAATTAGGTTAATTTAATTTAACTAAACTAGATTGATTAAGTTAATTAATTAATTTCTATTTTTATAACTTTTTTTAAAACGTTCTGGGGGTGGGGGCCCCTATCACAGGCACAGGGGGCCTTACGGACGTGGGCTATCAGGCGACCCGAGCGTGGTGTCGCCCGAATGCAGGGGCGCACCGACGAGGATGGGTGGCTTGGGCGCGGCTGCCGGCGCATAGCAGGGCGGCCGGAGGTGACGGCGGCGTGGGGTGGTGAAGTGGCGAGGTGGAGGCGAGGCCACGGTAGGGCAGGGAGCCAAGGCGCGGCGCGGCAGTGGGGGCGAGCCACGGCAGCAGAGAGCGGGGCTGGCATGGCCACGGCACGGCGGGGCAGAGGCCGGCGGTGCGACTAGGTGCGCAGGCGAGGCAGCGGGACGCGGGGGAGGCGGCCAGCGCACCAGCGGAGCGAGACGGCTGCGGCGAGCAGCAGTAGGGCAGATCGCGGAGCGGGGGGCATAGCCCCAGGAGGATGCGGGTATCCACGCGCGCGCAGTGGCGCAGCCGGGCGCGAGAGCGGCTGCGGGGTGCGCCCTGGGAGGGCGGTGAGCATGAGCGGAGCGGAGCAGCGATGGTCGAGCGGCGCTTCAGCGCGGCCATAGCGGGCAGCGGCATCGCGGGGCGAGTGGGGCACGGGCAGCGTGAGGGACGAGCGGCCGGAGCGGGCGACGGGGACTGGGAGAGAAAGAGAGGCCGGGGGCCTCACCACGGGGGTAGGGTCAATGGCAGCAGGGGTCGAGGAGGAGGACGGGGACGACGGCGGGGCAGCTCCGTTGAGGTAGTGGCAGGACGAGGTGGGGGGTCCAACAACGGCGAAGCCTTCGGGCGGTGGCGGTGGCGCATAGCAACGATGTCGGGCTCGGGACGCGCCGGTGCAGCGCCCGATCCAGATCTGGATCGGGGAGGGGAAATGGATGAGAGGGGGTGGGCTAGGGTTTTGGTGTGGATCGGATGGGGTGTAAGTAGGGGCGGCCTGATGGGCCTGGCCTGGCTAGCAGCTGGGCTGGTTGGCCCAGTGGGGGGTTTCTTCTTTTTCTTTTTTTGTTAGTTTTGTTTTATGTTTTGTATTTCCTTTTCTTTTCTTTATTTTTCTTTCTGTTTTAATTCATTTTAAAATATTTAGGTATTCTGTAAAAGCATTGTTCCTTTACCATAAATACCTTGGCATTAATTGGCACACTCCAAACATTTTAGTTTTAATGTTTGAAATTTTTTATGTTTAACAAAAATCCAAATTTTAATTTAAACAGTTTTGATCCAACGTGAGATTAGCAACAGTAACCAAGGTGACGTGACATCGTTAACGTGGGATTACTGTAGCCTAATTATCCGAGTGTTACACCCGGCGTCTAGACCTGGAGTCTGAGAAGGACTCTTGCCTTTCGGGCAAAACCGACTTTGAGGACGCTTTTACTCCAAGTTTCGACCCAGGGCTCAACATATAAATAGAGGGGCAGGGCTGGCACCCAAGACACATCAAGATTCACCAAGCCGTGTGCCGGCAACCCTGTCCCCTCCATTTTATCCTCCGTCTAGTTTCTGTAGTGCTTGGTGAAGCCATGCGAAGATTGTTCTTCATCACCAACCGTCACCACGCCGTCGTGCTGCCGGAACTCATTTACTATTCCGCCCGTCTTGCTGGATCAAGAAGGCGAGGACATCATCGAGCTGAATGTGTGCTGCACGCGGAGATGCCGTACGTTCGGTACTTGATCGGGGCGGATCGTGAAGGTGTACGACTACATCAACCGTGTTGATAAACGCTTCCGCTTTGCGATCTTCAAGGGTATGAAGATGCTCTCCCCTCTCATTGCTATGCATCTCCTAGATAGATCTTGCGTGGGCGTAGGAAATTTTTGAAATTGCATGCTACGTTTCTCAACAGCCGCCGTTGGTGGATTCTGCGTCCCCTCGACTGAAGTCGACCGCGTCGTCGTCGTCGTCCTTGGCGCCGCCCTCAAGGTTGCAGTACTCATAGTAGTGGCTGCACTAGAGCTCGTGTTGGTACTCCACGGCTGATTCCTCGACGGACAAGCTCTTCTCTACCTCGTTCTCAGCCACGCGCAACTCCTCCTCCCGATGCTCCTCGATCTCCGCCGCCTCCTGCATCTCCGGCTCCTGCTCGGCGTTCTCATGAGGAAGCAGGTTCTCCATGGCCTTCGCCGCCTTTTCGGATGTGGGTTTCATGCTGGATTTCGAGGTGGCCTGAAATATCTTGGCGTGTGTGTCGTTGATTTTGACGTGGATGGCCTTGACCCGGGCCAGGGCGACATCAGCGACACAGACGGCAACTCGAGCGCTCTCGGTGTTTGTAGTCGTCGTCGCAGTAGCTGCTGCAGCCGTCTCATCAATTAGAAGGCTTTATGTTCAGGGTAAAGAGGTTAATGGTGCCGGTATCAATTCTAGCTTTACTGTTCACCAAGTATATAGTAAGTGTGAATTGCCTTCACATTTTACTATGAAATTTATTAATTTCATATAATCCAATATTTATTATTGTTTCTTTTCTTCAAGTATCCTTGTTGATAACTGTTACTCCACGTTGATGATTTTATCTAGGATGTTATCGGAAGGGCTACACACTTTGCTCTAGGGTGGTCAAAGGGAGATACATTGTGATGGCTCGGGTCAAAGTGGGATACAGATGTTGCTCTAGGGTGGTCAAAAGGAGATAAATTGTGATGGCTCAGGTCGGATTCCTTTATTTCAAAGGAGTATTCGACACATTGACTATGCATTGTTAGAGAAACATACACTCATTTTTTCTGTTCTGCACCAATGTAGATTGAGGTCCTTAGAGAGAAGGATCACTCGTACATGATCATCATCAATGAGAATGTGATCGAGTATGTGGACTCCCTAAACCCATCCATGCAGGCTCGTGGAGTGGGTTAATCCTATTCAGCGCTGCAGGCATTTGTTAGTATCGTTTATGCAAACCGGCGCCTGCAACCGCGTTAGTTGTGCTCGGCCCATCTTTTTTCTGATATTTGTAAACCAAAAAAGTGGGCGGACCGCAAGGATTCAAGCCAGCGACCTACTGGTTGAGGGCACGCCGCACTAACCACCAGATGCTTAGTTACATTTCTTCATTCTTTTCCTTCTTATGTCTTTTCTCTTTTTTCTATTTTATTTTTATTTTATTTTTTTCATTCTTCTTTGTAATTCAGAACGATTTTGTTCTTTTGTTCTTTTTTGTGAACTTTTCTAGAGTTCGTGAATTTATTTCGTTTTTCATGAACATTTTTTGTGAATCTTTTTGAATTCGTGAACTTTTTTCAAATTTTAAGAACTGTTTTCAATAGTTGATGAACTTTTAAAAAAATTATGTACTCTTTTTCAAATTTGTTAAGCTTTTTCCAAAATTGATGAACTTTTTTAAAAGCGATGAACTATTTTGGAAATATTTCATCAAATTTGAAAAAAGTTCATCGAATTTAGAAAAAAATTATCTCTTTAAATTTGAAGAAAGTTCATCGATTTCTTCAAATGTGAATAAAGTTCACCAATTTTAAAAAAAATCAAATTTGAAAAAATGTTCTTCGATTTTGAAATAAAGTTCATCGATTTAAAAAAATCACGCATTTAAGAAAAGAACAAGAAAAAAAGTTCTGCAAACTAAAGAGAATAAAAGGAGAAAAGAAAGTATGCTGACACATTAGATCGGAGGTGGCCTACTGGTTACAGCCATACGCTCTGACTCGAGAGGTCTTGATTTTGAAACCGTCATGGTTGATAACTGCTACGTCTTGACCCAACAAGCTTTTTGTGACTGTCGACAAGAATGCATCAATAAACCAAGACGCGTCAGCAATTTTATGTCCGACCCTATCCATGGTACTATTTAAGTTTGTGCTCAGCTGAGGCCCACTATGGACATCTCCGTGACTGCCGATGCTGATTTTGTGCGACCAGCACTCCGACAGTCTTTCTAAAGTTTGTTCTGCAGGATCTTATCGAAAAAGTCTTTCGCCCCATTTTATAAATAAAACATCACCGAGCACAAAGTAACAAGGATCTAAATACAGGCACACGCTCAACACACAGAGCCACCGCAAGCAAGTCTGAAAAAACAACCACACACACTCACACACACTAGACGAGACCCAGGTTCAGCTGTGGGTTCAGCACAACAAGCCCAACACCGCAGCATGACTCGCACAACAAACATAACGGAAGCGGCGGCAAGGTGTAGCAGATCTAATCTAGCTCCAGCAGTGGTGGGGGAAACGGCGGAGCCAACTGAAGAGCCATCGAGCGAATCTGGGCGATGATGGTGGTGATGGCGTCTCTCTTCCGGGGACGGCTAAGCGGCTTCCATAGCAGTTTCAAAAATACACCCACCGAAAGATCCTGCAGAACCTGAAGGAGCAACAAGTTGAATGTAGGACTGTCGCGGTTTTGTTGTCGGACAACTAGTTCGCAAGAATAAAACTGAGAGTTTAGTTTGAATGCATGTAGTACTCCCTCCGTTTCTAAATATTTGTCTTTATAGAGATTTCAATAAGTGATTACATACGGAGCAAAATGAATGAATCTATATTCTAAAATATGTCTATATACATTCGTATGTGGTAGTCCATTTAAAATTTCTAAAAGACAAATATTTAGGAACGGAGAGAGTATATGTTTTGTCATTTTATTATACCCTGTGAGTGCTGCTGACCTTTCGTACTGGTTATTTGCTTCCTTTGCCTGATGATGGTAAGTAAAGGCTCACTCGGCTTCTGAGGATGGCTCTGAGCATGTTATTTCTGTGGTCAAAGTTGACCATGTTGATATTGATTTGCTTCTGAATCCTGTCTGTCCAAGCAGAACGTATTTCTGTTTAGACAAATATTTCCGCGGTATTTTTCGAGTTATAACACTGTTTGACGAGATGATTTCCGTTCTCTTTTGTCTTGTTGGTCTGACGAGTACGGGAATCCTACGTGGCGCCTCATTCTGGAAGCATGGATTGCTACGGAGAGCTCGGATCCCATACAAAGATGAAGGGAGGGATTTGACGTCGCCACCAAACGCAGAATTCTCAATCGCACTTTCCAAATTCCCGCAAAATGCTGATAGCGACTCGATTCTCACGGTGCAAAACCGACCAATGGAGCAGAAATACCACACCCGCGCGTTGCCGGCTCTCCGGACTCCACAAAGCAAGCGTTTCAAGTCGCAACACACAGAAGTAGACAACGCGACCCCTCCCTTCGCCATGATCGTCACGCCCAACCTCCTCGCGCCGAAGCTAAACTCCTAAAGCCCAACGATGAATTCGAGGACACACAGCCCGTGACATGACTCGTTTGGTCATGCCAGCTGCTTCGTCTCCACGCCTTATAAACCCCCCAGGGATGCAATGCAACCTCAGACACCAGCACACACGACACGACAACCTAATTAACGAAGCTTGCTAGCAGCTAGCCATGGCGGAGAGGGAGGGAGCGGTGGTGAAGAAGGGGCATGAGGAGGGCCTGAAGCTGGCGGCGTCGCTGCTGGAGGAGTTCGGGCTGCCCCTGGGCCTGCTGCCGCTGGCGGACGTGATCGAGGTCGGCTTCGTGCGGGCCACCGGCTACATGTGGATCGCGCAGCAGAAGAAGGTGGAGCACCGCTTCAAGATAGTGAGCAAGCAGGTGAGCTATGACGTGGAGATCACCGGCTACGTCAAGCCCAAGTGCATCAAGAAGCTCAAGGGCGTCAAGGCCAAGGAGCTCATGCTGTGGCCGCCGGTCAACGAGATCACCGTCGACGACCCGCCCACCGGCAAGATCGTCTTCAGGAGCCTCGCCGGCGTCACCAAGACCTTCCCCGTCGAGGCCTTCGCCGCGGGCCAGTAGGCGCGCCCGGGCCGCAGCATTTCCGTATTTATACCGCGGCTTTGGCTTCGTTGAAGACTACTACTACTACCTGGCGCCGGGGTACTGGCTACTGAAGCGGCTGCATTCGTTTAATTTCGCGAGTTTGATGTTCTCAAGGCTACGACCAAGCCTTGTACTATCGTATCGTTACAAGTGTGTCAGTGTCAGCGTTGTACTTTCAACCGTGCTTATAAACGGGTTTGGTGGATTCTACTTCTTTTTTCGCGAATATGCAAAGCTTGCGTGTCATTTTATTGATAGAAATTAGAATAGTACGAGATGTGGTACAACACATGACACGGGCACAAGGGCGTGAACATGTTGTCCGAAGCAGAGAGACATGGGATGCTCGGTCCAAACAAAGAAAAAACACGGCTAAACTCGCCATCCTGAGAACTAGCCCAAACCAATAACATGATGACCAACATCTCTAGATTCAGAACCGAGGACACCGCGAGCAACCAAGACGACGCCTTCATGAAAGAGAGCGACGCCGAAACGCCATCGCCGTCTGATGCTCGAAGAGGGGCATAGACGACGGCCGTGACAACGCCTCCAAGAGAGACGGCGCCCGCGGGTCATCATCAACGCATCTTGTGTCTCCTTGTACATGTTTTTCTTGATAAGTTTTTTTGCTTTTTGAGGAAGCATTAGAACCATCTTGTATATATATATAATGAGGACATTGAGTAAAATTTCATTAACTATATGAGAAATGCAATAAACTAACTATATTACTTGTTATCATATGCTGATCCGAAAACAACATGTCCACTTCGATCTGAAAGATCTCAGATGAATTTTTCTATGGAGAAGAATCATATGAATGTCTCTGAGATAGTGCTTTTGCAATATCACTCCAAACTAATTTTTTTATTGTCCAGTTGAACAAACGAGTTCATATAGAAAAAAAAACAGTTCATAAAGAATTCGGCACAAGTTAATCCCAATTGAGTAGACATCAGCCCATGCTTCTTAATTTTTGAAATCAAACAACAACGCGATGGTTCCTAATTTTCGGATGCAAAGTGAAAATTATGTTCATTGTGTCTACAGGTTTTCTGCCGGGAGCAAGGAAGAGTATAAATCTCAAAATCAATACAGCCCTAGAGAATTCGATAAGAAAGGAGCAAAACGATCCTTACCAGAACCTGAAGCCTACTGGCGTGCTCCTCCTCCGTCGCTGCTGCCCTTCGGCACCGCTGGCGGCGATGACGCGGCGTCCAACAGTAGAGCTTTCGCTGAAAAGCTCGGGCAAACGGGCCAGCCTATAACCAGACAACGCGACCACCTGACCTAGCTCCTGAGTATGGCACAAGTGCAGCGCAAATCTTAAAGTACAATGTACAACGATAAATCTGTTTTTTTTCCTTCAAAATTTCCAACAATTCTTGCAAACAATTGTGAATGATTTTCCTCAAATATATTTGAAAATCATTAATAAATATCGAAATTCAAACAAAAATTTAAAACCTGAAAATTTATTGAAAACGTGAACAAAATTTCGAAATTCCAAACGTTTGTTGTTTTTGTTTATACATTTTTCTTTTGTAAAATATATATTGAACATTTTTTATATACGTTGAACAATTTCTAAATACAAATTGAACATTTTTGTGATATACTCTGAAAAATACTTAAATACATGTTGAACAATTTCTAAATATATATTGAACATTTTTGTACTATGTGTTGAACAATTTTTAAATACACATTTAACATTTTGTGATATGTGTTGAACAATATTTAAATTTACATTGAACAGTTTTGTATAAAAAATTTGGAATTCATATCTTTGTTCTAATGATAGAACACAATTTTGAAAAGAGAACAAAGTAAAAAGAAAATAAAAGAAACAAAAAGGGAAACAGAAAACAAACAGAAACAGAAAAAACAGCGATGCGTACCTGGGCCGGCCCAACTCGGAGCGCCTTCAGCGAAGAAGCCCTGACATTTGGACGCTCACGAGCGTCATATAGGATCCACCGGCGATGACCTTGCAGAGAGCTCCTCGCCAGCGCCTTCAGCGCCCGCTGCGTCGCTTGCATGGGCTTGGCCCAGCAATGCGCGCTGGCTCCCGCTCGCTAGCCGCCCACTCGATCGCTCGATCGCTGGTTCACGCAGCAGGCTCGATCGCTTTTTTTTTCTTCCCCAGAATTGCTACATTATGTCATGATTTCTCTTAGGAAAAAACCAACAGGTTTTCTACAGTACATACTCTGGTTCTTAGGAAAAAGTTCATTGAATTCGAAAAAAAGTTCACCGAATTTACAAAAAAGTTCATCAATTTTGAAAAAAAATTGTCGAATACGAAAAAAAGTTCATCAAATTTGAAAAAGTTCATCGAATATGAAAAAAGTTCATCGATTTTGAAGAAAAGTTCATTGAATATAAAAAAAAGTTCATCGAATATGAAAAAAGTTCATCGATTTTGAAGAAAGGTTCATCGAATTCAAAAAAAAGTTCATTTGATTCAAAAAAAGTTCATCAAATTTGAAAACAAAATCGTCGAATACGAAAAAAGTTCATCAAATTTGAAAAAAGTTCATCGAATTTAAAAAAGTTCATATAATATGAAAAACATTTCATCGATTTTGAAGAAAAGTTCATCGGATTTGAAAAAAGTTCATCGAATTTGGAAAAAAGTTCATCAGATTCAAAAAAAGTTCATCGAAGTTAAAAAAGTTCGCCAGATTTGAAAAAAAAATCATCGATTATGGAAAAAGTTCATTGAATTTGTAAACAAAAACTTCATCCATTTTCCGGAAAAAAAGTGAAGAAATATTTTTTTCTCGGATTTAAAAAAAAAGGAAAAAGAAAAGGCGAAAGAAGAAAGTGTAGAAAAGATGTATATTATCATATCAAGCTTGGTGGCGCGGTGGTTGTTGAGTCGTCTCACGTATTGTTAGCTCGGTGGTTCGATTCTCAGTCAAGAGCGGTCTTTTTTGCGCTATAAAAACATATAGCGAACGTCGTGATGAGCCGGCCCGTTAGTAGCGAACGAAGGGAGGGGGGTGCACCCGATTATGAAAATAGTTGTATCGGGTGCAACAGGCGCCGAATAGGATTTGGCGACCTTGCAGCGATTGGGGAAAACGTGGGCGTTCTACGCTGGGAGGGCTTTGGGAACTATGGTCAGGCAGGCCGGCCGGCCCATGTCCAGAGCCCCATTGTGCGATCACAAGGAAAAAGCAAAACCTACGTACTTTTTTTTTTTGAGAAATCTCGCCTTCTTATTCATTCTTTTTTTTAGGATTCCTGCTTATTCATTCAAAACGATTGTGATAGGTTCAAGGTTTTTTTTTTTGAGGAACCTGCATACTATTGTTGCTCGTGGTGTTGTCTCGCCGGCTATGGCCCTATCGCAAACCTGCTGCGTGCCTCTTGGGGCATGTCCTATCGGAAGCCTGCGTACCCCTAGCAGGGGCCCCTCGATTCTGGGGGCCGGGGCGGCCGCCCCCCCCCCCCCCCCCCCCCGCCCCTCCCCAAGGCCAGCCCTGGTATGCCCGTCATGTTTGGTTTGGTTATATCGGCAAAAAAAAAAACCTGTAAACATTGTAGAGTTTAGCGAGAGTGTCTAATAAAAGGTGTTTTCTTTTTTATAAAACGTAACACTTTTACCACTTATTATGGATGGATGGACCAAAAAATCAAATAAACGTATAGATAAAAAAATAGCATGCAGACTGCGAGCGGGCAGATGGACGTGCAGATGAGTAACCGAACTGGCCAAACTATTGTGCCATGGCCGATGCGCTGCACCCTATGCGCTATACCGGCAGTATAGCGCTTTAGGCGTTCTAGAGGAGCTTATGCCAGGGACATGTGAAATCACTAATTAAGGGTTACTTCTTGCAAAGGTTACTCTCATATTTTTAGATGTTCATAAGTGGCACGCTCGATGTGCTCCATTTATTGCAATCTGAGAGTTTTTTTTGTTGATTCGTTTATTAAAACGTTTATCTCTCGAACTGTGTCTCTAAATTCCAAAACATTTTTCAGTGTTGGATTATTTTTAAAATTAGATCTTATGTTAATAGATTTCGACAAACTTTTTTCAGAAGAAAAAAACGAAGAACAAAAGAAACCGAAAACCAAAAAATAATCTGCAACAGAAAAGAATGACGAGAAAACGAAAGAGGAAAACGAAAGCCGGAACTTTTTTTTTTGCTTTTTTTTCCTTGTGCTTCTCGCGGAAGAAATCCGGGCCTCCACGGGAAGCAAATATATACTTCTCGTGGAAGTACTTTTTTTCAATTTCAAGAGGCACATCTATGTTTTCCGTGGAAGCAAATCTGTGCATCTTGTGAAAGCATAGTTTTCTTTTCAAGAAGCATAGTTATGCTTTATGCGAAATCAAATATGTGCCTCCACGAAAAGCAAAATCTATACTAGTCATGCAAGCATGGATTTTCTTTTTCCAGAATCACAGTTGTATTTCTCATGGAAACAAATCTGTGCTTACACCAGAAGCAAAGATTTTTTCTTTGCGGAAACAAATGCCTATATGCTTCTCGTGGAAGCACATATGTTTTTCTCTTCTCATGAAAGCAAATTTGTGCTTCTCGTGAGAGAGAAAAATCATACAACTTTTTTTTTTTGCTTTTTCCTCTCCTAAAGCTAGGGAAAACCGGATAAAAACCAAATAAAGTCAAAACACCCATTTAAAACCAGAAAGCTCATACAGAAAAAAAACAGAGAAAACATCCAGCACACGACATGTGACGGCGGCTAAATGCACCACTTGGCGTCCTCTCAAGACACCAAAGGTGACCCTTGAAGATCCCCGCAAGGGGTAGCATCCAGTTAGTTGCTCTCGGAACATTTAGATACATTATAACCGCGCATCTTTCCAGCCCTCTCAGACCACTATTGTTTTTGGCCATCGGATCTGCACTAATAGGCATTTGTGGCCGTTGGATCTATTTCTTTTAACCCGGCAAGGCTTCATCGACGAACAGAGGGCACCGCACAGGCTGGGCCGCTGCTCCGGAAACAAAATCAGGGCTCTTCTGTTGTTTGGACCTATGAGCCTTGCCTCTGCGACAACGATGCCGGCAAAAAGCTCAGCATACCTAGCCTCCGACAGAGCGAGCATTCCCAGCGGCCGGGCAGTCGGGCTCATGGGTCTGTGCGATGCAACAGACCTACGCCCCGTCGGCCATGCGATGGCCACTGCACCTTTGGTCCGACCGAGGAGCGACAGGGTCACCTCGCTAGGCGACGCTACGAGGAGATAACGGGGCAGGGAAGTGTTGTCTTCAATTGGTGTATAATTCAGTAGTAATTGAGATTGTATATTACAATTGCTGCTACCATTAATAGCGATTGATGCGGACCAAGCGATATTAACTGGCAGTTTGGCACTTCAAGCGTCCCGTGATGGCGAGTAATGGCGATGAAGCTCATACTCCCTTTCTGTAACCGTCACCGACAGTGTAGCTGCGTTACTTTAGAGTCCTCCATATATTTTGCTCCTTGCCTGTTGCTTCATCTCTTCTATATGGCATTTCCTTCCACTACTAGCTTCTCCCTCCTGGTCCATTTGGCTCTTCGGATCAATGTTTGCTTAATGAGGGATTGGTTTGTTTGCTTGCTAGATAGATGGAGTATTCCCTTGTGATTAATAGTCTTGGGCGTTGGATGATCTTGCTTCGTACACTAAATTGTGTTTCTGTGGTGCTTGAGGTGACAACTATGATCATGACCTTTCTGTGGTATGATTTGCTGCACCCTGCTCCCATCGAAGTTTGGACATGGCTTCTAGGAGGTTAGCTTTCTTTATTCCCTGTAATTCTTTATCTTTGTTCCTTCCAAGAAATGTAATTGGTCTAGAGTGCATAGTATAGAACTAAGCCATCATATTATGTTGCTTACTTGGGGGTGTCTTCACATGAAGGACATTTGAAATTTGGTATCCAATTAGGCATATATTAGCTTTTGTAAATCGACAAGGCGTAGTGTTAGATGAAGCTATAATACACTATGCATAATCCAATTTGAAATCACATTTTCTGCATGGTCTCTTACTTTCTTTTTCCCACTATCAACTGTGCCACAAATTACTTGTGCGTTTTTCCCTTACGAAAAATATCCGGATATCTGAAAATAATTATGCCCAAAAAAATGCCAAGATACATACACCATTAAGTAGTCTGACTTCGACTGTGATAGCATATGTCAGTTAGTAAAAGCAGCAAAGGAAAGGAGTTGATAAGAGAATATTTTTGAGTAATATCACTGGTGGGGCTTAAACTTGCCATCGATATTCACTTTAGTGCCTGAACTTGAAAAATACACCAAACTGATTCTAAAACTTGACACGAGCATGCAAATACGGTGCTAATTTCATTAGTAGCATAAAATACACTGACGTGGCACCGTATTTTCATTAGCAGGACGTGGCCCCCCTGAACAGAATGATGTGCATATCATATGTCTCAATGAGCCGTGGGTCTCACCTGTCTGCACGGAGTGAAAATGACCACAAAAATTGGTGAGCGTTGCGATTTGAACGAGCGACCTGACAGCGAGCGAACTGTGATGGCCACAATCACAACTTATTTTTTTTTTGAAGGTAACTAAGGATTTATTCAAAGTTCATCACATCCGGAATACATGCAATTTCAGAAAGGATCTCTAGCCACACGTGGCGGCCCACCGGCAGAGACGCGGCTCCTTTTGCAACCGAGTGGGCCTCGAAATTATTTTCTCTATATTCAAAGCGAAAGAAAACTGAAGTAAAAAGGTTCATGCTAATGTGTATGTCCTGCAGAATTGACGCATACACCGGTGATGCTTGTTGCTTTATGTTGGAGACCACTTCTAAGCAATCTGATGCAATTACCAGCTCCTGCAAATTCAAATCGCGGGCAAGGGCAAGGGCCTCACTGCACGCGTGTGCCTCCAAGCTCGCCGGGTCGATCAAGCCCTCAAAAACTAATGCTGATGCTCCAAGAAACTTTCCTGTTTTATCTCGGCATACCACAGCAGCCGCTCCCTTCTCGCCCAGCATTGATATGGCGCCCTCATAGTTAAGCTTCACAGCTTCTCCATCTGGCGGAAGCCATGCACGTGTTCTCGGTGCCGCATGTGCTAAAAACGATCGCGGCTGTTGAGCTTCCACGATATCCAGCTCCTCCAAGAACCGCCTAATAAAGCTCATGGTCGACAGTGGGCTTTGAAACTCATCCTCATGGATTGCTTTTCGTCGAGCCCACCAAATCGCCCACGTTGTCACTAGAACACGCGTTAAATCCTGTTGGCTTGTTGTTTCAAACAACCAGAACAACCACAGCCGTGCGTCGGCGTTCTGGTTTGATATCACATGTTCCAAAAGCTCATCATCACCCAGGGCCCATACGCATCTAGCCATGCGGCAGCTCAGCAGGGAGTGACGCCAGGTATCCTCCTCGGCTCCACAAATCGAGCACGCCGTTGTATCCGCCATATTCCTCTCATGTCGAACAAGCCCCGTAGGGATCAACGTGTGGGCTAACCTCCATACGAACACCCTGATCTTGGAAGGAACCCGCACTTTCCAGAGCTGCGACCAAGAACTCTTATCTGCTGCAATATTTGAGTGCCCCGGTCGGTGGTCGAGCCAGTCCTCCCTCTGAGTCTTGACTGCAGATATCATTCGATAAGCCGATCGAACCGAGAAGACTCCCCTCTTATCATAGTACCAGGCCCAAAAATCTTCCTGAATCCGAGTGCTCAATGGTATGTTCATAATAACTTCAGCATCGGGAGCAATAAAGTGTTCCATGATCACATGCTTGTTCGATGACCTAGTGATGGGGTCAATCAGATCCGAGACTAGGCTTGGCGGATTGGCCGACCGTGCACATACCGGTCGAAGTTTGTAGTCTCTCGGGAGCCAGTTATCTTGCCATATGTTTGTGTGTGTTCCCGATGCAATGCGCTTGATGAGCCCTTGTGCTAGCACGTCCCTCCCCTCTAATATGGAGCGCCAGACCTGGGACGGACCTGCACCCAAAACAACATCCAAAAGATGACAGTCCGGAAAGTACCTGGCTTTTAGAACGCGAGCACTGAGCGAAGCCGGGTCCTGTAGAAGCCTCCAAGCTTGGCGTGCAAGTAATGCTAGGTTAAACAACTCCAAATCCCTGAAGCCCAACCCTCCCATGAACTTGGGTTTGGACATAGTTTTCCATGACACCCAGGCAGTTTTTCACTGGCCATTCTTGCTCCCCCACCAGAACTTCCTGATGATACCATTGATATGCTCACACAAGCCCCTTGGCAATTTAAAGCATGACATAGAATACGTTGGAAGGGACTGGGCCATGGACTTAATAAGTACCTCTTTCCCACCAGACGATAAGCACTTCTCCATCCACCCTTGCACCTTCTTCCAAATTCTATCTATCAAGTATTTAAACGACCCTTCTTTTGCTCTCCCCACATCCGATGGCAAGCCTAGATATTTCTGTAGGGTATCGTAGCAGAAATTTAAAATTTTCTACGCATCACCAAGATCAATCTATGGAGTAATCTAGCAACGAGGGGAAGGAGAGTGCATCTACATACCCTTGTAGATCGCTAAGCGGAAGCGTTCAAGTGAACGGGGTTGATGGAGTCGTACTCGTCGTGATCCAAATCACCGATGATCCTAGCGTCGAACGGACGGCACCTCCACGTTCAACACACGTATGGAACGGAGACGTCTCTCACGCCTTGATCCAGCAAGGAGGAGGGAGAGGTTGAGGAAGAGAGTCCAACAGCAGCAC
This sequence comes from Triticum aestivum, assembly GCF_018294505.1. Lineage (NCBI taxonomy): Eukaryota > Viridiplantae > Streptophyta > Magnoliopsida > Poales > Poaceae > Triticum > Triticum aestivum. Next base: position 452,137,957 of record NC_057800.1, read on the forward strand.
GGCGGCGTGGTGGTGATGGAGTGACAGTTCTCCGGCAGGGCTTTGCCAAGCTCACGCGGAGGAGGAGAGGTATTGGAGGGGAGGGGCTGCGTCAGGTTCAAGGTTGTGGCCGCCCTCCCACCCCTCCACTATTTTTAGGTGGGGGATACGGGGGCCGCCCCCCCTAGATCCCATCTAGGGTTGGGGGCGGCGGCCAAGGGGGGGAGGAGTGCCTCCCAAGTCAAGTGGAGGCCCTCCCCCTTAGGGTTTCCCCTCTCCCATGCACATGGGCCTTGGGGGGGCTGGTGCCCTTGGCCCATTAAGGTTAGGGCGCCCCCCTACAGCCCATGCTGCTGTATTGGACGTGGTGGAACATTTTCCGGACCTCCGGAATCCTCCGGAAGCTTCCCGGTACAATACCGGAAAAAATCGAACTTTTTCCGGAACCCGAACAACAACTTTCCATATATAAATCTTTACCTCCGGACCATTCCGGAACTCCTCGTGACGTCCGGAATCTCATCCGGGACTCCGAACAACATTCGGTAATCATATACAAGTCTTCCTAATAACCCTAGCGCCATCGAACCTTAAGTGTGTAGACCCTACGGGTTCGGGAACCATGCAGACATGACCGAGACAACTCTCCGACCAATAACCAACAGGGGGATCTGGATACCCATGTTGGCTCCCACATATTCCACGATGATCTCATCGGATGAACCACGATGTCGAGGATTCAATCAATCCCGTATTCAATTCTCTTTGTCCAGCGGTATTGTACTTTCCCAAGATTCGATCGTCGCTATCCCGATACCTTGTTCAATCTCGTTATTGGCAAGTCTCTTTACTTGTTCTGTAACACATCATCCCGTGATCAACTCCTTGGTCACATTGTGCACATTATGATGATGTCCTACCGAGTGGGCCCAGAGATGCCTCTCCGTTTACACGGAGTGACAAATCCCAGTTTCAATTCGTGCCAACCCAACAGACACTTTCGGAGATACCTGTAGTGTACCTTTATAGCCACCCAGTTATGTTGTGACGTTTGGCACACCCAAAGCACTCCTACGGTATCCGGGAGTTGCACAATCTCATGGTCTAAGGAAATGATACTTGACATTAGAAAAGTTTTAGCATACGAACTACACGATCTTGTGCTAGCCTTAGGATTGGGTCTTGTCCATCACATCATTCTCCTAATGATGTGATCCCGTTATCAACGACATCCAATGTCCATGGTCAGGAAACCATAACCATCTTATTGATCAACGAGCTAGTCAACTAGAGGCTTACTAGGGACATGGTGTTGTTATGTATCCACACATGTATCTGAGTTTCCTATCAATACAATTCTAGCATGGATAATAAACGATTATCATGAACAATGAAATATAATAATAATAACTAATTTATTATTGCCTCTAGGGCATATTTCCAACAGTCTCCCACTTGCACTAGAGTCAATAATCTAGTTCACATCGCCATGTGATTAACACTCACAGGTCACATTGCCATGTGACCAACATCTAAAGAGTTTACTAGACTCAATAATCTAGTTCACATCACTATGTGATTAACACTCAATGAGTTCTGGGTTTGATCATGTTATGCTTGTGAGAGAGGTTGTAGTCAACGTGTCTTGCCATATTCAGATCCCTATGTATTTCTCAAAACTTTATATTGTAGATACTGCTACCACGTTCCACTTGGAGCTATTCCAAATTATTGCTCCATTATACGTATCCGGTATCTCTACTCAGAGCTATCCGGATAGGTGTTAATTTTGACTGCTATCTGGTGATCCACTCCTAGATCACCTTTTGTAACACCCCGGATGTAACTTACCCAATTTGTACTCCAACTCTTGTCGTTTCCGGCCTTAGGTTATTTTATTTTCTCGGGTTCGGGTTTTTGTCTCCGTGTGTTGTTATCATTGTCATGCATCTCATATCATGTCATCATGTGCATTGCATTTGCATACGTGTTCATCTCTTGCATTCGAGCTTTTCCCCGTTGTCCGTTTTGCATTCCGGCGCTTCGTTCTCCTCCGGTGGTCAATTCTACCTTTCTTTCATGCGTGGGGATTAAACATTTCCGGATTGGACTGAGACTTGCCAAGCGGCCTTGGTTTACTACCGGTAGACCGCCTGTCAAGTTTCGTACCATTTGGACTTCGTTTGATGCTCCAACGGTTAACCGAGGGACCGAGAAGGCCTCGTGTGTGTTACAGCCCAACACCCCTCCAAGTTGGCACAAAACCCACCTAAATCCTCTCCATCATCTAGAGCGTTCGATCACGATCGCGTGGCCGAAAACCGCACCTCATTTGGACTCTCCTAGCTCCTCCTATGCCTATATATAGCCCTTTCCCGAAAATCCCGGATCCACTCCAACCCTAACCCTAGTCCCCGTCCATCCGGCGCGCCGGACACGTCCGGGCCGCATCGGACACCGCTGCCGCCCCAACCACAGTGCGCCATGTGGCGGGCGCGCCCACTTCACCGCCGCGGGCCCGGGATCCCATCTCCGGCCCTCCACGCCGCCGTTCCGGGCCGAGGTTCCCCGCCGCCCGTGCCGCCCTCTCCTCCATCTCCGGCCGCCCGCGCCGCCTAGCTCCACCGCGACATCACCGGCGGCCGCAGCGTCCCTCGCCGGCCGGAGCCAGCTCCATCCCCGCCGGCCTGACCCCGCGCCGCGCCGCCGCACTTCTCGCCGCCAACGCCGCTGTCCCCGCCGCCTTCCTCCCGCGCCGGCGTGCGCCGCGCCAAGTTCCGGCCGGATCCGGAGAAGCCCCCTTCTCCGGCGACCTCGACTCCGTCTCCGGCGATCCTCGTTTCACGCGTGAACAGTAGATCCAGATCCAGATTTGTCTCGGGTTGACTTTCCGTCCCTAACCCTAATTTTTTTTGCTTATGTTCGCCGTGCCGTATCTCCTCATCCTTAGCTCCGTTTTGGGCATATAGCATATCAAAATGTTCGTCTCAGAGAGTAAATCATTTCATTCCATGGCATCATTTTCATTTGAGTTCATCTTGATGCCCGAGATGCTGTTAGAAGAGGGCTACTTGAGATAATTGTCAGATCTGCTGCTCCATTTAGATATTTGTCATTTTTGTCATGATTATTGTGTGCATGATATGCCCTGATGCTCTACATATGTTTTGTTAAGGGTTTTGCCATCTTTCCAGAGGTGCAACCCATGTATTTTTGTGATGTGTGTGGTGACTAGCACGAGCTTGCAAAGTGAGGCACTTGGTAATGCTGATTTCAGGGACTTAGCAATTCCACCAAGTCCTTGAGCTGTTTATCTCATGTTGCCATATGTTCATGTTGTTTCCTAGTGATATGTGCCTCTTTTGAGGATGATCAGTAAGGATGTTTTGTTAATCTTGTAGTGCTCTATCCATCCATGTCTTTGTTTGCAATTATGGAGCACCCTAGCTTGAGTCAATCGAGCTCTACTTTTGCTACTTCGTAAATTTGGGCAGATTGTCTACTTGTTAGCGATTTTGCCGAGGATGTTGTAGTTGATCCGTGCATGCTATGCTATTGTTCTTGCCATGTCTAGCTTGCATTTTGTGTATTATTGATGGATGTATGCTTAGATTGTCATGACTTGCTCCGTAGTGAGTGCATCGAGCTCGTAAACATGCCTACTTGATACATGTTTTCAGCATGTTACAGTTTTCACTAAGTCTGAGAACTGATTATGTTTTTGCCATGTTCACATGCTTGCAATTGTATTTTCTGATCCCTTTTGGCTCAAGGTCACTAAGGGACTTTTGTTAAGCTTTTTGAGTAGCTCCATTCCATGCTTTACTTTGCCATGTTCAGGTCCTGTAGCATATAGTTTTGTTGCTCCGAAGTGTGCTACCGGATCTAAAATTCCAGACAAGTGTTAATTTCACTAAGTCTGAGATCTGTTTATCATATGCATTTTTGCCATGCTTGTTTGAACCTGTTAATGGATGAATTGGCCGTAGCTCAGTGCTAGACTTTTGTTAAGCATCTTGAATGCTTCCCTGCCATGTATTTTGATGCCATGTTTGGATGTTGTAGCATGTTCATCTTGTTAAATTTAGATGGCTACTTGCTGTAAATCGCGGAACGTGGTCATATTTGAATTGCTTGCCATTTCCAAACCGTAACTCCGATTCCGGCGTTCTTTATATCGTTTTCAAGCGATTTCATCTCATATTTCCAGTGGCACACTTGGATTTCCAAGTTGAGGCCAGGTTCATGCATTCCTTGTCACATCTTGCATATGCATCCCGCATCGCATCCCGCATAGCATATCATCTTTGCATCATATTGTTTGAGCTTTGCACGTGGTTGATTGTGTTCCGTTTGCTTGTTTATCTTGTTTGGGTAGAGCTGGGAGACGAGTTCGCTAACGAGGAGCCCGTTGAGTTTGCTTTCAAGGATCCAGTCAACTCTGACAACTTTGCAGGCAAGATGATCATACCCTCGAAATCACTACTATCTTTGCTATGCTAGATGCTCGCTCTTTTGCTATGCCAATGCTATGATGCCTACCACTTGCTTTCAAGCCTCCCAAATTGTCATGTCAAACCTCTAACCCACCATGTCCTAGCAAACCATTGTTTGGCTATGTTACCGCTTTGCTCAGCCCCTCTTATAACATTGCTAGTTGCAGGTGAAGATTGGAGGTCGTTCCTTGTTGGAACATTATTTACTTGTTGGGATATCATTATATTATCTTGTTATCTTAATGCATCTATATACTTGGTAAAGGGTGGAAGGCTCGGCCTCTCGCCTAGTGTTTTGTTCCACTCTTGCCGCCCTAGTTTCCGTCATATCGGTGTGATGTTCCCGGATTTTGCGTTCCTTACGCGGTTGGGTTATAATGGGAACCCCTTGACAGTCCGCCTTGAATAAAACTCCTCCAGCAATGCCCAACCTTGGTTTTACCATTTGCCACCTAGCCTCTTCCCTTGGGTTTCGCAGACTTAAGGGTCATCTTATTTTAAACCCCCCCAGGCCAGTGCTCCTCTGAGTGTTGGTCCAACCTAGAGCACCGTGCGGGGCCGTCCCTTGGAAACTTGGGTTACGTTGGCTCCCGTACGCTTAGCTTATCCGGTGTGCCTTGAGAACGAGATATGTGCAGCTCCTATCGGGATTTGTCGGCACAGCGGGTGGTGTTGCTGGACTTGTTTTACCATTGTCGGAGTTGTCTTGAAGAACCGGGATACCGAGTCTGATCGGAACGTCTCGGGAGGAGGTCTATTCCTTCGTTGACCGTGAGAGCTTGTCATGGGCTAAGTTGGGACTCCCCTGCAGGGATTTGGACTTTCGAAAGCCGTGCCAGCGGTTATGGGAAGATGGGAATTTGTTAATGTCCGGTTGTAGATAGCTTAAACCTTAACTTAATTAAAATGAATCAACTGAGTGTGTTACCGTGATGGCCTCTTCTCGGCGGAGTCTGGGAAGTGGACACGGTGTTGGAGTAATGCTTGCGCAAGTTGCCCTCTAGTTTCTCGCTCGCGCCTTGCCTCCTCTTCTCGCTCTCTTTTGCGAACAGGATAGCCACCATATTTGCTAGTCGCTTGCTGCAGCTCCACATATTTACCTTGCCTTACTTTGAGCTTAAATAGTCTTGATCGCGAGGGTGCGAGATTGCTGAGTCCCTGTGGCTCACAAATTACTATTACACCAGATGCAGGGCCTGATGATTCCGCTCCAGGTGACGCGCTTGAGCTCAAGTGGGAGTTCGACGAGGACTCTCAACGATACTATGTTTCCTTTCCTGATGATCAGTAGTGGTGCCCAATTGGGGGTGATCGGGACCGTGTCGCATGTTGGGTTATCTTTTATTTTGGCGCCGTAGTCGGGCCATGAGTGTTTGGATGATGTAATGTTATTTATGTACTTGATTGACATGGCGAGTGTAAGCCGACTATGTTATCTCCCCTTTTATTATATATTACATGGGATGTTGTGAAGATTGCCTAACTTGCGACATATGCCTTCAATGCGATTATGCCTCTAAGTCGTGCCTCGACACGTGGGAGATATAGTCGCATCGAGGGTGTTACACCTTTGTACCCTCTTGCCAGACATGTGGCAAGGCACACATCTGGTGCGGTACTCAGCATGGCATACCGTATAGAGCCTACGACAAAAGCATAGGGGACGACCTTCGTCCTTCCGCTTTCTTCTGTCGTGGTAAATCTTCGAGTCTTACTCAACTTCACACCTTAAAACTCAGGTAAGAACCCCTTCTTTGACTTATCTATTTTGAACTCCTCAAAAACATGTCAAGTTGTGCGTTCTTTGAAAGTATCATCAGGCGTTTTTGATCTATCTTTATAGATCTTGATGCCCAATTTGTAAGCAGCTTTATCCAGGTCTTCCTTTGAAAAACACCCTTCAAACGACTGTTTATGCTTTCCAAAAATTCTACATTATTTCGGATCAACAATATGTCATCCACATATACTTATCAGAAATGTTGTAGTGCTCCCACTCACTTTCTTGTAAATACAAGTTTCTAAAAAACATTGTATAAACCTAAAAGCTTTGATCACTCCATCAAAGCACATATTCTGACTCCGAGATGCTTGCTCTAGTCCATAGAAGGATCGTTGGAGCCAGCATACCTTTTAGCATCCTTAGGATCGACAAAACCTTTGATTGTATCACATACAACTTTTTCTTACGAAAACTGGTAAGAAAACTTGTTTTGACATCCATCTGTCAGATTTCATAATCGAAAAATACAGCTAATGCTAACATGATTCCGACGGACTTAAGCATCGCTACGGGTGAGAAATTCTCATCGTAGTCAACTCCTTGAACTTGTGAAAAGACTCTTTCCCACAAGTCGAGCTTCATAGACGGTAACATTACCGCCCACGTCCGTCTTCTTCTTAAAGATCCATTTATCTCAATGGCTTGCCGATCATCGGGCAAGTCCACCAAAGTCCATACTTTGTTCTGATATATGGATCCTATCTCGGATTTCATGGCTTCTAACCAGCTGTCAGAATACGGGCCCACCATCGCTTCTCCATAGCTCGTAGGTTCATTGTTGTCTAACAACATGATATCTAAGACAGGATTACCGTACCACTCAGGAGTAGTACATATCCTTGTCGACCTACGAGGTTTGATAGCAACTTGATCCGAAGCTTCATGATCACTATCATTAACTTCCTATTCAACAGACGTAGGCGCCACAGAAAACATCTTTCTGTGTTGCATCACTCTCTGGTTGAAGTAAAGGTTCGACAACCTCATCAAGTTCTATCTTCCTCCCACTCAATTCTTTTGAGAGAAACTCCTTCTCGAGAAAGGACCCGTTCTTAGCGGCAAACAATTTTCCCTCGGATCTGAGATAGAAGGTATACCCAACTGTCACCCTTGGGTATCCTATGAAGATGTGTTTGTCTGCTTTGGGTTCGAGCTTCTTTGGCTGAAGCCCTAAGCATCGCATCCCCAAACATTAAGAAACGACAACTTTGGTTTCTTGCCAAACCAATGTTCATATGACGTCGTCTCAACGGACTTAGATGGTGTCCTATCTAAAGTGAATGCAGCTGTCTCTAACGCATAACCTCAAAATGAAAACGGTAGATTGGTAAGAGACATCATAGATCGCACCATATCTCATAGGGTTCGATTATGACGTCCGGACACACCATTACCTTGTGGTGTTCCAGGTGGCTTCAACTGTGAAACAATTCCACAATGTCTTAAGTGATTGCCAAACTCATAACTCAGAAAATCCCCTTTTGATTAGATCATAGGAACATGATCTTATTGTTATGATGATTCTTAACTTCACTCTGAAATCGCTTGAACTTTTCAAACGTTTCAGACTTGTGCTTCATTAAGTAACTATACCTATATCTACTCAAATCGTCAGTGAAGATGAGAAAATAGCGATATCCACCGCACGCTTCAATTCTCATTGGATCACACGCATCAGCATGTATGATTTTCAACAAGTCACTTGCCCGTTTCATTGTACCTGAAAACGGGGTCTTAGTCATCCTGCCCATGAGGCATGGCTCGCATGTGTCAAGCGATTCAAAATCAAGTGACTCCAAACATCCATCGACATGGAGTTTCTTCATACATTTTACGCCAATATGACCTAAGCGGCAGTGCCACGAGAAAGTGGTACTATCATTATTAACTCTACATCTTTTGGCGTGAACATGTGTATTACCACGACCGAGATTCAATGAACCATTCACATAGGGTGCATGACCATGAAAGGTATTATTCATGTAAACAGAATAACCATTATTCTCTAACTTAAATGAATAACCGTATTGCAATGAACATGATCTAATCATATTCATGCTCAATGTAGACACCTGATAACATTTATCTAGGTTCAATACTAATCCCGAAGGCAGATGGAGCGTGCGATAGTGATCTCATCAACTTTGGAAACACTTCCAACACACATCGTCACCTCGCCCTTAGCCAGTCTCCGTTTAGTCCGTAGCTTTTGCTTCAAGTCACCAATAATAGCAACTGAACCGGTATCCAATACCTAGGTGCTACCAGGAGTACTAGTGAGGTACACATTAATAACACGTATATACTTTGTTGAAGTTGTCAGCCTTCTTATCTACCATGCATTTGGGGTAATTCCGCTACCAGTGACCGTTCCCCTTATAATAGAAGCATTTAGTCTCGGGTTTGGGTTCAACCTTGGGTTCCTTCACTGGAGCGGCAACTGGTTTGCCATCCATGAAGTTTCCCTTCTAGCCCTTGCCCTTCTTGAAAAACAATGGTCTTGTTAAACCATCAACACTTGATGCTCCTTCTTGATTTCTACCTTTTGCGGTCTTAAGCACCGCGAACAGCTCTGGGATCAACTCCATCCCTTGCATGTCATAGTTCATCATGAAGATCTAGTAGCTTAGTGATAGTGGCCAGAGAACTCTATCAATCACTATCTTATCTGGAAGTTTAACTCCCACTTGATTTAAGTGATTGTAGCACCTAGACATTCTGAGCACATGCTCACTAGCTGAGCTATTCTCCTCCATCTTGTTGGCAAAAGAACTTGTCAGAGGTCTCACACCTCTCAACACGGGCATGAGCCTAAAATCCCAATTTCAGCTCTTGGAACATCTCATATGTTCTATGGCGTTCAAAACGTCATTGGAATCCCGATTCTAAGCCGTCAAGTATGGTGCACTAAACTATCAAGTAGTCATCAGGATGTGTCTGTCAGGTGTTCACAACATCCACAGACGATGTTGTAGGGGTTTGCACATCGAGCGGTGCATCAAAGACGTAAGCCTTCTGTGTAGTAGTGAGGACACTCCTCAGACTACGGACCTAGTCCGCATCATTGCTTACAATATCTTTCAACTTAATCTTTCTCTAGGAACGTATTGAAACAGGGAGCTACAACGTGAGCTATTTATCTACAACATATTTGCAAAGACAATTTAGACTATGTTCATGATAATTGAGTTCATCTAATCAAATTATTTAATGAACTCCCACTCAGATAGACATCCCTCTAGTCATCTAAGTGAAACATGATCCGAATCAACTAGGTCGTGTCCGATCATCACGTGAAACGGACTAGTCATCAACGATGAACATCTCATGTTGATCGTATCTTCTATACGACTCATGTTCGACCTTTCGGTCTTCCGTGTTCCGAGGCCATGTCTGTACATGCTAGGCTCGTCAAGTCAACCTAAGTGTTTCGCATGTGTCCCGAGGCCATGTCTGTACATGCTAGACTCGTCAACACCCGTTGTATTCGAACGTTAGAATCTATCACACCCGATCATCACGTGGTGCTTCGAAACAACGAACCTTCGCAACGGTGCACAGTTAGGGGGAACACTTTTCTTGAAATTTTAGTGAGGGGTCATCTTATTTAAGCTACCGTCGTTCTAAGCAAATAAGATGTAAAACATGATAAACATCACATGCAATCAAATAGTGACATGATATGGCCAATATCATTTTGCTCCTTTTGATCTCCATCTTCGGGGCTCCATGATCATCGTTGTCACCGGCATGACACCATGATCTCCATCAGCATGATCTCCATCATCGTGTCTTCTTGAAGTTGTCTCGTCATCTATTACTTTTACTACTATGGCTAACGCTTTAGCAATAAAGTAAAGTAATTACATGGCGTTTATGTTGACGCGCAGGTCATAAATAAATTAAGACAACTCCTATGGCTCCTGCCGGTTATCATACTCATCGACATGCAAGTCGTGATTCCTATTACAAGAACATGATCAATCTCATACATCACATATATCATTCATCACATCCTTTTGGCATATCACATCACAAGGCATATGCTGCAAAAACAAGTTAGACGTCTTCTAATTGTTGTTGCAAGTTTTTTACGTGGCTGCTATAGGTTTCTAGCAAGAACGTTTCTTACCTACGCCAAAACCACAACGTGATATGCCAATTTCTATTTACCCTTCGTAAGGACCCTTTTCATCGAATCCGATCCGACTAAAGTGGGAGAGACAGACACCCGCTAGCCACCTTATGCAACTAGTGCATGTCAGTCAGTGGAACCAGTCTCACGTAAGAGTACGTGTAAGGTCGGTCCGGACCGCTTCATCCCACGATGACGCCGAATCAAGATAAGACTAGTAACGGCAAGTAAATTGACAATATTGACGCCCACAACTGCTATGTGTTCTACTCGTGCATAGAAACTACGCATAGACCTAGCTCATGATGCCACTGTAGGGTATCGTAGCAGAAATTTAAAATTTTCTACGCATCACCAAGATCAATCTATGGAGTAATCTAGCAATGAGGGGAAGGAGAGGTGCATCTACATACCCTTGTAGATCGCTAAGCGGAAGCGTTCAAGTGAACGGGGTTGATGGAGTCGTACTCGTCGTGATCCAAACCACCGATGATCCTAGCGCCGAACGGACGGCACCTCCGTGTTCAACACACGTACGGAACGGAGACGTCTCTCACGCCTTGATCCAACAAGGAGGAGGGAGAGGTTGAGGAAGAGAGTCCAACAGCAGCACGGCGGCGTGGTGGTGATGGAGTGGCAGTTCTCCGGCAGGGCTTTGCCAAGCTCACGCGGAGGAGGAGAGGTATTGGAGGGGAGGGGCTGCGCCAGGTTCAAGGTTGTGGCCGCCCTCCCACCCCTCCACTATTTTTAGGTGGGGGATACGGGGGCCGGCCCCCCTAGATCCCATCTAGGGTTGGGGGCGGCGGCCAAGGGGGGAGGAGTGCCTCCCAAGTCAAGTGGAGGCCCTCCCCCTTAGGGTTTCCCCTCTCCCATGCACATGGGCCTTGGGGGGGCTGGTGCCCTTGGCCCATTAAGGTTAGGGCGCCCCCCTACAGCCCATGCTGCTGTATTGGACGTGGTGGAACATTTTCCGGACCTCCGGAATCCTCCGGAAGCTTCCCGGTACAATACCGGAAAAAACCGAACTTTTTCCGGAACCCGAACAACAACTTTCCATATATAAATCTTTACCTCCGGACCATTCCGGAACTCCTCGTGACGTCCGGGATCTCATCCGGGACTCCGAACAACATTCGGTAATCATATACAAGTCTTCCTAATAACCCTAGCGTCATCGAACCTTAAGTGTGTAGACCCTACGGGTTCAGGAACCATGCAGACATGACCGAGACAACTCTCCGGCCAATAACCAACAGCGGGATCTGGATACCCATGTTGGCTCCCACATGTTCCACGATAATCTCATCGGATGAACCACGATGTCGAGGATTCAATCAATCCCGTATTCAATTCCCTTTGTCCAGCGGTATTGTACTTTCCTGAGATTCGATCGTCGGTATCCCGATACCTTGTTCAATCTCGTTACCGGCAAGTCTCTTTACTCGTTCCGTAACACATCATCTCGTGATCAACTCCTTGGTCACATTGTGCACATTATGATGATGTCCTACTGAGTGGGCCCAGAGATACCTCTCCGTTTACACGGAGTGACAAATCCCTATCTCGATTCGTGCCAACCCAACAGACACTTTCAGAGATACCTGTAGTGTACCTTTATAGCCACCTAGTTACATTGTGACGTTTGGCACACCCAAAGCACTCCTATGGTATCCGGGAGTTGCACAATCTCATGGTCTAAGGAAATGATACTTGACATTAGAAAAGCTTTAGCATACGAACTACACGATCTTGTGCTAGGCTTAGGATTGGGTCTTGTCCATCACATCATTCTCCTAATGATGTGATCCCGTTATCAACGACATCCAATGTCCATGGTCAGGAAACCGTAACCATCTTATTGATCAACGAGCTAGTCAACTAGAGGCTTACTAGGGACATGGTGTTGTTATGTATCCACACATGTATCTGAGTTTCCTATCAATACAATTCTAGCATGGATAATAAACGATTATCATGAACAATGAAATATAATAATAATAACTAATTTATTATTGCCTCTAGGGCATATTTCCAACAATTTCTCTGTCAATGATTCATTGTGAACAGAAAGTATGTTCTTAATGGAATTACGAGCATCATTTGGTACTCCTTTACTAAAGAAAATGGATGACTTATCCATGTTTACCCTCTGACCCGAGGCATTGCAATAGATCCTTAGTACCTCCTCAATCCGAGTTGCGCTCGCATCAGTTGCTTCAAGGAAAAGCAAACTGTCGTCTGCAAATAGCAGATGATTAACTTCAGGTGCATTCGGCGTGACTGTGATTCCACGTACTCCTGCGTCGGCTTTCAACAAACATGAAAGCCCTTCTGCTGCTAGCAGGAACAAATATGGCGAGCTAGGATCACCCTGACGCAAGCCTCGAGAGGGCTCAAACCCATCCAGACTCCTTCCATTAAAGAGAACTTAAAAGGAGACCGATGTCACACATCTCATGACCGTATCAGTAAAACGGGGACTAAAGCCCATCTTTATCATCACAGCTCGCAAGTAAGACCACTCCAAGCGATCATACGCTTTCATCATATCCAACTTTAAAGCACAGTATCTGTTTCCCTTCACCCTCCTAGTTTTCATATAATGTAAACATTCATAGGCTGTGATGAAGTTATCTGTAATGAGACGACCAGGAACAAAAGCCGACTGCTCTTCGGAAATGATCTCGGGGAGGATTACTTTCAGCATGTTTGCTAAGACCTTCGAAGCGATCTTATAGATCACATTGCAAAGACTTATCAGCCGAAATTGTCCTAAAACTTTTGGACTTGCTATCTTGGGGATTAAAACGATGAACGTATTGTTGATCTCCTCTGGTGAGTCCACACCATCAAGCACTCTAATGATCATCCTTGTTACTTCATCACCACATAAGTCCCAATGTTTCTGAAAAAAGTGTGCCGGGAAACCGTTCGGCCCTGGTGCTTTAGTTGGGAACATTTGAAACAGAGCTTCCTTAACCTCATCCTTACTATATGTTGCATTCAGGCGGGCATTCATATTGCCATCCACCCTCACCGGTATGTGCGATAACACCTCCTCCATACCTATTGTTCCTTCTGACATGTACAAATTTTAGTAAAAGATCGTGGCCATGTCCGCGAGTTCGACCAGATCAGTGCACATAGTTCCGTCACTACGGTCCAGCTGGGTTATACAGTTTTTGGCCCGCCGAGCACTAGCCTTCCTCTGGAAAAATTTGGTGTTACTATCACCCTCGGACAACCATGAAATGCGCGACCGCTGTCTGGCCATGATTTCCTCTCTGTACGCCAATTCCACCATTCGATCCTCGACCCTGCGTTCCTCGTCGCTGGGCCCCGTTCGCAACGGGTCTGCACGCAACGTTGCGAGTTGCCGGCGTAGCAGCCGTAGCTCCTGACGGACCGACCCCAAGGTGATCCGTCCCCACCTGGATAAAGAGGTGGCCATTGCCTGAAGTTTGTTAGACAATTCAGTCACCGAAGAGGCTGGGCCATCACTTCTCCATGCATCTTCAACAATACCGATAAAACGGTATCTCTTTCCCAGACACATTCATAGAGAAACGGTTTCTTCACTGCAATGCATTGATTTCCAGCTTCCATCTCATTTAAAAGCAGAATTGGACTGTGATCACTCTTGACTGCTGTGAGATGCTCCACTCTCGCAAACGGGAAGATGTGCGACCAACTTGAGGAGGCTAAAGCCCGGTCCAACCGGACTCTACAAAAATCACCTCACGTAACTCGTTTCTCAAAAGTCCAGTCTAGACCACAGTATCCCAAGTCAGCCAATTCACATATATCCACCGCTTCTCTGAAACCCTCCATTTGTGCGCTATCACGAGGATTAGGGCCCATTTGCTCCTCCTGACGAAGAATCTCGTTGAAATCACCTATGCAAAGCCAGGGTAGCGTGCTCTCCCCCTCAACCTTTTCATGGTGTCCCATGTTTTATACCTCAAACTCCTGTTGGCCTCACCATAGAAACATGTGAGGCGCCATTGCTCAGACCCTGGTTCAGAAACCCACAAGTCTATATGATACTACAAGAAATTTTTTATTGCCAAGTTCACTTCTGCCTTCCAAAAAATACAAAGCCCGCCACTACGCCCACTGCTAGGAACTGTAAAACTATTTTGAAAACCTAAAGAAGCCGCCAAACCTTCCACTCGATTTTTTGCAATTTGAGTCTCCACAATGCAAAGAACCGACGGCGCACTAGCCCCCACTATATCGCGGAGCTCATGGACTGTCGCAGGGTCGCCAATCCCACGACAACTTATTTACGTGTACATTTCTGAAGCAAATGGTTAATGTATTGTTAGTAAACAAGCCCGTGTAGTTTAAATGGCCTGAAGTTAGTGCAGCCCATGTTGCACATGTTAGCTTCCTTTTTTTTAGAATTCATTTCTTCATGTGTTATAAATAATATACATACAACTAAAACAAATTATTTAGCAATATCTTCGAGTAATTTTTTAAAATATTCACATATTTGTTTTGAAACATTCTATAGATAAAATAATATTTCTGATTATAAAAATGTTTGTAAATTTATAAATACATGAATATTTTCGAAATTAAAATTCGTAAATATTATTTGAATTACAAAAACATTTGAATCATTACATGCACATTTTTATGATTCATAAGTAGCAGTTTATTGTTTAAGATGTTTTTAATAATATAAAAATATTCATAAATAAGCCATTTTAAAATAAAAATAACACTCCTGACTACATTTAAATTATGTAAAACTATGAATATATGACACAATGAAAGTTATACACATGTGAACAATAAGAACCTTTTTCTCAAAAAAAAAAGAATTTCTTATTGTTAATAAGCACGAGAAAACAAATGGCCTACTAGCTAGTAGTGCTCGTTTGCTAGGGCGAGGTCGCCTGTTCGAGTAGCGGCGCCCACCATTTTTACAGCACAATTTTCCCATTTTATTGTGCTGACAAGTGGGACCCACTGGTCATAGAGATATATGATATGCAGTCCATCTTATTCAGCGGGTCCCATGTCATGCTGGCACGCGACCTGTGCATGCTAAGTGAAATACGGTGCCACTTCAGCGTATTTTACGTCTACTAATGAGATTAGCACTGTATTTGCACCGTCGTGCCATGTTTCAAAACCACTTCGGTGTATTTTTCAAGCTCAGGGACTAAAGTGAACATAGATGGCAAGTTTAAGCATCACGGATATATTTACCTCAATATTTTTCTATTACGATGATGATCTTTAAAGTGTATAAATAACAATGTATTGAAGTGCTACGGCTGAGAGATGAATCTCCATATGAACTGATATTTCTAAAGATTAAAAGAAAAGAGAAATACATAACCTAAATGTGGTATTAATAGCATACCTACTGCAAGATTGTGCCGGTTGTTCCATCGTGAAAACCATACCGTACAATTGTAACCTCATTCAGGGCACATCGGCTCTCCATGCTATTGGGCAGAAATTGTTGGAAAACATCACCTTGGTCGCTAAATTATGACATCCTATTATATTACTACATCAACCAGTGTTGTGACGTTGTATGTGGATTACCTCTTTTTATTGTATACAAATTTACAACAGAATGTGTTTGTCCAGATATTTAGAAAAATTGCTCCTCCTCGAAGTCCTCTGTCATGCGCACCAAGTACTTGATCATTTCACTCATTTGTGCTCCAGCTTGTGTTAGGTAACTGATACTCGGTCATTTCACTTATCTATGCTTCAGATTAATCATATTAGGCAATTGCAGGATTATAGCTTTTTCTCCCTCCTTACAAAGTCACATACTATGAAGGCCAGTGTTACATTGTTTTTAGTCAGTTCGCTAATAATATACTACACAGATTGGTGATGCATCAATCAATTACAAAATATTTAGCCATATATTTCCATAAATTCCAACCCTTCTATTGGCAAAATGGACGGGCACAGCAACGCGCGCCATCATGATCTAGTTGTGAGTCAAAATGTCCACCAAAAGCACAAGCATAGCTAGGGTGGGCCGGCCATTTAACATTGCAAGCATTGATGCTAACCGAGCCAATGATTTACTTCAAAAGAAATATTCATAGTAGATTTTATAAAAAAAATTGTAAAATTTGAAACATGGATGTTTTAAAGACTTGTGTGAATACTTTTCAAATGTTCTAATTTTTTTAAAATAATACTTTTAAGAGTACATGAACATATTTTGAAAACTTGAGAACATATTTAAAAAGTTTGTGATTTTTTTTGTAATTGTGCAAATACGTTTTTCCCAATTCCTAACATTTTTTGTAAAAAATGTGAACATCTTTTAATTTTTTTTAACATTATTAAAAACATGAATAGTTCTAGATTTTTGCGAATATTTTTTGTAAAAGAAATAATAACCTTAAAAGGGGGAAACCTTAAGGAAAACAACACTAAAAAGGAAACAAAAAAGGACCAGGAAAACCAGGAATCAGAACCTAGCTAGATGGGTTGGCCCAGTTCAGTCCCTTGCCTGGCCTTTACGTGCGTCTCCAATTTCGTGCAACACACTTGAAATAGTAAATTGCCTCAGAAAAATCTTCAAATGGTAAATTGATCTTAAAAAAACAAAAAACTTGAAATAGTAAATGTCAGGACCGCGAATAGTAGTCTTCTTCAGTTATTTATTTATTTATTCAGAAAGTTTCTTATTCCCAATTCTAGAAAAGAAAATTGTAATTAGTGTTAAAAGTGAGAAATTATATTACAGAAAACAACAAAAATTGCTTGGGAGTGCTTCAGGCAATTTGCATCGTAGCATTGCGCACTTTGCGGACATGCTAATAATTGTTGAAAATGAAAGAAACTTCTACTATTTCTTTGTTAAGTTAGAGGTTAAATAGGACCCAGACTCGCAGTGTTATCACCAAGAAGGTCTCTAGACTCTAGAGTAATTGCAGAACTTAAAGATTGCTAACATTTTCGAAATAGACTTTCATGCCGCATTATAAATAAAACACCAGCCAAATTTGTAGTAGAAGTTACCTAAGTGCAGTAAAAGATAAAAGGTAAGGTCTGCCAGGGCAACAACACAACATGTCAAAAAGAAAAGAAAAAAAAAGTCAAATATGACCACTAAAAGGTGAGTAGTCAACTGCTAGCAGGTGAAGCAAACTACCGGAAAACATCCTAAAGACCATCCAGCATACTGGCAGCCGGTCCATGTCGTCTTGCTGTAAAAAAATGCTACTCCCTCTGTCCCATAATATAAGAGCATTTTTGACACTACGCTCTTATATTATGGGACGGAGGGAGTAAAATTTAAACACAAGATCAAAAGCATATCGCAAGAAGACCCTGTTGATAGACATCTTGTTATGGATAGTACACAAGATGCATGTCATCGCTGTGAATACCAACCAAAAGGGACGCCTCCACCTATCGTTAATCGCCCAGCTCCGACGCCTGCCACTCAGCCTCTGAACCTCACAAACATATACTCCCTCCGTTCCAAAATAAGTGACCCAAAGTTAGTACAAACTCGAGTCACTTATTTTGAGACGGAGGCTGTAATTTCGAAGGAACCAGGCTGCGGGATAGGTGAAGAATATGGATCTTGGATTCAGACACCACAGAAAGAGGACAATGGCCATAACGGCTAACTCATAACAGCAAGCTCATTTGTCTGCCAATTTTAGCGGAGGGGTTGCGTTTTGCTGTTTTATCCGGGTCTCATTACCGGCCTACACCCCGGGTGTCATTACCGGCCTGCACCCCGAGCCTAGCTGAACATAATAGTAATGATTCTGTGTTTTCCTATATAATAAATAAATAAACAATGGGTAATTCTTAGCAAAGCGAAAGCACAGGTTACAAAACCAAATGCCGGTACATCGACATCTTCGTGACATTTGCACATTGTGAGAAGAGACCTAGATAATGTAAATGCACGCTACAAACCAAAATTTGGCTGCATCACCCTGTATAAACCATTTGTGTTATATTAGATCAGACCTGTTTTAACTTAGACAATTGCTTCACAAGTAAAAGTGGCTCATCGTGGGCAGAAGGAAGATCCGTTGACTCAAACATATCTTCCTTTTAGCGCAAAGTTTACGCCTACTTGTCATAACCTGCCTGTGGAAATCAAGGAGTTTGTGGTTAGCAAAGGAAAACCATAGCATAGGAATTTATACCAACAGAAGGGGTCAAATATAATTTTTACATGGGGTTTCCCGTGATTGGTCAGATACTACCAGGCATAGTTCTCTTAAGAACTTGCTTTCCCAGGTATATATCCAAGTAACCCTGCAAGACAAGATTTTGTAGATTGTTTAGAGGAGTACAACAAAACTAATCCCTCCGATCCATATTACTTGTTGCTCAGATGGATTGAGCGACAAGTAATATGGATCGGAGGGAGTAGCATTCTTGCTATAAACAGGAAGAGCATAGGCTACCACCTGAACGAGTTGTTCTACACTCTGAGATTCCTCTGCAAAAAACCTAAAGATGGCTGCTTCTGTACGAGGCACCTTTGGGCCCAATGTCAAGGCCACTTTATCCACGGCTTTCCTCGCTATAATTTTGTGGACCTCACGAGATAAGAGGCCTTCTTCCCACAGAGGCCTTAAGATATTTTTTATGAATTCGCCGAGGGCACATTTGAATGCTGTGATACTTTCTTCATCAGTACTTAGTTTTGGTGGGCCACTATGTGAATCACAGATCC
Organism: Triticum aestivum; assembly: GCF_018294505.1. NCBI lineage: Eukaryota > Viridiplantae > Streptophyta > Magnoliopsida > Poales > Poaceae > Triticum > Triticum aestivum. Next base: position 452,157,051 of record NC_057800.1, read on the forward strand.
GCGAACCATTTGCAATCTCACTTTCGTAAATTCCTCCACTAAATTCATTCTTTTCAGATTGTTTAAACTGTTTTCCCTGCACAGCAGTCCCACTAAAGGCTGAAAAGCACTGACTTGTATCCTCCCCAGTTGCCTGATTAATCGCTTCCTTTGCACTATGTGAATCAGAGATCCGTGACCCATTTGCAACCGTTCTTGTGCAACTTCCTCCGACAAATTCATTCTTCTCTGGTTGCTTAAACTGTTTTTCCTGCACAGCAGTCCCACTAAAGGCTGAAAAGCTCTGACTAGTATCCTGCCCAGTTGCCTGATTAACCGCTCCCTCTGCACTATGTGAATCAGAGATCCGTGAACCATTTGCAACCGTTCTTGCACAAATTCCTCCGACAAATTCATTCTTCTCTGGTTGCTTAAACTGTTCTTCCTGCACAGCAGGCCCACTAAAGGCGGAAAAGCTCTGACTAGTATCCTGCCCAGTTGCCTGATTAACCACGCCCTTTGCACTATGTGAATCAGAGATCCGTGAACCATTTGCAACCGTTTTTGCGCAAATTCCTCCGACAAATTCATTCTTCTCTGGTTGCTTAAACTGTTCTTCCTGCACAGCAGGCCCACTAAAGGCAGAAAGGCTCGGACAAGCATCATGTGGTTCCGAACCGTGCCCAGTTACTTGATTAATCACTTCTTGAGATGCCTCGAATTCTTCTTCATCTGCGATCATACTAGGCAAACAATTTAAGTCTGGTATTGTAAAACGTGGGGTGCAATCAGCTGGTCTAGCAACGTCAGGTATTTTTATGCCAACATCAGATAGGCAGGAAATCTGTCGATTTGATCTCACTTCAAGAACTCCAGGTGGCTGATAATCTTCCTTTGTTCCTTTATCATTTTCAGAGTCTGCCAGAGATAAAGACACTTGCCTCTTTCTTCTGCAATTCATGGTATCTTGTCGGATGTCTCTGCAATCACCATCACTGGAACAAATTTTTATGACTCTGCAGTCAGTTCCACTGGAGCAATTGACAGACTTCTTCCCTTTCTCCAATTCTAAAGTAGTTTTACTGCACTGATTGGAACACTCTGACCCACACACCTTCACATTACCATCATCAGGAGGGCA